>NC_052309.1:35443690-35780565 GCF_016432855.1 Salvelinus namaycush | reverse complement strand
TTTTGAATATGGCACCCTGCAGTATCACTGGCTGTTGATGAGGTGGGACACTACGTCCCACATACCCTACAGAGGTTAAGCCATAAGGATGTGATATCTGGATCTATGAGTTAAACAAGAGGTGAGAGATGTCCAAGGTGTGACTTGGGACTAAAAAGTCCCTCGAAATGCGCCTGATTGAAAAACATTCTATTAGTTTGAGTTTAACTAAAAAATCTGATAATATCATATTGGGAAGTATTAGGAGTGAAGTTTCAAGCTGTTGCAAAAGAACGCCTGATACTAAACTAGGCCAAAATAAAACGTTCAATACGAAAATGAAGTTGGGGAGAATTCAGATGGCCCAAATTACTATAAAACGTACCCACGAAAAATATATTCTATCGCAACCATGTTTTCACGATCAAACAAGCCTAAAACAATTAGTTTTATAGAACATTTGCACACAAATCATGCTTCACATGCATTCCCAAAATGTAACGCACATAGCCCATACTTCAAGATTTCGAATCATATTTCATATCAGTCAAATGCAGCATTTTTTCCAACTGGAGAGGTAGACAACCAAATTGTCTTTCTGTGATCAATTTACACTTGATTGAGTTTAGCAGTTTGGGCAGAAGATCATACTGCTGCAGCCTTCCCCTAATTAATTGTGAAAGTAGGCCTAACTGCAGTGGCATGTATTCATGAATGCCATGGGAAGCCAGGCTTCACCGAATATTTGACCAATAAAAATATTAAAATGTCTGTGTTTTCATCTGTGTTTTCATAATTTTACTTCAATTTGCAAATCATCCGAGTGAGGGAAACAACGCACTTCTGTCTCAGTACGTGTAGCCCAAGTATCTGATGCAGTCTGGAACAAAAGAGTATGGCATGTTGCCGCTGTAGCATTTGATTGATTGATGCCAGCAAGTATTTGGTCTCACTTGATAAAAACAATTGAAATCAGTGATGAGCTGAGGTCAACTGTGGGTTGTTCTGGCGCAGCAAAACACCCCTCAAGGGAGGCCAGTATGGAAATAGATTCACACCAACCAAATCACATCCTGAGCAAAACGTCATCATTGTCAGAAAAATTTGTCTGTTTCTGGTCTGCCTGTGTTGATGTCCTGCATTAGCTAGGGTACTAAATTCTGTAGTATACTGTAGAATACTATACTAAACAATATGGTATCCCTCGATCAGGTGTAGTTCTTACTACAGAATGTTGTAGTATACTGTAGAATACTATAGTAAATACTACAGTAATGTCTGCAAAAAAACTATGAAGTAAATACTACAGTAATGTCTGCAAAAAACACTACAGTCTGCAAAAACACCCTGCCCATTCCCCTCCCCATATCCCAATTTTTGCCACCCATAAGTAAGAAACTTACATGCCAAGTTTAGACCACATATTGTGTTCTGAACTATCCGTTCAGACCCCAGTCCTACCTACCTACCTACCTACCTACCTACCTACCTACCTACCTACCTACCTACCTACCTACCTACCTACCTACCTACCTACCTACCTACCTACCTACCTACCTACCTACCTACCTACCTACCTACCTACCTACCTACCTACCTACCTACCTACCTACCTACCTACCTACCTACCTACCTACCTACCTACCTACCTACCTACCTACCTACCTACCTACCTACCTACCTACCTACCTACCTACCTACCTACCTACCTACCTACCTACCTACCTACCTACCTACCTACCTACCTACCTACCTACCTACCTACCTACCTACCTACCTACCTACCTACCTACCTACCTACCTACCTACCTACCTACCTACCTACCTACCTACCTACCTACCTACCTACCTACCTACCTACCTACCTACCTACCTACCTACCTACCTACCTACCTACCTACCTACCTACCTACCTACCTACCTACCTACCTACCTACCTACCTACCTACCTACCTACCTACCTACCTACCTACCTACCTACCTACCTACCTACCTACCTACCTACCTACCTACCTACCTACCTACCTACCTACCTACCTACCTACCTACCTACCTACCTACCTACCTACCTACCTACAGGTTATGGAAAATTTGCTCTTTTAATATTTCTCCAGTAGGTTTCCTCAAGGAGAAGCCTCCAATGCTATGTTTAAGATAATAAAACAAAAAGACTATAGTAAATACTACAGTAATGTTCTCAAAAACCCACCAGTAAATACTACAGTATAATACAATCTGAAAAAAACACTACATTAATTACTATAGTATTAAAATGGCGCCGAAGAGGATGGCTGACATTTTACATGCCCGTAACCAATTGTGTTATTTTGTTTGTTTTTTTGCGTTGTTTGTAACTTATTTTTTTACTTATTTTGTACATAATGTTGCTGCTACTGTCTCCTATGACCGGAAATAACTTCAGGACATCAGAACAGGGATTACTCACCACGAACTGGAAGAAGGTTTTTCCTTTAACGATTACGACGAGAAAGATATACTGCTCTCCCTGGAACAGGCCCAGATCCCCATCATTTGCGTGAAGAAAAGATGGAGGGAAACAGGACACAGATCGGGCTGCCTTTGAGAATCCATACGCGAGCGAGTAAACTCCCATTGCCATCAATTCTACTTGCTAACATGCAATCATTGGAAGATAAAATTGATGACCTACGATTACGATTATCATACCAACCGGACATTAAGAACTGTAATATCTTATGTTTCACCGAGTTGTGGCTGCACGACAACACGGATAATATAGAGCTGGAGAGATTTTCAATGCCCCCGGCAGAACAGAAAAGCTACGTCTGGTAAGACGAGGAGTGGGGGTGTGTGTCTTTTTGTCAATATCAACTGGTGCGCAATGTCTAATATTTAAGAAGTCTCAAGGTATTGCTTGCCTGAGGTAGAGTACCTTATGATAAACTGTAGACCACACTATCTACCAAGAGAGTTCTCATCTATATTATTCGTAGCCATCTATTTATCCCCACAGACTGATACTGGCACTAAGACCTCACTCAACCAACTCTATAAGGCCATAAGCAAATAAGAAAATGCTCACCCAGAAGTGGCGCTCCTAGTGGCCGGGTACTGTAATGCAGGCACACTTAAATCAGTTTTACCAAATCTTTACCAGCATGTCACATGTGCAACCAGAGGGGAAACCAATTCTAGTCCACCTTTACTCCACACACAGAGATGCATACAAAGCTCTCCCCCGCCCTCCATTTGGCAAATCTGACCATAATTCTATCCTCCTGATTCCTGCTTACAAGCAAAAACTAAAGCAGGAAGTACCAGTGACTCGTTCAATATGGAAGTGGTCAGATGACACGGATGCTACGCTACAGGACTGTTTTGCTAGCACAGACTGGAATATGTCCCCGGGATTCATCCAATGGCATTGAGGAGTACACCACCTCAGTCATCGGCTTCATCAATAAGTGCATCGATGATGTCGTCCCCACAGCGACCGTACCTACATATCCCAACCAGAAGCCATGGATTACAGGCAACATCCACATCGAGCTAAAGGCTCGAGCTGCAGCTTTCAAGGAGCGGGACTCTAATCCGGACGCCAATAAGATATCCTGCTATACCCTCAGACGAACCATTAAACAAGCAAAGCGTCAATACAGGATTAAGATTGAATCTTACTACACCGGCTCTGATGCTCGTCAGATGTGGCATGTCTTGAAAACTATTACGGACTACAAAGGGAAACCCAGACGCAAGCTGCCCAGTGACGTGAGCCTACCAGAAGAGCTAAATGCCTTTTATGCTCGCTTCGAGGCAAGCATCACTGAAGCATGCACAAGAGGTTCTGGGTGACTGTGTGATAACGCTCTCGGTAGCCGATGTGAGCAAGACCTTTAAATAGGTCAACATTCACAAAGCCGCGGGGCCAGATGGATGACCAGGACGTGCACTCAAAATAGGGGCGGACCAACTGGCAAGTGTCTTCACTGACATTTTCAACCTCTCCCTGACTGAGTCTGTAATACCTACGTATTTCAAGCAGACCACCATAGTCCCTGTGCCCAAGGAAGCGAAGGTAACCTACCTAAATGATTACCGCCCCGTGGCACTCATGTCGGTAGTCATTAAGTGCTTTGAAAGGCTAGCCATGGCTCACATCAACAGCATCCTCCCGGATACTCTAGACCCACTCCAATTCGCATACCGCCCCAACAGATCCACAGATGACGCAATCTCAATCGCACTCCACACTGCCCTTTTCCACCTGGACAAAAGGAACATGCTGTTCATTGACTATGGCTCAGCGTTCAACACCATAGAGCCCACCTAGCTCATCACCAAGCTAAGGAACCTGGGACTAAACACCTCCCTCTGCAACTGGATCCTGGACTTCCTTACGGGCTGCACCCAGGCGATAAGGATAGGCAGCAACACATATGCCTTACAGATCTTCAACACTGGGGCCCCTCAGGGGTGTGTACTTAGTCCCCTCCTGTACTCCCTGTTCACCCACGACTGCATGGCCAAACACAACTCCAACACCATCATTAAGTTTGCTGACGACACAACAGTGGTAGGCCTGATCACCGACAACGATGAGACACCCTATAGGGAGGAGGTCAGAGAACTGGCAGTGTGGTGCCAGGACAACAACCTCTCCCTCAATGTGAGCAAGACAAAGGAGCTGATAGTGGACTACAGGAAAAGGCGGTCCAAACAGGCCACATTAACATCAAAGGGGCTGTAGTGGAGCAGGTCGAGAGGTTCAAGTTCCTTGGTGTCCACATCACCAATGATCTATCATGGTCCGAACACACCAAGACAGTCGTGAAGAGGGCATGACAAAGCCTTTTTCCCCTCAGGAGACTGAAAAGATTTGGCATGGGTCCCCAGATCCTCAAAAAGTTATACAGCTGCACCATCGAGAGCATCCTGACCGGTTGCATCACCAGCTGGCATGGCAACTGCTCGGCATCTGACCATAAGGCGCTACAGAGGGTAGTGCGTACGGCCCAGTACATCACTGGGGACAAGCTATATAATAGGCGGTGTCAGAGGAAAGCCCATAAAATTGTCAGAGACTCCAGTCACCCAAGTCATAGACTGTTTTCTTTGCTACCTCACGGCAAGCGGTACCGGAGCGCCAAGTCTAGGACCAAAAGCCATAAGACTGCTGAACAATTAATCAAATGGCCACCGGACTATTACATTGACCCCCCCCCCCCCCCTCCATTTGTTTTGTACACTGCTGCTACTTGCTGTTTATTATCTATGCATAGTCACTTCACTCCTACCTACATGTACCAATTACCTCTAACCTGTACCCCCACACACTGACTCGGTACCGGTACCCCCTGTATATGGCCTCGTTACTGTTATGTTATTGTGTTACAGTTTATTATTTTTTACTTCAGTTTATTTGGTAAATATTTCCTTAACTCTTCTTGAACTGCACTGCTGGTTAAGGGCTTGTAAGTAAGCATTTCACGTTAAGGTCTACACTTGTTGTATTCGGCGCATGTGACAAATAAAGTTTAATTTGATTTGACAACCATTTTATTTTACTACAGTATTTATACTATAGTTTACTGTAGTATACTGTAGTATTTACAGTTAATACTACAGTTTTCACTATAGTGTTTTTCAGATTTTAGTCCGCAAAAACACTGCTGTGAATATTACAGTATTTATACCATAGTATACTATAGTATTTTTTCCCGTAGGCAGCGCACTTTCTCTATTGCCTCCCACCCAATATGAGTCACCATCAGAGGAGACTTTAAACTATTGTCCACAGGGCCCAGACACATGCTAAAACACATTCAACCGTCTCTATCACTTTACAGAGAGACAGAGATATAAGAAAGAGGGTGAGCTAGATAGAGTGTGTGAGAGAGAGCGAGAGAGACAAAGACAAAGAACAAACAATCCAAGGCAAACCTAGTGTAGAAGAGTGCAGGCGTCCCATCGGCTCTGACTTGAATCTAACATTGTTCATTCTTCTACAGGTTTGGGTCGGCTAATTCATCTGCCAAGAGGTTGGGCTCCTGGGCCCACTTCACTTCCCATAAACCCTGCTGCTGCTCACTGAGGGTACTGGCGTGGGGGAGCAATGGAGGGGGGCATGGGAGTGGTGGTCCACACACCAATTAAATCCAGATAATGAGGGTTGTCTCAGGACCCCTGCTAGCCCCCACATCAACATTCCCCGCAATAATTTCCATCGCTGAGGCTATCTGTCACCCAGCTGTACCCTTACACCTCCCATTTCGAAGCCATAACTCTGGCTGAAGAACCCCACTGCCATTGCATGTAACGGGGTCTTTAAAATGATCCACTCTAGAAACTGGACCAAACTCCTGGGATGCTTTGGAACACTCCGGGTTAAGCTTTGGGTCCCCAGATGCACACATACACATGCACGCCTTCACACAGACATACGGGTGTACACACACATGCACCACGCACGCATGCGAGCACACACACACAGCTCCCGGCGAGCAAACACCTGCAGTGTTCCTCCCTCCAAACACACACATGCTGTATCTTTATTTGGCAGTGCAGTAGGACTCCTTCTAGTAACCTAGTGAATACAGGGGAGGATGGTGGTGTGTGCAGGAGAAGCGGTGCTGTCTAAGTGTTCATCTCTGCTGTAAATCTTCCTCTGATCCCTGACTCGTCATTAATTGGAACAATTTTTCCCGTGTCCCACCGCCAGATAAATAAGGCACTCTGCTGGGGTGTCTGTGGAGATGCCTGCTCCAAGGATTGGGGATGGCTGTGTAGGGATGGGAGGGCTGGATGGATGGATGGAGGGGGGGTTCTTGCGCGTGTGAGACGTTATAAATATTACTGGCGGCCCTTTTTTTGGAGGGGTACAGCTGTTTTGAGTTTGGGATTCAAACAGCAGCAACTCTGTCTTGGATGGGGACTCAGGCGGCTCTGCCTGTTGTATTTTTCCCTCTGCCTCCTTCCCTCCTCTGAAGACGTCATTCAAGTTCCTCGTCTGTTTGGCAAGCAGTTCGGCTGCTGGCTGTCACCGTGTAGGCCAAGCAAGACTCTTTACTATTGATGGGCGGCTTTGGGTTTAAACAACAGACGTTCCTTTAACTGACTCTACACCACCGCATTACATTTTCTGCCCCTGTAATTCAAAATATTTACACTGTGAGTTTCGATTTCAGGCCGCAGCGTCCCGCCTGTTTAAAGAACATTCATAGAAATGCAGACAATAGACAGGAAATCAAGGCCACAGGCAGTGCGGCTGCAGCACAGTGCACAGTGGACCCCAGGGTGTAGCACTGTGACCCTTAGGACGAGGTGGTTCTTTGTTACTACACCCCTTGTAATGCTAGCACTCTCCAGAGCACACAGGATAAGGGCCAGACATATCCTACGGTATCATGTAGCTCAGTTGGATTACACTGTCCAGACAGATAAGTATATGTTAGGGTAGAACCTTAGGCAGGCCATCCTTCAAACTAAATTATATAGAATTTGCACTTAAGTGGGATCTTAGTTAGCAGATTGTAACAGGCTAATGTGATGCTCCATTAGCAGTTACAGGATAGGTCCTGTTTGGCGTAGCACAGAGAATTTTTGACCAACATTAACTTGGATACTATCTTCATTCTTGATTTGGCCAAACATGTGTCTTCTAAAATGTCCATGTCCAGTTGCAGGTGGTTCGTTTTGAATTGAGAAAATGCTCCTGAAAAAACTGTTTCCGGCGAGACCTAGTACCATGAAAAAACAGCTAGCTGGAGCTCGTCTGAGCGGTCGGCCTGCTATTAACTTATGCTGATTGCTTAGGTTCTGCTCACTACAGTGTTGTCCGGTTAGAACACCATGTTGAGGCCCATTACTGTCTTAATTGTCACTACCACACACATACACACACACATGCTGACACAGCTGCTTCCATTGAAGGGCTTTAAATAGATGTGGTTCTACAAAAGGCGGCGTAAACTATCATTAGGATGCATGCAGAGCAATACACAATAATATAGGCCTATATCATTGTAATAATATACAAAGTCTACATGCAAGTCAAGGAGATGTATAAACATAATGTATGATATTATACCTACAAATGACTGCTGTAATATAGCATGCAATACATGGATATGTGACCCGATTCAGGAAACTAGTCACTAAACTAAGTCACGACTTCACAGGAGAGCCGTTTGAACAGAAATGCCTTCTCGAACATGTGAACTTTCATGTGGCTTAATAAAAAATGTGTATGCCATCTGTAAATACAAATAAAATTGTTAAATTATGAGCCTTGTTCCTTGTTGGTTAAGCCACAGAAAAAGACAGCAACTTTCCCAATAATGAGTGGGCTGGACATGCCGAGAGATGAGTTCGGATTGGTCTGCCATATAGAGGGCTTCTGTTTATTTGAGCTAGTCAGTCCGTGTTGGTAATCCTGCCGAACACAGTTAAAAAAATAAAAAATGTATTGTGTAGTGGAGCTGCATAAGTGTTGCCCTTCACTTTCTGGAGGATCAAGTTTTGAAATCAGTAGAATTAGAGTATTATAGCTAAAGAGATGGAGAAAACACTTGTCTCCGGATTACATCTTCAAACTAAGGGCAACCGTGATATGGCATTCCTGACAGGGAGACGCGTCCATCATGCATGATGATATATACAGGTAAGATGGTCTTACGTTAGCTAGCTACATTTTCAGATATTACACGTTTCTAATTCTGACAGAAAGTGGTTTCATTTCAAGCTAAAGTGTACTGTTAGCTAGCTAAGTGTACTGTTAGTTAGCTAGCTGTTAGCTGCCTCCAAGCACCCTGATTGGTTGGATGAACATAGATGTGAAGGGTGATTGACAGGGTTGCAGGCCAATCGGATTGAGTCGGCCGGCCTTTTGTACAGCTACGTTCATAAAATGAATACATTTCTTGCTCCATGAAGTAATCCAACAATGTGTTTACCGCCATCTTGTCTATTTAAAATCTCTCATTGATCTCATTGATCTCATCTCAATCAATGAGAGAAGATTTGAAATAGACAAGATGGTAGTGTATACATTGTTGGATTACTTCATGGTAAATTGTATTTATTTATTTTAATAACGGAGCATTTATTTAATTCAAACAAACCACCTGCAACTGGACACGGACATTTTGTTTGGCCGAATCAAGAACGAAGACAGTATCTCCAAGTTAAGGTTGGCCGAAAATTCTCTGTGCTATGCCAAAACAGTAACAGCTAATGGATCTGTCATGTAAAGCAGGCCCTTTTGTATTGGCTCACCGAGCAGATATTTCTGCAGTTGCTCAGCACTGCTGATATTTTACTGAAAAAACACTTTCTTCAATGACTTGACCAAACAGACTCATAAGTAAGTAGTTAGGTTTCAAACAAATTCAAATTTAATACAATTTGAAATATCTATCCAAAGAAACTATTGGTTTCGCATTAAACCAACATGAAAGTCAATGTAGAAGTAAAGTTAATGGTGGACTGCTGTACCTTTTGCCGTTGACCTGTCCACTGTTGCACTCCATCTTGATGGTGACGCGGGCGGGTGGCTGGGACAGCCAGTCCTGCTGGTGCACCCTGGGGCTCATCTTGGCCGTCTGGCCATACTCGCTGGCCGACGCTGCCGTCATCTCCGCCTTGGCGTGGTGGGGAGTTCCGTAGGCACACTCAAACAGCGACTGGTCCTCACTCACCACTGACAACGCTTCCTGTATGCAGAAAGAA
This sequence comes from Salvelinus namaycush, assembly GCF_016432855.1. Lineage (NCBI taxonomy): Eukaryota > Metazoa > Chordata > Actinopteri > Salmoniformes > Salmonidae > Salvelinus > Salvelinus namaycush. The sequence continues at coordinate 35,770,878 of NC_052309.1, read as the reverse complement.
AAAACACAGACACATCCCTCTTAGATCTCCATTACAATCAAAGCTTCATTAACTTGATTTTGGCATTAACCAAGTACAATTGATTGATTTGGGATCCTAGGGGCTCTGCAAACATTACAGGTAATGTGTGACCAGTCTGTGATTTAAACAGTAAGCTCTACACACATAATGTGGTGGATATAATAGTAGATTGCAGTCTGATGAATACCTCCTTGTGCGCTCATTGTTTTGTTGGTAAAATGGCAGACAGAATGACCCCTGGAAAGTGCACCTAAAAACTAGGCCCCCTAATTATGGAGAGATTACCATGGCCAGTAAAAAGTTTCACTCACATCTACCTGGGTTGAATTAGAGCACAGCACAGAAGTATACGTTATGATTAAACCAGCAGGGTGTCTACCAGTCATAATACATGAAGTTCTCATTATACATTAATAATATCCACAAATGATCGAGAACATGGGCAAAGAGCACCAATATTAACCAACCTGACCCTCTTAACTTAGCCTCCACATGCTAATCCTAGTAACCACTAACATTTCAGAGGCATTATGTCCAACCTTTCGTCTTCCTCACAGGACAATAGCTACATCTTGGCATCACAAAGCTGAGGTAACATTCACCCAAAGCCAACCAGATGTGGATAGGCCTCCTTAAGAGTCTGGCTTCTGTTCTTTCTTTTGAGGTGCCCCTGCTGGCCACTGTCAGTCTGTCACCCAATGACTGCTTTAGGGGGTTTACACTTCTGACTTCACATTAAGTAGTCTGCACCAATGGCATTGAATTCAGTATGAATTGAATTAAACTTTTCAGGCTATCATAAATGTTCTGAATCTCCAAAGACTCTCCCCCGATTTAGCTATGAAAATAACTCAAGGCAAAGCAGGATAGTGTGGTTGACACAGATTGAGAGAGAATCAGGTTTTGTGCCCAGGTATTTTTTAGGCTATTGGGTTTGGTCAGGACATAGAGAGGATATTCTGTATTCAACTGCAGAGGAGTTTCAGTATACCGCTCCATGTTCTTACAGACTGACAGAGACAGTGAGAGCATGTCAGGAGTTTGTTGTGATGTTAGGAGACCACAGTCCTGCTAATATGTGGTTATCTCATCACTGGGTATCCTCCCTGAAATCACAATGGTGTCACGGCCTCACTCAGTTCCCCATGTGTCCTTGGACGCATCTTGCTCCAAGAAAGATTGAATCACATACAGCCCAAAACACAAACCATTGGAAAAGGCCTGCCTAAAATATAACAACTATGTTTACAGTGCACAGTAAATCTTTAGGATTTTTTTCCACATTCAAAGATTAAATGCACGTTCTATCTGAGAGACTCTTAATTTGAAAATCATAAATGTTGATTTGTCTACTATTTATATTTCAAAGTTCTTCCTGTTTCTTCCCGTCCATAACAAATCAATGGGACCCCACAGTTACCAAGTCCATTAAACACCTATGACTAACACAAGCATACACCTTTTCCCACAAATGCCATGACGTGGCAAACTGTCTCTAATTTTCCCAGTATTGTTGTTAAATTCTTTTTGCCAAACACTGTATTTTGGTTACATATACCAGAGTCCCACCGTTTCCTTAGTTCCTTCCTCTGTGCTCCTTAGCCCTCCTTAACTTGCCCTTCCTCTCTCTCTATTGCGGAAGGAGTGCCCCTTGAACATCTCGGAGTAAGTGACCCGCCCTGATCTGGTGACAGGTCTAGACCCTGGCCTCAAATCAGTTAGGAGGAAAAGGAAGCCTTCTCGGAAAGCAGATTATTCTAGTGGGGACTGGTCTTCCCTGATATGTCAGCTGCAAACCACATTACAGAGCAGAGCAGGCCAGGCACATTGACCCTCACCTGAGAGAGGAAGGAGAGAGGGGGGCAGAGAGAGAGAGAGAGAGATGGAATGGGATAGGAACATAGAAAGAGAGAAAGAAAAATAGAGAAAGAGGGTCCAGTGGTTAGAGATAGAGGACAGCAGAGCATGATATACATGAGGTGACCCCAGCCAGCATGAACAAGGGGCACACACACACAGCTTTTGTTCATCCAACACAAACAGAAGAAAACCAAATCCACTCACAGCTTACAGTATGTTCAGCCATTATCCTATGTAAAAGACTATAAAGCCAGGAACCAACCAGAAAGCAACCAACTGACAGGCTAACTGAGAGATCCGTCATCAATCACAGTTGGGATTTTTGATAAACGTGTGGATTAAAACCAATTAGTGGCATTTTAATGCAGTAAGTTTACATTGTGTCTGGGAAACAAGTTATGGAAAACACTGGAAAGTAGTTATTGGAAAATATTTGGCCGTCATCAAGCCAACAGGAATATGTGAGAAAACAACATGACTCTCTAGTGGAGAGCACAACAGCACAAGAGTCTGTCTTGCCCCAAACTCAGTACAGTGCATTCCTCTATGGCCCATTATCCCTCTTCTGAGGAAAGTGAGAGATTGTTTCACAACCTTAGTGTCCCGGGCCAAAGAAAATGAACACTGAATTAGGCAGGGAAGAAACAGGCTGCTCTAAGCCCAGTGTTCCAACTGAACACTGAATCCACCAGAAAATAATTCATATAATGTATACATTCAGGGAGGTCCTCTGTGGTAGCATGTAGTGGAGTTCCACGGGCTGACACTCAAATGGGCAGCAACATGGCCTTCTGGGTAGGGAAATGAACTGGTGACCAGAGGGCAGCTGGTTCAAATCAGAACTTGAGCCCCTCCAAGGCATTTATAGTAGATTATCCTCCATAAATATTGAGCTTTATAAGTGGAAAATTGGTGTAATACACTGTTAATTTCACCTCATATAATGCTGGGCAAATCACATTTAGTAACAGTCAAAATAATGTTAGCCTGAGCTGGTTTACAGTACTTTTTGGTGGCCATTTTGTCGTAAAACATTCCTTCCAAAACCTGTCCCTTTAGCTCCAGTGTCTCCTGGGTAATTCTGACCATATAAAGTAACATACAGAGCCATGGCCACAGTGTATTAGTCCCTCTAGTCCTGTAGTCTCTCTCAATGAGGCAATTGGACTCATTCATGCAGAATGTCCCAGGAAGCCTTCCCAATGAGATATGGTGTGGTGTGGCTGCTCACAGGAAGCTCCCCTTCTCCCAGCATTTCCTGCATTGAAAGTTCCTGATAGTGCAGGAGGGGTATCAGGAGATGAGGAGTGCACAAGAGGAAGTGCTCGTCCATCGGCATTTTGATTGTGGCCGAAAGACTTGAAACACTAATGGAGTTGATGGGTGGATGAAGAGAGGGAGAAAGAGAGAAAAGGGAGGGAGTGGGAGGGAGTACGTCCTACCATTTTAACACAGCAGGACATTGGGCAGTCAACCTTGCTATAACGTCAGTAGTGCAGGTTAAGGCCTCACACTTCCCACTCCTGCCATCAGGCGCATCAGTGATGTAGTGGAGGGTATATGCCGTATACTCGCTTAGTTTTCAGTGGGCATTGGGTATACTCACTTCCTAATCCCCACGATGCGTATCAAAATATTGTAGTGGAGGTATACGCCGTATGAGGCTGATGGAATAGATCACAATATTTAGCTTAACATTTAACTATTATTTACTTACATTTTAGGCGTATAAATGTGCACCCGGCAGTAGGCCTACACGCAAATGTTCCAAAATAATGATGCCAATGATAGGCCTAACCTAGGGCTGTTGCGGTGACCGTATTACTGTCACACGGTGGTCACAAGTCATGAAGGCAGTCAAATTCAACGTGACCATTTAGTCACGGTAATTAGGCTTCTCCAAGCTCTGATGCTGCTGATGGTCATTAGTAGCCTAACAAACTTGCTAACTGCCTGGTACTCAGAACTCTATTGTCCCTCTAATCACTCTGACATCAATGCAAATGTATTCGAAAATCGAAAACAGAGTGATGGCCTCTATTGATCCCATCAGCTTTCTATAGGCTAGGCCTGCTATATTTATTTCTCAACTTTCATAATATTAAGCACATTGCTTATCTTTACAACAGAAGTATAGCCTACCTGACTGGCACAGGAAAAGTGTCCTCCATTTGCTGTTTAAATGCATAGATGACATGTATTTTTCCCCCTTACCCTGTTTCAAGATGATAATGGTCCATTCTAAATCAAAACAAATTTCACACAGACAAGATTAAATCAAGAATAGTCTGATGGGTGACAATAATAGCCTATCACAATTATATATTATCACTTGTGACTGATGCCCAGAGTAAATCAAGAAACAATATATTTTTTTTGCTACTTTGTGTAATCTTTGTTGCACACCTCATGTACGCCGCACTCTGGGCTAAGGGCACAATGGCTGCAAAGGGCATGGAATTTTTTTGTGTGCGTTACGGCCACATAAAGGGGATGCCGCCAGGAAATTCGAGGCATTAGCAAGTGCTTGTCAAATTGAGAGACTAATGAAGTGTGTACAGCCTGCGCAAAAAACAAAGCAGAGCTCATGCCTTTCAAGCGCCGTTTAAAAAAAAATCATCATTAGAGTCGCATCAAGCAGCCTTACAACGTATTAAAAATCAAAACATATAGCCCAATGTTTGTAGAACAACTAAAGTTACATGAATAACTCTAAATTAAGCATACATGAGTACCTATTTCTTTGTTAACCACTCAACACAGAATGGCTGCATGTGCGCACTTCCTCAAATCGTTTGGAGAAAATATCCTTTCTATTTTATTCAGCTTTGTTTAAATGTTTTCTTCATATTATAAAATAATATAAATTAATGCCACAGAATCCTAAGCAAATCTTGTCTGCTAAATGAGCTAGTGTAGCCCACAGCCATTTGGCATAGCCAGATAAGGACCTAACATAAAGACAACTCAGAGTATGCTATTCTGTTCTTCTGAAAGACTACATTTTCTTTACATCATGTTTATTTAGACCTGTCTAAAATAAATAATGTATTTATTGTGAAGGTGTAGGCTATATTACATGGATTTATTTGACTTTTCAAAATGTAGACGTTCCAAAGGTCTGCATCAGTGGCTTGTAGGCTATGTGTGGAAGCTAGGAGATGCTAAATGTGTTTATTTTAATAAATGGTCAATTACCGTGAGACCGACAGTTATTTGCTTGAAAATCACCACCTGACGAAATTTCGTGACCGCCACAGCCCTAGCCTAACCATCCTCTGTTAGATGGAAAGGCTTTCCCAAAAACCTCAGTGAAATGTTAACTAGCTTCAAAGTAGCCTATGCTTTTAATTAGCTGTTTTATGATTTTGATATTCTCTTGTGAATTCTATGGTTTTTTACTAGATTTCCTGTAGTTGTTCATGTTGTCTGTCTGTAATTGTGTAATGACTTGGTGCTGCCTATCTTGGCCAGGACGCTCTTGAAAAAGAGATTTCAAATCTCAATGAGCCCTTCCTGAATAAATAAAGGTTAAATAAAAAATAAATAAAATATGCATACCTGGCAGAATGATATCATGATTATTTGCATCAATCAAATAACAACACAATGTCAAATGCAGGTAGCCTAGTCAAATAATTAGCATCCAATTACATTAACCATTACTCTCTCGCAGGAATTCCACTAACGGTCCGTATGTAGGCAAACGTAGCTGCTGCTCATTCTGTTTGCTCGAAAATGGATAAATGGTTAAAAAAAAGTAAGGCCCGTGTCCATAGAGACACATACCAGCTCTACTGGTAGTACTACCAGCAGTACTACCCCTGCACCTGTCGACGACACAAGTTGTTCTGCTTCCATGAGCACATCCAATGCAAGCATCAGTAATTCTACATTTGTTGTTAGCCCAGCTAGTATGGACACTGACAGTTGTGAATCTGATGCAGCCGAAGAGCTACTGCCCCCTTACCCGGGAAAGCATCGAACAACAGACAGTGTCGTTGAACCATCGAAGAGGCGCAAATATGATGAGAACTACGTTGATTTGGGGTTCACTTATATTGGGAGTAGTGCATTTCCTCAGCCACAGTGTGTTTAATGTGATAAAGTACTATCTCACAACTTGATGAAACCTTCACTCTTGAGCAGACATTTAGAAACCAATTTGCCAATTTGAAAAATAAGCCCTAGGACTTTTTTGAGCGAGAATTAAGACGACTTTCGAGTAGTAAGACATGTATAAAAGCAACAGATACCATTAATAAGAGGGGGCTAGAAGTGTCTTATATGGTGAGCTACCGAGTGGCTAGGACAGGCAAGCCCCATACTATTGTGGAGGACTAAATTCTTCCTGCTGCCGCGGATATGGCTGGGACAATGCTGGGGGAAAAGGCCCCAAAAAACTATACAGACAATTCCTTCATCAAACAACACTGTTTCATGACGCATAAGTGACATGGCAGGAGATGTTTTAAAACAATTACTGCTTTGCATACAAGACAGTGAATTATATGCGTTACAGCTGGATGAGTCAACAGACGTGGCGGGCCTTGCACAGCTGCTGGTATATGTCCGTTACGTTTATTGGGAGTTAATTAAGGAAGACATCCTCTTCTGCAAACCACTGGAAACCAGGACAACAGGAGAGGATATTTTTAAAGTACTGGACAGCTTTGTGACATCAAATTGACGTTGGTGGTCAAGATGTGTTGGTATCTGTACCGATGGCGCAAAAACCATGACAGGGAGACATAGTGGAGTGGTAACGTGCGTGCAAGCAGTTGCGCCCAACGCCACTTGGGTACACTGCAGCATCCACCGAGAGGCTCTTGCTGCCAAGGGAATGCCTGACAGCTTGAAATACGTTTTGGACACTACAGTGAAAATGGTTAACTTTGTTAAAGCAAGGCCCCTGAACTCTATTTTCTGCACTATTCAATGATATGGGCAGCGAACCTATGAATTTCTGACTCTGTTGACAGCCTCATTTAACTGTTTCAATGGTGATGCCCTTTGCAACCACGTACCTATGTGAGAGTGGATTCTCGGCATTCACTAGCATTAAAACTAAATACAGGCACAGACCTGTGTGTGGAAAATGATTTAAGACTGAGACTCTCTCCAATACAACCCAACATTGCAGAGTTATGTGCATCCTTTCAAGTGCACCCTTCTCATTAACCCGTGGTGAGTTATTCACCATTTTCAATGAACAAATAAGGTTTTATATGTAAGATGGTTAAATAAAGAGCAAAATTATTGATTTTATTATATTATAATTTGTGCCCTGGTCCTATAAGAGCTCTTTGTCACTTCCCACGAGCCGGGTTGTGACAAAAACTCACAATCATTCTTATGTTTAATAAATGTATCGTGTAGTGTGTGTGTGGCAGGCTTACAATGATGGTAAAAAACAACATTTGAGAGTGCGCTGACCCTGCTACGCAGCTGGAGGTTGAATGTTTGAAGGGGTACGGGACTGTGAAAAGTTTGGGAACCACTGGTCTACACTATACTTGCTTGTTTTCTCACATAAACTGAAATTATGCGAACTATTAGAATCTTCGCACCCAGGAAATGGCGACGCGATTTCTGCATATTGTTATGGACTTAGAAGATCAAATGTTGTTGTTTTTCTATTGAAAAAGTGTGACTTTGAGGGCAAACCTATGAATTTCTGACTCTGTTGACAGCCTCATTTATCTCTTTCAATAGTAGGCATACTATTAGTCTACTTGCACAGTACAGCTTGGGTTGGCCTGACTATGAAAGACCAATACGGGAATGATACTTTTATGTCATTCAGAGTGTATGTCACTTTCTCATATAATTTTTTTTAAAGGGCTCCTTTCCTTTGCCGGGTGGGCCCTTTTTAAAAAAATTATTAGAGTATACCCACATCTCCAGGCACCACTACACCACTGGGGGGCACCCATTCTGGATGTTGTTTTAGCAGCCCCCACCCTGATTTCACCAAAGATGGTGGATGAATGAAGATGTCCCACTCGGGCTGCTTACCATTGAAAATAAATGTCAGTTCCGGTCTAATTAACAAGGTGACTCTCCCATAGGCACCAGTGCCTTAGCAGCTGTGTTTGGTCTGCTTAGTTCATTGACTGTACATGAACCCTACTATGACTTGACAGAGACAAACCTTACTAGTCCAAAACACAAGATCCATTCTTCTGTTACATTTCCACAAAAGCCATTTCCTTAGCATAGAAAAGCAGTATGGTCTGTACATTACTGCTGGAAAGAGTGTTTTGTTTCAGAACAGAATTAATGTTGTTGCATCGTTGATGTCCTATGATGAATAATTTTCAGAGGTCTTGATTTGGCAGTAACACATGTTATGGAGAAAGAGACGGAGCTGTTGCGTGTGGTACAGGCCACTTGTGATGTGTGAAACTATAATACAGTGTGAAACTTGGCTGTGGCCCACAATAAGCTTGGAAAGCTGCAGTTTGAAAAATGATGGGTGCATTTATTTCCATAGGTCAGTGACAAAGTTTGGCCACAGCCTCAGACACAAAGCCACAGTGCTACAGAGATTGGTTAGCCACAACTTCCTGTATTCCCCTCTGGTATGTGCATTACACACACACATACACGGCATCTGCATTGTTTGTCTTAGTTCTGTCCGTAGGCGGGTATGATAATCTGTTTTGTTTGTGTCCTGATATCCTGATGTGGTTGACTCAATGAATCGATGACACACTTTTCATTGTGAAATGTTGTACAATGTATGATGTTAGTTCTTATTTATTTTTGTACATTTTAGGACTAAAGAAGTGGCTATGGGCTGACACATTCTTTTGTACCATTTTTCTTTTCTTTTTTTTCTTTTCAAACAATAACAACCATGTAAAGTTAACAGGTAGGTCTACCATGAACATTTCTGATTGGTTGGGGATACGATCTGTTATCTGAATGATTAAAAAAATGTCCCTCCAAAAATGTTCCCTTATGTTCTGTGAACATTTCTTACTAGCTGTGTACTACATACTACTAGATACTAGAGGCCCCAACTCACTGGCCTCAGAAAAAACACTGTTTAAGACTATAGACTGTCCACTAAGGTTGGGTGGTATACCGTATATGCTATATTAACTGTATATACCGTATCCTGGGGTATTTCGAAATACCCTAGGTATGATTTTCCAATAGTGTCAATACGTTTTTAAAAATTATTATATATATTTATATACATTTTTTATACTTTTTAAATAAATACCTGCAGTTAAGTTGTGCACTAGATAATAGATAAAGCAGATTGCATTCATTATTTTGCCTGTTAGATAACTAGATAACTAGATAACTATGAAGCTTGCCGGTACTAGTTTCCCAAAACAGCTGTTCAAGCCAGTCATGTGTGTTTGTTTACAAAGAAACACAACGAGCAAACTGGGAGCACTCCTGCAGCACAACTTAAGTGAGGTGATCAAAATCAAATCAAACTTTATTTCTCACATGCGCCGAATACAACAAGTGTAGATCTTACCGTGAAATGCTTACATACAAGCCCTTAACCAACAGTGTAGTTCAAGAAGAGAAAATATTTACCAAATAAACTAAAGTAAAAATTTAAAAAAAAATCCTCAACACGGGGGCCCCTCAGGGGTGTATGCTCAGTCCCCACTTGTACTCCCTGTTCACCCATGACTGCATGGCCAAGCACGACTCCAAAACCATCATTAAGTTTGCAGACGACACAACAGTGGTAGGCCTGATCACCGACAACGATAAGACAGCCTATAGGGAGGAGGTCAGAGACCTGGCAGTGTGGTTCCAGGATAACAACCTCTCCCTCAACGTGATCAAGACAAAGGAGATGATCGTGGACTACAGGAAATGGAGGGCCGAGCACGCCCCCATTCTCAGCGACTGGGCCGCAGTGGAGCAGGTTGAGAGCTTCAAGTTCCTTGGTGTCCAGATCATCAACGAACTATCAGTGTCCAAACACACCAAGACAGTTGTGAAGAGGGCATGACAATGCCTATTCCGCCTAAGGAGACTGAAAAGATTTGGCATGGGTCCTCAGATCCTCAAAAAGTTATACAGCTGCACCACTGAGAGCATCCTGACTGGTTGCATCACTGCCTGGTATGGCAACTGCTCGGCCTCCGACCGCAAGGCACTACAGAGGGTAGTGCGTACACCCCAGTACATCACTGTGACCAAGCTTCCTGCCATCCAGGACCTCTATACCAGGCGGTGTCAGAGGAAGGCCCTAAAAATTGTCAAAGACTCCAGCCACCCTAGTCATAGACTGTTCTCTCTGCTACCGCACGGCAAGCTGTACCGGTGCGCCAAGTCTATGTCCAATAGGCTTCTAAACAGCTTCTACCCCCAAGCCATAAGACTCCTGAACAACTAATCAAATATCTACCCGGACTATTTACATTGACCCCCCCACCCCCACCCCCACCCCCATTTTTAACACTGCTGCTACTTTCTGTTTATTATCTATGCATAGTCACTTTACCTACATGTACATATTACATGAAATACCTCGACTAACCTGTGCCCCCACACATTGACTCTGTACCGGTACCCCCGTATATAGCCGCGTTACTGTTATTTTATTGTTGCTCTTAATTATTTGTTATTTTTCTAGTTTCTAGTTTCTACTTTTATTTTATTTTTTTCATTATCTTAACACTTATTTTTCTTAAAACTGCATGGTTGGTTAAGGGCTTGTAAGTAAACTGTAAGGTCTACCTACACCTGTTGTATTCGGCACATCTGACAAATATAATTTGATTTGATTTTATAGCAATCCATAAAATATGATGTATCTCCATCAGGTACAAACCCGAAGAAGCGCTGATAACTGGAATTAACCCTGCCAAAGTTAACAGGGGGAGGTCGACGACAAAGCAGCCTGCTTTAGAACTGTTTTAACAATGTTTTAACATTTCTAAATCAGTTCCACACAAAGCCAAAGCACCAAGAAGGAGTTTATAAACAGCGGTCACACTCCTTTCTCCCTGGGACCTCAACTGAAACGCAGAACCAGTGCCACAATATAACAGGTCACAAAGGAACAAGCTCCCTCTCTAAACATTTGGATTCTACTCCCAAACTGCAACTGTTTACATCCAATGCCAGCAAGACAGCTGATTATGTAATTATTGCTTCCCTGCCTTGGTTTTATTGTTCACACTGTGTTTAGGATCAGGTTGTAAACATCTTTGTGCTGACACTGGCAGATGCACTAGAGAGTGGAAAGCTTAGATGCCGTGTTTAATTAGGTTTCCAGGTGACTTAGACTCCCTAGCCAGTTTGTTCAGTATGTGGGTGAGACACCAATTGCTGCTTTCCTCCTCTGTCCATTGTCTTATAGGTCTTCTTACAGTAACACAAAGCTAGTTACTTGATAGACTAGGATAGCCATATCAAAGTATTAACTATTTACTACTACAGTATTTACAACTATTTACAATTAATTTAGATTTTGATGTGAACATAGGCATTAATGCAACAATAGCATGACAAAGTCTTCAGAAAATGTAAACCTCCAATCATTTTCAGTTTCTTCAGAACAGGATTACATTTTTCAGTTCAAAGCATCATTTTCTTAGATGGTTCTTTGACAAATACCACAGATTTTGAAAATATTTGTACGAACATTTGCAAATCTTAGAAAACATAGAACATATCAAACTGCATGACTTCCCTGAAACAAAATAGAGAACAATACAAATTATTTGATTTTCTTTGGTAAAAATATCACAGCAAAAATATTTTAACTTAAATAGTGGTGTCCCTCCAAATAATAATGGATAAAAATGTAAAGTCTGCTTCATTTGTTTAAAAGACAAGCCAGCTCAAATCACTTTAGCATCCGAAAGAATGAAATCGCAGATTTTGTCATTACCCCAAAGATTTTTTTAAACCGTGCAGGCCAGCCGAATAGGAAAAAGGACATTTGCAAAGAAATCTTGTCGTACCACTATGGCAGAAGGGTGTTACCCCTGCCTGTTTGGTAAGTATTTCTGTACGGTGCCACACAAACTAAAGACAATGCCCAAGCATTACAGAAAATGACCAATAAAATCCCAAAAGTTTGCGAAAACGTTCTAAAATGGATTTACCTTGATGGTGCTCGCCATATTTGTTCAGGACCTTTCAATCCTGGTAAAACACAATGGTATAAATTTGAATATAATTTTTTTCTGGACAGCAAGCTAGTTGAGGTTCCACTAAGCGTCGTTTGGAGCGGATGAGATTGTGCTAACGTTGGGAAGTGAAGTCAGCCAATAGCAGGAAGAGGTTTCTATTGGTTCTGGCCACCGCAACTCGAAGAAACAGGATATTTGGGAGTGAGGAGATAAGAAGTGTTAAAAAAAGTTGTTATTCTTGATGATGTGTGTTAGAAGTTTTATTTTTTAGTGAGGAGGGGTAAGGTTGTAGGGGGGATCTAGCCAAGAAGGCTGATCTGAGGGGGTCTCTACTGACACAGGCAGGTGCGAAGTGTGTGTCTGTGTGTGTCTCAGACAGACATAAACCCATGACAGGATGCAGATGTCTGATCCTACGGTCCATACTTGACACGCTTGCCTGCCATGAGCCTCTCTAGAGGCCTAACAGTTGAGGATAGCTACAGTGAGGACGTCACTAACCTTGGCACAGAGCACTCAACACTTTCGAGAAGCTCATTTCACCACTTTTGAACAAGGGACATTTCAACATTACTACACACTTTTTTTATCAGGTTTTTATATACTCTACTTACATAAACTCAATTGAGTAGCATGTCAGGTCACATTTATGCCTCAATTTAGTAGACTACCTGCATAATAAACAGAACAACTGAACATCCTCACAATGAATTCAAATCGAATCAAATCAAATGTTATTTGTCACATACTTCATAAACAACAGGTGTAGACAACAGTGAAATTATTACACACGGACCCTTCCCAACAATGCAGAGAGAAATAAAATAGTGAAATAATAGAAAAGTAAAACACATAATAATAAAAGTAATAATAAATACTCAATGAGTAACGATAACTTGGCTATATACATGGGGTATCAGTACCGAGTCGATCTGCAGGGGTACATGGTAACTAAGAATAAATGACAGATAATAAACAGTAGCAGCAGCATATGTGATGAGTAAAAAAAAGTTTGTGCAATTAAAGGCCCAGTGCAGTCAAAAACATGATGTTCTTATGTTTTATATATATTTCCACGCTATGAGGTTGGAATAATACTGTGAAATTATGAAAATGATGATAATGCCCTTTCAATGTAGGAGCTGTTTGAAAATACCTGTTTTGATGGGATGGAATTTTGTCCTGACTGGGGACATCACCAGGTGGTAAATTAGTTAATAGATCGATACAAAAAAAGAGTTAGTTTGTCCAGTGTCCAGTTTTTCCCCACTTAGACCACTCCCAGAAAGTCCTAGCAAAATTCTTGCTTGAGAAATGTATCTTTGCTAGAAGCTATTTGTTTATTTTTGACAATTTTAATTGAAAACAGTCACAGTAAGGTTCTTAATTGTAACACAGAAATGATTTGATATTTTACCTTTAATGGTAATTGAATAGAGAAAGGGATGTGAGCGGCTCAGCCCCTCCTTTCTTCAGGAGAAAGCAGCAAAGCTGAGCAGCCCTGATAAGGAGGTGGAGTCAAGGAGCAAGTAAAGGAGAGGAAATCAGAGCGCAGCCTGACATCCTGCTGCCGACCTCTGTCAAAACACTTGTGACTAACCACCCCTGGTTCTGGACGCTGATTACACGCACACACACACAAACAGGCGGGGTCATACCCAGCTGCACTGTGACCTCTGACCTGAGACCACTCTCAGGTGTGCGGTAGAACCACGGTTCAAACCTGCAAGCCCTACCCTCAGTAGGACTCCATTCTACTGACCGCAGTGGTTCTGTGGTCCGAGACAGCACGACAAGAGTTCACATTGCATTGTAAACCGACTGTGGCTTTGCATCATATCAGTTACAAAGAGAGGAAGTGGCTGTGACAAGAACAGTGTTGTCTCTATTTTGAAAGGAATTTAGTAATTTAACACCTGATATGTGACCACTATCTGCTATTGAATTACACGTCTGTTGATTTTGCAACAAATTAAGTTTGGGAGGGGGCAAAATACATTACCTGTATTATTTTGTACCAAAACCAACAAACACATGACAGCACTTAACTTGTGATGTCAAGTATTATTGATGGGTGTGCATTTTGTAAGACTTTGAAATGTTGCAAATATTTAGCATTGTCTTTCAACAGATGATCACAAGATAACATTACATCAAAGAAGAGCAGGAAGAGAAAAATCCAACAAAAGATCAGAAAATGTGCTAGTTATCAAAAAGTTTCTGCTTCTCTCTCTCTCCCTCAATCTCTCCTGTTGTCTGACTGGTTTAATGGCCTTCTGCAGGAAGTCTGTAGGATATAACCCCTGTTCCCCTCTCTCACTAAACCTGGGCCGCCCAACACTGCCGACACACAAACACACACAAAACGTTGGATTTCATCTAATTTTAACATTCTGTCATAAAGAACACATGTTCAACTTCATTAAAAATATATATTTTCCCATCTCAAATACTGTTGTTAGTGCCTATTAAGTGCCCAAATGTATCTTAAATCAGCCATAAATCCCCTGGGAAATGGAAGCTTGTTGTGTGCAAGCGTGCATGTACCGATCCTGTGCAAGTGTTGTTACACGTGGTCTGCCACTGCGAGGATGATCAGCTGTCCGCCCTGTCTCCCTGTAGTGCTGTCTTAGGCGTCTCACAGTACGGATATTGCAATTTATTGCCCTGGCCACATCTGCAGTCCTCATGCCTCCTTGCAGCATGCCTAAGGCACGTTCACACAGATGAGCAGGGACCCTGGGCATCTTTCTTTTGGTGTTTTTCATAGTCAGTAGAAAGGCCTCTTTAGTGTCCTAAGTTTTCATAACTGTGACCTTAATTGCCTACCGTCTGTAAGATGTTAGTGTCTTAACGACCGTTCCACAAGTGCATGTTCATTAGTTTATGGTTCATTGAACAAGCATGGCAAACAGTGTTTAACCCTTTACAATGAAGATCTGTGAAGTTATTTGGATTTTTACGAATTATCTTCGAAAGACAGGGTCCTGAAAAAGGGAAGTTTCTTTTTTTGCTGAGTTTATATACAAACAATATGTATTATAACATCGTCTTTGTATCTCAAAATCATTGTAATGTGGTTAACCTTAAAAATCTAAATGAAAATTCAACCAGAGAGCGCCCTTAGATCATGGAATAAGGCGGCACTTGACCGTTGCACTTGAATCTTTCCTACAGTGAATGGCTAGGCCCGCTATACTATGAAACCACACACTATTGCAGAGACTTGATATTACCAGCTGCAATTCAAATGGTGAAAACAATGTGTGGAGAGGCAAAGGCACAAACTCACTTCAATATCTTTGTCAGATACATTTTTTTTTAAAGTATGATATTGCTAGCAATCAAGAAGAAACTCAGACTAAACAACTCAAAAACTCCTCCGCTCATGATCTCCAAATGGATGTTAGCTGTGAGTGCAGAGATTTTGACTTTTGTTCGCTACACATGTCGGGGGATGCTATTCACAAGGACATATTGTTCTGTCTCATGATTCCCAAGCATGAAACGGAACAGGGGATGTTCAGTGTGCTGCGGGCTATACTGTTGAAAAACTGATTCCACGGGATCGAATGGTGGGCTTTTGCACAGATGGGGCTTCATCTATGGCGAGACAGCAGGCAGGCCTCTGCACTCTAGTTATGAATGTGTCTCATATGGACGCATTGTATGATAAACCGAGAGCAACTGGCGGCAAAAGAGCTGAGCACAGAACTCAGATATACTGTAGCAGGTAACTTTGATCATAAACTACATCAAACCACATCCACTGCGCACACTCCTGTTTGCAAAACTATGTGGAGATATGGGATTAGAGCATAACAACATTCTATTTCACACTGAGGCTTGGTGGTTATCGAGGGGGAGTGTTTGAGAGAGGAACTGTTGTCAGAGGAAATGTGTCTCCATGCCTATGTAAGACACATATTTGGGAAACTGAACAAACTGAACGCATGTGTGCAGGGGAAATACAAAAACATTCTACAGGTGAGTGACAGAATCAGTGGATTCAGAGGAAATAATTAGTATAGGACAGAGTCTTTTAAAAGTGAACCGTGCCCCCTTCCCTTGTCTGTGCATGTTTCTAACAGAAAACAGCATCAGTAAGTGTCCCACACGATGATGAATGCTCACCTACAATGCTTCGAAGAGCACTTTGGGACCTACTCCCCAATCCATTTGACTGTGATCCTGGCTCAGTTGACATGCCGGTAAGTGAAATCGAACAGCTGATTGAGCTGTCATGTGATCTAATGCATTCACGGGACACTGTGGACAAGTTTTGGTTCCTGACTCAAAGTGAATACCCTGCTGTCTCCCGCTGAGCATTAATGCCGCGTTCAAAACAACTGGGAACTTGGAAATCGCCGACTTCCAACTTCAGTGCATTCAAGACAACTGGGAACTCGGAAAAAAAATAGAACTCGGGAACTCTGTTCAACTCGGGAACTCTGGCCTCTTTCTAGAGCTCCGACTTTCCGATCTAATGATCACTGATATCATGATTTGACCTTGCATTCCCAGTTGCCTTGAAAGCACCATCAGTGCTCTCGTCTACATTAAACCCAAATATCGATCCAGGTTGGATGTGACAGCAGAGATGA
The DNA here is from genome assembly GCF_016432855.1 of Salvelinus namaycush. NCBI lineage: Eukaryota > Metazoa > Chordata > Actinopteri > Salmoniformes > Salmonidae > Salvelinus > Salvelinus namaycush. The sequence continues at coordinate 35,754,269 of NC_052309.1, read as the reverse complement.
GGTGCGCAGAGTCGACCACATCCCCTGACTGAGAAGCTCCGTCACGACATGCAACAAGCACACCCATTTCATTAGTGGTGGTGAGATAAGATACATTATGTCAGACTAATTTGCAATTGACTGTCATAGCCCCACATTAAAGTCCAAGTGAAAGTGCTAGTTAAGTGTTTTTATTTATTTTAAAAAAACATTTGGGGGGGGTCGAGGTGAGGAGGATTATTTAAGCTACTTTTTGAATAGGTAGGGTTCCAGATGTTTTTGGAAGATCGGCAGGGGGAAGCCATTGGGGCGCCAGGACAGAGAAGAGCATAGCTTGAAGATAGGGAGGGGCAGTTCCTCTTGCTGTCCGTAGGTAAGCACCATGGTCTTGTAGTGGATGAGAACTTCGACTGGAAGCCAGTGGAGTGTGCAGAGGAGCAGGGTGACATGAGAGAACTTGGGAAGGTTGAAAACCAGGCGGGCTGCTTCGTTCTGGATAAGTTGCAGAGGTTTGATGGCACAAGCGGGGAGCCCAGCCAACAGGAAGTTGCAGTAGTCCAGAAGGGAGAGGACAAGTGCCTGGATTAGGACCTGCGCCGCTTCCTGTGTGAGGTAGGGTTGTACTCTACGGATGTTATAGAGTATGAACCTGCAGGAGCGAGTCACTGCTGTGATGTTTGCAGAGAAGGACAGGGTGTTGTACAAGGTTACACCAAGGTTCTTTGCATTCTGGGAGGGCGACACTGTGGAGTTGTCAACCATGATGGAGAGGTCATTGAGCGGGCAGGTCTTTCCTGGGAGGAAGAGCAGCTCCGTCTTGTCGAGGTTGAGCTTGAGGTGGTGGGCCAACATCCAGTACAGTACGGGGAGCACTGAGATAATGTTAGATGATTGTCTGGCTGGTTGGCTGTTACTGCCTGAGCAAAGATCAGATGATGACTTTAAGGAATGAAAAATAATAAAGTAATCAAATAAAAACTAAGTAATATACACAATATGAAATATTGTATTTAATGTATCGTAATTTCCTTTTTTTCTATTGATGTCTACCCAATGTGGACCTGACAGAGACAATTAAATGTTTTTAATGTTTTGGCAATTGACTGTTCACTATTTCATTGAATGTTCACTATATCTGGCTTTGGAATTTCCATAAAAAGCTTTTTTTATGTCATTATTTCATAATTATTTCACGAAAACCATGACCTCAAAAAGCACTAATTGCTCAGCACTAACGCACACACGCACACAAACACACACACACACACACACACACACAGTTTCACTTGGCTCGTTTATAAATACAGCAGCCCTGCTCCACGCAGCACATCCTCCACTTCAGGGGCTCCAGAAGAGGAGGAAGCTCCACTATAGACTTGTGTACGTAAAAAGCCATATTGATGATCTTGGGCAAAATGCTTGGTGTCACAAGTGAATGTCTGGTTGTATGGGCTAGTGTGTTTAGAGCTGAACAATAGAGGAAGAGTGTGAAGGGCTCGGTCACATGCTGGGTACAGTATGTGTGGACTGTGGAGCACTTGGGCACACGGCTAATGCTAATGGAAATCCTCTGTTAATCCCAGTACAAAGGCAGGGCATTGGCAGATAGCCTACTGCAGGTAAAAGTGGAAGTGTTCCTAAGATGTGTCTCAATGGTACGTGACTCTGAAAAGTCCTCCATGTAAATAGGTGAGGCAAAAGTGTTCCCTGAAAGAAAAATATTGACATAGCAGACCAAGTTAAGGCTCTAACGATCAATCTACCTTTCTCTCCCTCTCCCTCCATCAATGAATGGCTCACACTCTGCGCTGTCTGATGTCTACATGACTTGTTCGTGTTCAGCTCCTAGTGGAGTAAAGGGCCTCAACAGAGATTCTCCATCGAACACCCTCTGACGTAAACTACTGTAAACAACCAAACGTTGCTCTCTATGTTCAGCCTAATGACCAGGTATGTGTGCCTCCTGTGGCACAGGGCTCATAAACTCCATTAACAGTTGGCTGACGGCTAGAGCACCTCCATTACCGTCTGAGAGCAGAGGGTTGAACAGATCCCTGTCTGTGTGCTGGTGGTCTGCCTGTGGTAGCCATGTGGGGAGGCAGGGTGGTCACAAGAGAGAGAGCAGGAAACCAGCATCCCTCTGCCATCCGACATACACTATATGCCCGGCTGCCACAGACATTTATGGAGAATTACAGCGTGAGTAGTAGTACACCCATTCTGATGCTTTATAAGCATGTTTATGACCTATTGTTAACGTTTGTAAGGCTCCTTAGTGGCGTATCGTGCATAAAAGATTTGTAGGTTAGATTACAGTTCATGACGAGTATTATAATTCTGGGTCGGTTATATCATGTTAGCCTGCCTTCTCTGCGTATCAAATCAAATCAAATTGTATTGGTCACATACACTTATTTAGCAGATGTTATTGCGGGTGTAGCGAAATGCTTGTGTTCCTAGCTCCAACAGTGCAGTAGTATCTAACAGTTCACAACAATAGACATTAATCTAAAAGTAAAAGAATGGAATATATAAATATTAGATTGAGCAATGTCGGAGTGCAATTGACTAAAATACAGTAGAATAGAATACAGTATGTACATATGAGATGAGTAAAGCAGTATGTAGACATTATTTAAACATTATTAAAGTGAATAGTGTTCCATTATTAAAGTGGCCAGTGATTCCAAGTCTATGTATATAGGGCAGCAGCCTCTAAGGTGCAGGGTTACGTAACCAGGTGGAAGTCGGTTAGGGATGGCTATTTAACAGTCTGATGGCCTGATGGCTGTTTTTCAGTCTCTAGGTCCCAGCTTTGATGCATCTGTACTGACCTCACCTTCTGGATGATAGCGGGGTGAACAGGCCGTGGCTCGGATGGTTGATGTCCTTGATGATCTTTTTGGCATTCCTGTGACATCGGGTGCTGTACGTGTCGTGGAGGGCAGGTAGTTTGCCCCCAGTGATGCGTTGGGCAGACCGCACCACCCTCTGGAGAGCCCTGCGGTTGCCAGCGGTGCAGTTGCCGTACCAGACAGTGATACAGCCCGACAGGATGCTCTCAATTGTGCATCTGTAAAAGTTGTGAGGGTTTTAGGGCCAAATTTCTTCAGCCTCCTGAGGTTGAAGAGGTGCTGTTGTGCCTTCATCACCACACTGTCTGTGTGGTTATCAGCCTTTTATTTTGATTATGCACTTCACTAGAATTTTCTTTTTTTCTTCTTTACTCCCTAATTCACCATGTTTTCCTTCTTCTTTGTGTACATCTCCAATCATTTGTTTATCTCTCTTAAAAATCAAATTATGTTATTTTTTTATGGTTTTGTTCTATAAACATTGAAAGGGGAAGGTGATTACAAGCAAGATCAGTGTTTCTTACCTCTCCTGCTCATGTTCTTTTTGTTGACCTTTCAAACCTTTAATCATACATTTTTTGGGGTATTTTCTTGTGTGCAAATAAATAAATACAAATAAATAAAATAATTGGTTTTCTTATTCACTGTGAGTTTTACTTCAGCAGTCCCATAAAAAAAATAAAGACTTAAAAGTTCCTGCCCACAATCCAGATAGACAACATTTCAAAGAATGTGCATTGAATTTAAAAGCAGCTCATCTCTCTCGAAAGCCACTGTGTGAAAGCTTTGAGCTCAATGTATGAAAAGGACTTTGTAAATAAAGTTAGCAATATTACTCGCTATTAGGTATAAAACAAAACTGATGGGCATGTATCGTTTCCATTTAAGAACAGTAGCATATACAAATTCATTCTAACTTTTAGTTTCCCTCAGTCCAGCTCTATCTCGGTTCCTAAGCACTGACTGAGCACGGTCATCCCACCAGTTCAGAAGAGATCCTGTTGAGACTGAAGGAGTGAAGGGGGACATTTAAGGATCACTTACACCTAAACACAGCCTGGCAGTATCCTGCAGCAGCACTGCGTGGACGCTCATTTAGCATTCCATAGCCTCCTGTAGCATTGTATTCATACAGGAGGAGGCAGGGAGGGAGAGAGGGAGATAGAGAGAGAGCGAGACAGAGAACCCCATATTATTTGAATTAATCACTGTGGCCAGACAGTTATATTAAAAATAACATAAATGTTTTAGCCTTCGGTCATGATGGCTCGTCTGTTGCTTGACAAAACACTTGCCTGAAGCTGACGGTATAAGGGGCTGTGGGCGCTCTCTGGCTCTTTCTGGCAAGCCACATGACCATCATGTGTTTTCTATTTGACAGGAGCCATCCAATCTCGCTACGCGACATCATCACAATGATATATGACAGGATTGGACGGCACAGGGCACCAGTCACAGCACAGGCTCTATGGAACCTGACCCTGAAGTGATGGGATACGGTTTTAGACACAACATCATGCCACTCATTCGTAATACAAAGAAGGTTTTGTCCACAGTGTGTGTGATCGACTCATAATACAACGAAGCACGTGTCTACACTGATTTCAATGGGAGATATTAAACCATATGAAAATAAGCACAGTTCAGGCTTTACTGTGTTCCAAATTTGGCCTTGCAAGTTACAGTGTAGGCATGATGTGTCCAGTCGAGGAGTAATCTCACCCTAGATGTGTAGGGGCGAACCAGGAAGTGGTAAACAACACGACCTGCCTCTGTACAGTCCGGGAGGAGAGGCGGTTGAAAGTTTGGAAAAAGTTAACTCAGAGAGGTCGTTTGGAGCCCAGACCAGCATGTTCACTTTCTAGCTACAATCTAGTTGTATTTATTCTACAGTGATGAGATTAAAGACAACCAAACAAACTAGAAACTATCCTAAAAGAAAACCTTGGGTTAAAGTAGGGTATAACTGTTAGGATAAGAAAAGCCAAAGTTTTACAGATATACAGTACCAGTCAAAAGTTTGGACCCACCTACTCATTCAAGGGTTTTTCTTGATTTTTACTATTTTCTACATTGTAGAATAATAGTGACGACATCAAAACTATGAAATAACACATATAGAATCATGTAGAAACCAAAAAAGTGTTAAACAAATCAAAATATATTTTATATTTGAGATTCTTCCAAGTAACCACCCTTTGCCTTGATGACAGCTTTGCACACTCTTGGCATTCTCTCAACCAGCTTGAGGTCCGGTGATTGAGGTTGAGGTCCGGTGATTGTGGATCTGATACAGCACTCCATCGCTCTCCTTCTTGGTCAAATAGCCCTTACACAGCCTGGAGTAAATATATCACAGATAGTGTCACTAGCAAAGCACCCCCACACCATCACGCCTCATCCTCCATGCTTCAAGGTGGGAACCACACATGCAGAGATCATCTGTTCACCTACTCTGCGTCTTACAAAGACACGGTGGTTGGAACCAAAAATCTCAAATTTGAACTCATCAGACCAAAGGACAGATTTGCACCGGTCTAATGTCCATTGCTCATGTTTCTTGGACAAAGCAAGTCTCTTCTTCTTATTGTTGTCCTTTAGTAGTCGTTTCTTTGCAGCAATTCGACCATGGAGGCCTGATTCACGCAGTCTCCTCTGAACAGTTGATGTTGAGATGTGTCTCTTACTTGAACTCTGTGAAGCATTTATTTGGCCTGCAATTTCTGAGGCTGGTAACTCTAATGAACTTATCCTCTGCAGCAGAGGTAACTCTGGGTCTTCCTTTCCTGTGGCAGTCCTCATAAGAGCCAGTTTCATCATAACGCTTGATGTTTTTTGCAACTGCACTTTTAAGACATGACTGACCTTCATGTCTTAAAGTACTAATGTACTGTCTTTTCTCTTTGCTTATTTGAGCTGTTATTGCCATAATATGGACTTGGTATTTTACCAAATAGGGCTGTCTTCTGTATACCACTCCTACCTTGTCACGACACAACTGATTGGCTCAAATGCATTAAGAAGGAAAGAAATTCCACAAATGTACTTTTAACAAGGCACACCTGTTAATTGAAATGCATTCCAGGTGACTACCTCATGAAGCTGGTTGAGAGAATGCCACGAGTGTGCAAAGCTGTCATCAAGGCAAAGGGTGGCTACTTTGAAGAATCTAAAATATATATTTTTTTAACTTTTTGGGTTACTACATGATTCCATATATGTTATTTCATAGTTTTGATGTCTTCACTATTATTCTACAATGTAGAAAATTACGAAAAATCCTTGAATGATTAGGGGTGTTCAAACTTTTGACTGGTACTCTACATTCCTCTCCAGCTAACCTCCTTTAAGTTAATTAAGGAAGAGTGCTGTTCTTCCTCCATAATTCATAATTCTCTATACACCATTGGAAGGTACCGTATTCTTGAAGGGGAGCTGTTCTTCTCTTCTAGCCATCCAGGTTGAAGTAGCTACCTATAAGTCTACCTGTGTTATCATAAGGGCAGAGACCCAGGCAGACTGCCTGCCACTCTGTGACATATTTCATTTGGCTAGACCCAGACCACTGGCACGCCAGCCCTCCGTGAGTCTCGCCACAAGACTGGCGGGGTGAAGCCACGAAGCAGGAAAGAATGTCCATGGCCAGGAGGGGAGAGGGACAGAATTCCTGCCTTCTCACGTCACCTTGCCAATTTATACTGTATATTCAGCCAGGACCAAGTCAACAATAAACAATGGATGTAGCCCTCCTGTATTGCTTTGTATCGTGCTGAGCAGGTTATGAAGTATGATATTATAAATGGGACATGATGATGAAAGCATCAATGGTCTATTGTCATGCTTCTTTTGAATTCACATCTCAAGAGATGCTTTTACATTCTTTGGCAACCTGCAGGTAACTGCCAAAATAATGGAAACACTTGAGTAAATGACCGATACAAAGTATATTGAAAGCAGATGTTTCCACACAGGTGTGATTCCTGAGAAATTTAGCAATTAACATCCCATCATGCTTAGGGGTCAGTTATAAAAATACTGGGCAGGCTATTATTTGGGCTACAATGGCTATAGGATGACAATTCCCCCATCCACAGGGCACGAGTGGTCACTGAATGATTTAATAAGCATGAAAACGATGTAAACCATATACCATGGCCGTCTCAGTCACCAGATCTCAACCCAATTGAACACTTATGGGGGATTCTGGAGTGGCGCCTGAGACAGCGTTTTCCTCCACCATCAACAAAACACCAAATTATGGAATATATCATGGAAGTATGGCGTCGCATCCCTCCAATAGAGTTCCAGACACTTGTAGAATATATGCCAAGGTGCATTTAAGTTGTTCAGGCTCGTGGTGACCCAACGCCCTATTAAGATGCTTTATGTTGGTGTTTCCTTTATTTTGGTAGTTACCTGTACGTATATGCCAAATGTGAGAGCAGACATGTCACCAATACCAAATGATCAATACATGATGAGTGCATGTCATACATCCTTCCTTTATAATTGTGATTTATTATTTATTATTAAGAAAGTACTATTCATAAAGCATATGCATATTTATTAACTACTTCAAATCGAATCAAATCAATTTATTTGTCACATAAACATGGTTAGCAGATGTTAATGTGAGTGTAGCGAAATGCTTGTGCTTCTAGTTCCAACAGTGCAGTAATATCTAACAAGTAATCTAACAATTCCCCAACAACTACCTAATACACACAAATCTAAAGGGGTGATGAGAATATGTACATGTAAGTATATGGATGAGCGATGGCCGAGCGGCACAGGCAACATGCAATAGATGGTATAAAATACAGTATATACATGTGATATGAGTAATATAAGATATGTGACATTATTAAAGTGCCATTATTTAGAGTGCATTGTATAAAGTGACTAGTGATCCATATACTAAAGTGGCCAGCGATTGGGTCTCAATGTAGGCAGCAGCCTCTCTGAGTTAGTGATTGCTGTTTAGCAGTCTGAAGGCCTTGAGATAGAAGCTGTTTTTCAGTCTCTCAATCCCAGCTTTGATGCCCCTGTACTGACCTCGCCTTCTGGATGGTAGCGGTGTGAACAAGCGGCTCGGATGGTTGATGTCCTTGATGATCTTTTTGGCCTTCCTGTGACATCGGGTGCTGTAGGTGTCCTGGAGGGCAGGTAGTTTGCCCCCAGTGATGCGTAGGGCAGACTGCACCACCCTCTGGAGAGCCTTGCGGTTGAGGGCGGTACGATTGTCGTACCAGGCTGGCGCTGTTGCGCCTTCTTCACCACACTGTCTGTGTGAGTGGACCATTTCAGACCATTTCCCGTGGAGGAACTTAAAACTTTCCACCTTCTCCACTGCTGTCCCTCCGATGTGGATAGGGGGGTGCTCCCTCTGCTGTTTCCTGAAGTCCACGATCACCTCCTTTGTTTTGTTGATGTTGAGTGAGAGGTTATTTTCCTGACACCACACTCCGAGGGCCCTCACCTCCTCTCTGTAGGCCGTCTCGTCGTTGTTGGTAATCAAGCCCACTTCTGTTGTGCCGTCTGCAAACTTGCTGATTGAGTTGGAGGCGTGCATGGCCACGCAGTCGTGGGTGAACAGGGAGTACAGGAGGGGGCTGAGCACACATCCTTGTGGGGCCCCAGTGTTGAGGGTCAGCGAAGTGGAGACACACCAGCCAGCTGGCCTGCACATGCTTTGAGGACGCGGCTCGGGATCCCGTCTGGGCCAGCAGCCTTGCGAGGGTTAACACGTTTAAATGTTTTATTTACGACAGCCACGGAGAAGGAGGGGGGGACACACAGTCCGTGTTAGCAGGCCGCGACTGTGACACTGTACAGTCATGGCCAAAAGTTTTGAGAAAATATGAACTTCCACAAAGTTTGCTGCTTCAGTGTCTTTAGATATTTTTGTCAGATGTTACTATGGAATACTGAAGTATAATTACAAGCATTTCATAAGTGTCAAGTCTTTTATTGACAATTACATGAAGTAATTGATGCAGAGTCAATATTTGCAGTGTTGACCCTTCTTTTTCAAGACCTCTGCAATCCACCCTGGCATGCTGTCAATTAACTTCTGGGCCACATCCTGACTGATGGCAGCCCATTCTTGCATAATCAATGCTTGGAGTTTGTCAGAATTTGTGTGTTTTTTTTGTCCACCCACCTCTTGAGGATTGACCACAAGTTCTCAATGGTATTAAGGTCTGGGGAGTTTCCTGGCCATGGACCCAAAATATCGATGTTTTGTTCCCCAAGCCACTTAGTTATCACTTTTGCCTTATGGCAAGGTGCTCCATCATGCTGTAAAAGGCATTGTTCGTCACAAAACTGTTCCTGGATGGTTAGGAGAAGTTGCTCTCGGAAGATGTGTTGGTACCATTCTTTATTCATGGCTGTGTTCTTCGGCAAAATTGTGAGTGAGCCCACTCCCTTGGCTGAAAAGCAACCCCGCACATGAATGGTCTCAGGATGCTTTACTGTTGGCATGACACAGGACTGATGGTAGCGCTCACCTTATCTTCTCCGGACAAGCTTTTTTCTGGATGCCCCAAACAATTGGAAAGGGGATTCATCAGAGACAATGACTTTACCCCAGTCCTCAGCAGTCCACTTTTTGTGCAAAGCAATGATGACGGCACGTGTTTCCTTGCAGGTAACCATGTTTTACAGAGAAAGAACAATGATTCCAAGCACCACCCTCCCTTTGAAGCTTCCAGTCTGTTAAATCGAACTCAATCAGCATGACAGAGTGATCTCCAGCCTTGTCCTTGTCAACACTCACACCTGTGTTAACGAGAGAATCACGGACATGATGTCAGCTGGTCCTTTTGTGGCAGGGCTGAAATGCAGTGGAAATGTTTTTGGGGGATTCAGTTCATTTGCATGGCAAAGAGGGACTTTGCAATTAATTACAATTCATGTGATCACTCTTCATAACATTCTGGAGTATATGCAAATTGCCATCATACAAACTGAGGCAGCAGACTTTGTGGAAATTAATATTTGTGTCATTCTCAAAACTTTTGTCCACGACTGTACTATCCTCAAAGTGGGCAAAGAAGGTATTTAGTTTGTCTGGAAGCATGACGTCGGTGTCTGTGACGTGGCTGGATTTCTATTTGTAGTACGTGAATTCCTGTAGACCCTGCCACATACCTCTTGCGTCTGAGTCGTTCAATTGCGACTCCACCTTGTCACTGTACTGCCATTTCGCTTGTTTGATTGCCTTGCGGAGGGAATAGCTACACTGTTTATATTCAGACATATTCCCAGACCTCTTTCCATGGTTAAATGCAGTGGATGGCATGCAGACATGCACATCGCACACCGCTCCCGAGTATACTATTAGCCAATGTCCAGTCTCTTGAGAACAAGGTATATGAAATTTGAGCAAGGGTTGCCTTCCAGAGAGACATCAGAGATTGTAACATTCTCTGTTTCACGGAAACATGGCTCTCTCGGGATATGTTGTCGGAATCGGTTCAGCCACCGGGCTACTCCATGCAATGGGCTGACAGAGATAAACACCTCTCTGGGAAAAGGAAGGGCGGGGGTGTATGCTTTATGATTAACGACTAACGGTGTAATCATAACAACATACAGGAACTCAAGTCCTTCTGCTCACCCGATCTAGAATTCCTTACAATCTTGTGCCAGCCATTTTACCTACAAAGAGAATTCTCGTCAGTTGTAGTCACAGCTGTGTACATTCCCCCTCAAGCAGACACCAAAACGGCCATCAAGGAACTTCACTGGGCAATATGCAAACTGGAAACCATACATCCTGAGGTTGCAGTTATTGTAGCTGGAGATTTTAACTAAGCAAATTTGAGAACAAGTCTTTCCTAAATTCTTCCAGCATATTGATTGCAACACCCTCGACCACTGCTACTCTAACTTCCGCATACAATGCCCTCCCCTACCCTCCCTTCGGCAAATCCGACCATGACGCCATCTTGCTCCTTCCGTCTTATAGGCAAAAACTCAAACAGGATGTACCAGTGAAGAGAACCATTCAACGCTGGTCCGACCAATCGAAAGCCACGCTTCAAGATTGTTTTGATCACGCGGACTGGAATATGTTTCGGTCAGCCTCAGAGAACAACTTTGACCTATACGCTGACTCGGTGAGTGCATTTATAAAAAAGTGCATTGGAGATGTTGTACCCACTGTGACTATTAAAACCTACCCTAACCAGAAACATAACACTTTTATAAACCCATTATAGACCGTGCCTGAACAGAGAGTGTAAAATGTATTGATGGTATGATTTGACATTTTAAGAGCACACTGTGCGAAGGTCCAACACAGGGTCACGAGCCTACAAACAAACAATCCATGCTAGAGGAAAAACAGCAGCATAGCGTAACCCTTCTTCCCAACCCCAACCAAACCCAACCAGTGGAATTTCCCAGAACGTCCAGTCCAACCCTCTAGCTGTCTGTTCGGGTCACTCTACCAGACACTCCAATAGAGTCATTTGGCACCCTGCAAAGTGGTCCTTTTGAGAGCAACCTGCTGCAGGCTGGTTTCCAGACAGGGCCTCTGCCTTTGTCCCTCGCTCCATGCCAGGAATGGAGGACTTAATGTTTTTAGCTGAGCAGGGCCGGCGGGGCCGGGGCCCTGAGACACTACACACAGTGTGCTGAAAACTTGGAGTCCTCAGTGGGATAGCATCAGTCATCCTGATGGTGGAAATAAACAGTCATTCCTGACTGCTGCTGTTGCTGCTTCTGGAGCTAAGACTGGCCCAGCCTGTGACAGAGCCTGGACACAGAGCCTGCACATTGAGCCTAGAGAGACTCTGAGGTTTATTTATGCTCCTCACATCCATGAACCCAGAGGCTTGTTCTGCCAATTTGGCAGAAAATGACTAGGAATTGATATTGTATGGAGGATGGAATAGCTACACTCTTAGAGGATTCCAAAAAGGGTTCTTTGGCTGTCCCTATAGGAGAACCCTTCTTGGTTCCAGGTAGAACACTTTTGGATTCCATGTAGAACCCTCTAGGAGCCAAAAGTGTTCTACCTGGAACCAAAAAGGGTTATTCAAAGGGTTCTCCTATGGGGACAGCAGAAGAACCCTTTTAGGTTCTAGAAAGCACCTTTTTTCTAAGAGTGTACACCTGGTTGTTTTTACGTATAGGATTGCAGTTCATGTTCTAGTTATTCCACTGTAATTGGACGGGCCTGTTGCGTAATGAAGCCTGAATCTTAACTTGAGGCTTACGAACACATACAGTGCATTCAGAAAGTATTAAGAACCCCCGACTTTCTCCACATTTTGTTACGTTACAGCCTTATTCTAAAATGTATTAAATCTTTTTTTCCCCTCATCAGTCTACACACAATACCCCATAACGACAAAGTGAAAACAGGTTTCTAGACATTTTTTCAAATAAAAAATATAAATAATTTATTTACATAAGTATTCAGATCCTTTGATATGAGACTCGAATTGAGCTCAAGTGCATCTTGTTTCCATTGATCATCCTTAAAATGTTTCTACAACTTGATTGGAGTCCACCTGTGGTAAATTCAATTGATTGGACATCATTTGGAAAGGCACACACCTGTCTATATAAGGTCCCACAGTTGACAGTGCATGTCAGAGCAAACACCAAGCCATAAGGTCGAAGGAATTGTCCGTAGAGCTCCGAGACAGTATTGTGTTAAGGCACAGATCTGGGGAAGGGTACCAAAACATTTCTACAGCATTAATGGTCCCCAAGAACACACTGCCCTCCATCATTCTTAAATGGAAGAAGTTTGGAAACACCGAGACTCTTCCTAGAGCTGTCCGCCCAGCCAAACTGTGCAATTGGGGGAGAAGGGCCTTGGTCAGAGAGGTGTCCACGAACTCAATGGTCACTCTGACAGAGCTCCAGATTTCCTTTGTGGAGATGGGAGAACCTTCCAGAAGGACAACCATTTCTGCAGCACTACACCAATCAGGCTTTTATGGTAGAGTGACTAGACGGAAGCCACTCCTCAGTAAATGGCACATGACAGCCCGCTTGGAGATAGCAAAAGGCACTTAAAGGAGTCTCAGACCATGAGAAACAAGATTCTCTGGTCTTGTGAAACCAAGACTGAACACTTTGGCCTGAATGCCAAGCGTCACACCTGGAGGAAACCTGGCAGTATCCCTACGGTGAAGCATGGTGGTGGCAGCATCATGCTGAGAGGTTGTTTTTCAGTGGCAGGGACTGAGAGACTAGTCAGGATCGAGGGATAGATGAATGGAGCAAATTACAGAGAGATCCTTGATGAAAACCTGCTCCAGGGCGCTCAGGACCTCAGTCTGGGGCAAAGGTTCACCGTCCAACAGGACAACAACCCTAAGCACACAGCCAAGTGTGGCTTTCCTGACAAGTCTCTGGATGTCCTTGAGTGGCCCAGCCAGAGCCCGGACTTGAACCCGATCTAACATCCTGGAGACCTGAAAATAGCTGTGCAGCGACTCTCCCCATCCAACCTGACAGAGCTTGAGAGGATCTGCAGAATTTTTTTTGAGAAACCCCCCAAATACAGACGTGCCAAGCTTGTCGCGTCATATCCAAGAAGACACAAGGCTGTAATCGCGGCCAAAGGTGCTTCAACAAAGTACTGAGTAAAGGTTCTGAAAACGTATGCAAACATGATATTTCCGAATGCACTGTATAACCCAAACTTTCACACACAACTATCCCACTGACACAAAAATGCATGCCTTTGTAGACTACATGATAAGATCTATTTCAGAGAAGAAAAAGCAGTAGCCCACTGAAGAACTGTAGCATTAATTTGGGACTTTTTTATATAGGCTGCTGAAAATAGCACAGGAAGCCAGAGATTGCCTCCCAGACCCCCCCCCCCCCCCCCCCCCCACTCACACAGGAACACATAAAACAACCTGTGGTCTCTAACCCAGATCCTTACACAGGATACACAGACTGAGAACCTGAGAAGCCAAAGAGTCAGAGAAACAGAAATACTAAGAGAGAAAAGAGAGGAGATAAAGAAGAAAAGACATGACAGAGGAAAGAAAGAGTGGGCACAAGAGAGTGAACTATGTCAACAGGAGAGTGTACAGAGGAGAGATAGAATATAGGAGAGGAGGAGTGCGGGATGGATTACCTGTGTGCTGCGGAGCACTGTCTGTCTATCTCTCTCTCTAGCTGCCACGCTTAGCAGCACATCTGGCCTGGCTGACTGACTGCCTGCAGCCGGGGCCGTGCACAGATGTGAGTGCGTGTGTCAGCGTCTTGGTCACAACTTGGCAACCGCTCCGGCCCCGCGCCAAGGCTGCCGGGTAACAAATGACTGAAATATCTACCCAGGTTTGCTCCACATGCCGGGCCTGCACAGAATTGAATCAAAACGTGACCAGACCGCAAGTTTGTCTCCCTCTACCCCACACTCCCCCTCCTTGGTCTTAAAAAACACACACGACAGAAGAATCCAAAGAAAGAAGAGAGAGAGAGAGAGAGAGAGAGAGAGAGAGAGAGAGAGAGAGAGAGAGAGAGAGAGAGAGAGAGAGAGAGAGAGAGAGAGAGAGAGAGAGAGAGAGAGAGAGAGAGAGAGAGAGAGAGAGAGAGAGAGAGAGAGAGAGAGAGAGAGAGAGAGAGAGAGAGAGAGAGAGAGAGAAAAGGGCTATGGTCTGATCCCCGCGCAAATAAAATTCCTGGATTCTCAGTGTCTCAGATTTCTTGGAACGATGGGCGAGAAGTCTAACCTGCTCCTCTTTGTCAGACTTGGAATTGTGAGGAATTGACGTGTGGGAATAGCACTTATAGACACGCTTATAGACCAGCAAAACACAGGATCAACCAGTCAGTGAGGATCTATGGTTTCCACAAGGTAGCAGTCCATTCAACTCAATGGTGACTGCAGAGTCCCTGGAAATGTGTACAATGTTCCCATTTAGAATATACTTCCACAGAGGAAACAGATCCCCTGAAGAGAAAAGAGAGGTGGATATGACACACAGATCACTGAGTCTCTGTATCCACAGTCTCTCCCAGTCTGTCCCCTACTCCCACAACTCACCAGTCCTCCACTCATACACAGACTTTGAGGTCTTTCACAGTGATATTAGATAGGGCTGGGCTCCACGATACAATATTACAACGATACTTAGGTGCCGATACGATATGTATTGCGATTCTCACAATTCTAAATGTATGAAGCTCATTCCTGACTGCTGCTGTTGCTGCTTCTGGTGCTAAGAATGGACCAGCTGAGTGTACAAAACATTAGGAACACCTGCTCTTTCCATGACCAGGTGATTCCAGGTGAAAGCTGTGATCCCTTATTGATGTCACTTGTTAAATCCACTTCAATCAGTGTAGATGAAGGGGAGGTGACAAGTTAAAGGAGGATTTTAAAGCCTTGAGTGAATTGAGACATGGATGTGTGCCATTCAGAGGGTGAATGGGCAATACAAAATATTTAAGTGCCTTTGAACGGGGTATGGTGGTAGGTGCTGGGTTTTTCACACTCAACAGTATCCCGTGTGTATCAAGAATGGTCCACCACCCAAAGGACATCCAGTCAACTTGACATAACTGTGGGAAGCATTGGAGTCAACATGGGCCAGCATCCCTGTGGAACGCTTTCGATACCTTGTAGAGTCCATGCCCCAACGAATTGAGGCTGTTCTGAGGGCAAAAGGTGTTGCAACTCAATATTAGGAAGGTGTTCCTAATGTTCTGTACACTCATTGTATGTCTGATGCAGAGACAAGAGAGAGCATGAGAAATAACCTACTTTTTATTCCCTACTGTTACCCGTCATTCAGCAACATTAGGAAGCACAGACCTATGGAGGACATCAAATCACACATAACTTATTCATGTCATAACTGACTTATGTCATATGACACAGTCTCATGACTGTTGGCATTAAATTGTCACTTGTTACGACCAAATGCTGGGACATGCAGACTTGTTAATAGTATGTCAGATGCATTACATGTAGACAACGACGTAGATTGCAATCTGCAGACTCCACGGTCCCGGACCTGCAGCCAAACCAAATAGGAGTGATCACACACAATGGCCCACATCCACAATGGCCCACAATGGCCCTCTTGCTTCCCTCAAAAGACACAATCTCCCTATCATCCACTTGAGTCAACCCAATGCATTCACAGATCTACTAACCTAAAATGTTAAAAGGTGAAATAATGCTACGATAACGTCACAATAGCGCTACACACAGGTGCGAGGCTAACAGGGAGCCCAGACCTGCAGACAATACCACAAGGGAAAAGTAAACCTCAGGTTTCATTGTCCAATACTGGACAATGAATAGCTACAATCCTGGACTATTTCCTTTTGGAAAAGTATTCTCCAGGCTGATATGAAACCCTATCCTGTGCATAGGATCCTTGGGGGACCCCCATCTGGTCATCCTCTGTATTACTGAGGAGAGAAGGGGAATTTATGGAGATAAAAAGCGGCTCTGCAGCCAGTAAAATTAACGCCCAGCAGTCACACAGTACACTGTCATGGCTTTAGAATAAACAGACATAACACTGGTGGAGAGAGTCAGTTGGCTCACTCTATTCCACTGGTATGGAGAGAAAGGAAGAGGATGGGAAAAGCAGTCCAGCTCAATCATTCCCAGAAGAGGCCATGAAGTTACTCACTCACACACATACCGGTCACTCACACACTTACACGCGCGCGGCATGCATGTGCAGTGCGCACGCACACACACACACACACACACAGTGTACTGCTTCCACACTCTACTTCTCTGCTTTGATACACTTGTGCATCTCCTCCATTCACAGTATCCAAATGGACTGAGGAGACTCTTTCAGTGACAGAATATGTCCAACAAAGTACTCTCTCTGACTAATAAGTGACAAGCCATTCATTGACTAAAATCGAAAATGTTATCTACGTAATCCCAAAATGTAATTATTTATCATGAGGGCCATAAACAATAACTAGTACTGCTGCATACTCCAAGAAAGGTTAACTTCTCAGCTTTCAGTTAAAACGAATTATACATTGCTGTGGTGTAGTCACTTTTAAGAACACAAGCTCAAGTACACAGTACAAAAATAAAAAATAAAAAAATATGAAAATATGAAATAATTTCTATGATGTATTTTCTTTTTATTGTGATTAAGTCTAATCGCTGCACATCCCCAACGGGCTTGGGAGAGACGAATGTCGAGTCATGTGTCCTCTGTCGTGCTTCTAAACACTGGCTCACTTAACCCGGAAGCCAGCTGCACCAATGTGTCAGAGGAAACACCGTTTAACTGATGACCGTAGTCAGCCTTCAGGTGCCCGGCCCGCCACAAGGAGCCAAGTAAAGCCCCCCTGCCAAACCCTCCCCTAACCTGGATAACACTGGGCCAATTGTGCACCGCCCTATGGGACTCCCCGGCACGGCCGATTGTGACATAGCAACAGTAGTGACGCCGCAACACTGTGATGCGCCTTAGACTGCTGCACCACTCGGGAGGCCACATTATGTATTCCCTATTCAACAAAACTGTATGAATAAGGCCTGAAATGACTTATATTTGTCTAAATATAATATAATCAATTTATAAAATGATACGATAAGATTTCACCTTCCTTATAACTGAAAAATACATATTGGTATAATTCGTGTTAGAGAAAATGTGCATATTTTCTAAAGGTCTCTCATGATCAAAATGTCTGCCCCCATCGCTGTGAACGTCTCACAGAGCTCTAGCTTGGCTTCCTGAACTCGTTAGGAACTTGCCTTTCACTTTGTATTAATATTGTCCGTCTATGACAAACAGAAAAAGGTTTTTGTTTAAAATCTATTGATTTTAGATTACTGGCTATAAATCAATCTCTGCATGTGATACAGTGACGAAACCACTCTCTCCTGCTGCATTACCATGTAAGGATTCTAGGCATATACATTGTTAGTGGCTGTGATGTAGGCTTCAGCCAGGAGTTAATGGGCAGTCGGAAGAGCGAATGAAATGGTAGGAGGGACATCCCAGCTTCAAATGGTGTCAGATTTCACATCCTGTTTCACACAGGCAGAAGCGACATACTCATGTGCCCGTGAGAATCAGGGCTACTGCTCAATGCAAGCCATTTCGATATATGGTGTCCACATGTCGATTTATAAGCAGAAATGTTGGTCGGAACCGGTACCAGAACCACGCAGGTCCCCAAAACAGGGGACTTTACATCTGAGAGGTTTTAATGGTACAGCTGATCCAATGCAGTATGGACAAGGTTAAGTGTAGAGATGTTGTTTGGACCAGTGGACTTACTTTGGTGGGGCCTGCAGGATCTGCTCCAGTCTGAATCATGACCCCCGGCTGACATCAGAGACACGAGCAGCACACACAGCCTTCTACCAGAGAGAGAGAGAGAGAGAGAGAGAGAGATTACTGGCTATAAAGAGAGAGAGAGAGAGAGAGAGAGAGAGAGAGAGAGAGAGAGAGAGAGAGAATCAATAATATTGTGAAATCATTACTCATATATTTCTGTGTGTACTGTATTATTGTGTATTATAGGGATTGTTCTAATCATTTTGGTAATGGCCTGTGTCCCCTAGCCACTGGTGGACACCCATCGGTTAACAAGGGCGTCTAGCCTTGGCAGGACCCACATAGACGACACAATGCTGACACCGTGGATGAGCACTAACCCGGCCATGGGGAAACGACTCTAGACAGAGACCTCCATTTAGCGTGACGGGGCAATCCCCGTTCCATAAATAAACAGCTTGTACGGTCACGGCCGACTGTCGCTGTGAATGTCAGACACATAAAAGCTCCATTGGGTCATAATATGTGGCCCATTAGGGTTAACCAGTGGGGCTGGAGAGGTAGGCACGTCTCCCACTCGCCCTGGGCTCTCCTCGCCTCTCTTCCGTCCCACCAGCCACATCTGGGAGCCATCAGGGCACAGACAGCAAGCGGCCCCCCGGCCACTGGGAGCTGAGCCGGCTGTAATTACTTACGCATGATTACGCATGTTAATCATAGGCTGGGCCCAGACGCCAGCGCCGCGCTTGTTTATTATTTATACTTCGTTAAGCAACGGGACGCTCTGATTATCCCGTGTCATTGCTTCATTATCACTGTCATGGAGAGCATGGAGAGGAGGGGAGTGTGTGGAGGGGTGGGGCGAGGGGAGAGTGTGTGTGTGTGTGTGTGTGTGTGTGTGTGTGTGTGTGTGTGTGTGTGTGTGTGTGTGTGTGTGTGTGTGTGACTGTGTGTGTGTGTGTAGGAGAAGGAGGCATGCAGTCTAAGCAGCTCTTGAACAGCCCACACTTTAACCACGATGGGCCGTATGTACAGGCCACTGACCTCCAACAATTACACTCCATATTATTTATAGAAAAAAACATCTTGCCCAAAGATTGTCTGCTTCCGTTTTCTTTCTCTGAGGGACACTGGTATCCAGCAGGTACCAGTGAAGCGTGGATTCAAGTTAGGCATTGCTACTGTGATGACCAACAGGCCAGGTGACATCATACCCTGAGGATGTCATAATGGGTGCCCTTTTGGCCCAACATAGTGGCCTCCCACTCACTCTGTCGCCCTACTGCCTGCAGTACTCTGATACCCTGTGGGGAACCAAAGGCAACCAGGAGGGCCAATTTATCATCACACACATACATGCCAGAGCACACACACTTATCATAACAGCACACACAGAGCAGGGAGCCACGACACACAGAGAACACAGAGAACACCCCAACATATTCCAGAACACCCATGGCGGCCAGCCACCACAGCAAACGGAGCACACATGCACACACACACAAAATATTCCAGGGAAAGGTACTCCTGCAACTCAAATAAAGCAAGAAAAAGATACCACAGAATAATAACTCTTTGTGCAATATGCCACATTCATAATTGGTTGGTGTTGGCCTAAAAGAAACATGATATTGGTATCTGCCAATAATCTCTTTCATGGCCAGTTAGACGTAGTGTTAGTCACTCTCACTTAGATATCATATTTAAAAACTGCAAACATTTCTCTCCACCTCATGAAATGAGTTATAAAATTGCTAAATCTTCTCTCCGCCCCATTGCAAAAATGTGTAGAATTGCAGGAAATGAACTTTCTCACCGCTGCCAAGATGGATGGCGCTAAAATGTTTTGCTCACAAGATGGGGGGGGGGGGGCACTCCCACAAAATTTCACGTAGGGACCCCAAAAGGATATGAATGTGGGTACGCAGACCCGCGAGTCACGGCCGCCCCTCATGATGAATTCAGATTTTTTTATGGCCCCCACCCCATCAAAGTTGCCCATCCCTGGTGTAGAGTGAATGACAGGCATACCCAGCCAGGGATAGAGTTATGCTGCTGCTGCTTCAGCCAGTGGCATGTCATTTCAGCCAGAGCACTTATAATTATGCCCTGTTTCTTTGACAGAAATAAAACTTTCCAGAGAGTAAAAAGGCTCCAGGCAAGGAAAAGAATGGCGAGTGACATCACAGCCAAGTAATTCATTTTAAAGTGGCTCAGATTAAGATTGAGATTAAGCACTAAATTGAAAAGGTATGGCGGTAAGAAAAATTTAACAAGAGTACACTCAGGGCTCTACTTTAACAAGCCTAATGCAATGGTAAATCTAAGATCTGGCGGTAGCGCTATAGGTCCAGGGGTGTGTCGCAAATATTTTTGCTATTTTCACAGCCGTTATTATGAGCGCAATGGCTTGCGGTGGCGTGAAAGGGCTGGGTTTTGATGAATTAACAAGTTGTAGGCGTGACGAGGGCTTGGCCATTCACTGGCCAATCAAGACGTTCCATGGCTTAATACTGCATGCGTTTGTCTCAAATTCTATAGGTTATTGACTGTCTTTGCGTTGTCATCAACTAGAATTACGAAATATTCTCATTGTAGTCTATTGTTAATTGATACCACAGTTTAGTGGGAGCGAGTGGTCGCATTTCGCTCCGCAGGTAGTATTACATTTCATTACAGTACAACGGTTTGACTTGTCTGATCTTAGCTAGCTACATAGCCGTCTTTGTATCAAAGATAATTGTGTAGTTTAGAGTATTATCGTAATTACCGAGGTTAGCTAGTCAGCTATTTTCGTCCTAGTCAACACTGCTAGCTAGCCAGCAGCTAGCAGCTAGCCAACGTCTACCGTCTACCGAATTGCAGCACTGTAGAAACTATTACATTACAACGGAACGACTTGATTAGTGTAGTGTTAGCTGGCTACATAGTTGTCTTTGCTGTCTTTGTATCCAAGATAATTGTGTAGTTAGAGTAATTGTCAAGGTTACCTAGCCAGTTACCGAGGCTACCTAGCCAGCTACACTTTCAAACTAAGTCAACAACGCAGCCACTGCTAGCTAGCCTACTCCACCAGCCAGCAGCACTATCATTTTAGTCAATAAGATTTTTTGCAACGTAAGCTTAACTTTCTGAACATTTGAGACGTGTAGTCCACTTGTCATTCCAATCTCCTTTGCATTAGCGTAGCCTCTTCTGTAGCCTGTCAACTATGTGTCTGTCTATCCCTCTTCTCTCCTCTCTGCACAGACCATACAAACGCTTCACACCGCGTGGCCGCCGCCACTCTAACCTGGTGGTCCCAGCGCGCACGACCCACGTGGAGTTCCAGGTCTCCGGCAGCCTCTGGAACTGCCGATCTGCGGCCAACAAGGCAGAGTTCATCTCAGCCTATGCTTCCCTCCAGTCCATCGACTTCTTGGCACTGACGGAAACATGGATTACCACAGATAACACTGCTACTCCTACTGCTCTCTCCTCGTCTGCCCACGTGTTCTCGCACACCCCGAGAGCCTCTGGTCAGCGGGGTGGTGGCACTGGGATCCTCATCTCTCCCAAGTGGACATTCTCTCTTTCTCCCCTGACCCATCTGTCTATCGCCTCCTTTGAATTCCATGCTGTCACAGTTACCAGCCCTTTCAAGCTTAACATCCTTATCATTTATCGCCCCCCAGGTTCCCTTGGAGAGTTCATCAATGAGCTTGACGCCTTGATAAGTTCCTTTCCTGAGGATGGCTCACCTCTCACAGTACTGGGTGACTTTAACCTCCCCACGTCTACCTTTGACTCATTCCTCTCTGCCTCCTTCTTTCCACTCCTCTCCTCTTTTGACCTCACCCTCTCACCTTCCCCCCCTACTCACAAGGCAGGCAATACGCTTGACCTCATCTTTACTAGATGCTGTTCTTCCACTAATCTCATTGCAACTCCCCTCCAAGTCTCCGACCACTACCTTGTATCCTTTTCCCTCTCGCTCTCATCCAACACTTCCCACACTGCCCCTACTCGGATGGTATCGCGCCGTCCCAACCTTCGCTCTCTCTCCCCCGCTACTCTCTCCTCTTCCATCCTATCATCTCTTCCCTCTGCTCAAACCTTCTCCAACCTATCTCCTGATTCTGCCTCCTCAACCCTCCTCTCCTCCCTTTCTGCATCCTTTAACTCTCTATGTCCCCTATCCTCCAGGCCGGCTCGGTCCTCCCCTCCTGCTCCGTGGCTCGACGACTCATTGCGAGCTCACAGAACAGGGCTCCGGGCAGCCGAGCGGAAATGGAGGAAAACTCGCCTCCCTGCGGACCTGGCATCCTTTCACTCCCTCCTCTCTACATTCTCCTCTTCTGTCTCTGCTGCTAAAGCCACTTTCTACCACTCTAAATTCCAAGCATCTGCCTCTAACCCTAGGAAGCTCTTTGCCACCTTCTCCTCCCTCCTGAATCCTCCTCCCCCCCCCCCCCCCCCCTCCTCCCTCTCTGCAGATGACTTCGTCAACCATTTTGAAAAGAAGGTCGACGACATCCGATCCTCGTTTGCTAAGTCAAACGACACCGCTGGTTCTGCTCACCCTGCCCTACCCTGTGCTTTGACCTCTTTCTCCCCTCTCTCTCCAGATGAAATCTCGCGTCTTGTGACGGCCGGCCGCCCAACAACCTGCCCGCTTGACCCTATCCCCTCCTCTCTTCTCCAGGCCATTTCCGGAGACCTTCTCCCTTACCTCACCTCGCTCATCAACTCATCCTTGACCGCTGGCTACGTCCCTTCCGCCTTCAAGAGAGCGAGAGTTGCACCCCTGCTGAAAAAACCTACACTCGATCCCTCCGATGTCAACAACTACAGACCAGTATCCCTTCTTTCTTTTCTCTCCAAAACTCTTGAACGTGCCGTCCTTGGCCAGCTCTCCTGCTATCTCTCTCAGAATGACCTTCTTGATCCAAATCAGTCAGGTTTCAAGACTAGTCATTCAACTGAGACTGCTCTTCTCTGTGTCACGGAGGCGCTCCGCACTGCTAAAGCTAACTCTCTCTCCTCTGCTCTCATCCTTCTAGACCTATCGGCTGCCTTTGATACAGTGAACCATCAGATCCTCCTCTCCACCCTCTCCGAGTTGGGCATCTCCGGCGCGGCCCACGCTTGGATTGCGTCCTACCTGACAGGTCGCTCCTACCAGGTGGCGTGGCGAGAATCTGTCTCCGCACCACGTGCTCTCACCACTGGTGTCCCCCAGGGCTCTGTTCTAGGCCCTCTCCTATTCTCGCTATACACCAAGTCACTTGGCTCTGTCATATCCTCACATGGTCTCTCCTATCATTGCTATGCAGACGACACACAATTAATCTTCTCCTTTCCCCCTTCTGATAACCAGGTGGCGAATCGCATCTCTGCATGTCTGGCAGACATATCAGTGTGGATGACGGATCACCACCTCAAGCTGAACCTCGGCAAGACGGAGCTGCTCTTCCTCCCGGGGAAGGACTGCCCGTTCCATGATCTCGCCATCACGGTTGACAACTCCATTGTGTCCTCCTCCCAGAGTGCTAAGAACCTTGGCGTGATCCTGGACAACACGCTGTCGTTCTCAACTAACATCAAGGCGGTGACCCGTTCCTGTAGGTTCATGCTCTACAACATTCGCAGAGTACGACCCTGCCTCACACAGGAAGCGGCGCAGGTCCTAATCCAGGCACTTGTCATCTCCCGTCTGGACTACTGCAACTCGCTGTTGGCTGGGCTCCCTGCCTGTGCCATTAAACCCCTACAACTCATCCAGAACGCCGCAGCCCGTCTGGTGTTCAACCTTCCCAAGTTCTCTCACGTCACCCCGCTCCTCCGCTCTCTCCACTGGCTTCCAGTTGAAGCTCGCATCCGCTACAAGACCATGGTGCTTGCCTACGGAGCTGTGAGGGGAACGGCACCTCCGTACCTTCAGGCTCTGATCAGGCCCTACACCCAAACAAGGGCACTGCGTTCATCCACCTCTGGCCTGCTCGCCTCCCTACCTCTGAGGAAGTACAGCTCCCGCTCAGCCCAGTCAAAACTGTTCGCTGCTCTGGCACCCCAATGGTGGAACAAACTCCCCCACGACGCCAGGTCAGCGGAGTCAATCACCACCTTCCGGAAACAACTGAAACACCACCTCTTTAAGGAATACCTAGGATAGGATAAAGTAATCCTTCTAACCCCCCCCTCCCCCTTAAAAGAGTTAGATGCACTATTGTAAAGTGGTTGTTCCACTGGATATCATAAGGTGAATGCACCAACTTGTAAGTCGCTCTGGATAAGAGCGTCTGCTAAATGACTTAAATGTAAATGTAAATGTTATTAACTACTTGGCTAATGTATTGGGAATGACCAAAAAACAGCCCTCATTGAGAGGAGGCTACGCCTGGTTTTTAATCAAACGAAACGAAATAGGAAAAATATATATATATGTTTCTAAATGCGAGGTTTACGGACACAAAAAGCACATCTCTCTTGATCCATGTGCATACGGGCACTGTGCGTCACAGCTGGATAGGCTGTACTTCCGTTGTCAAAATCCATGCCAGAATTCGGTTGGTCTTAAATATCTCCACCAGTGCTTTATGAAATTGGCACTCTGGCACACGTTTTTTAAGGACACACCTCAGATATTGCCACTCCTCCCACCTCAGCACAAGCGAGCTCATATAAGACAGGTAAATTGCCAATTATTGCGCTACGGTTTGAAAATAGAAGAGTGCCGGCTTTAACAGGTCGGAATTTCAAACGAGCGAGAGTTTGACATTTGCGCTGGCTTAATGCCAGACGAAAATAGAGCTCAATATCATACGGATACAATATGTGAAGACGGGATACTTCTTGGTCAACAAATTGACTTGGTTACTATGGCCTAATTTCTTCCATTTAGTTAAATGATAGGCCGGCTATTCTGACTACTCTGCCAAGTCCATATCAATGTCCACATCAATGTCCACAATTTAGAATGACAACAGCTTTGATAGCTCATTTGTCCTTGACGTTGACAGACACGATAGATCAGCAATGTGGATAAATATATTCCCAAATGGCCCGAAATGGAGTCCCACTGGGCACAGACGTCAATTCAATGTCTATTCCACGTTGGTTCAATGAAATTTCATGGAAACAATATTGATTCAACCAGTGTTTGTCACATCATATTTTGAATAGCTGTGGTGCTGCTGATGACAGTGTGTGTTGTAAATGTAAACTCAGAACCAGCCTGTTATATTAACAACCAAAGCCAAGGGGCATTGTGTGCTGGCCATACTGACATCATTGGCCCCAGTCAATCTCAGTGGTGCCATCATTAGGTTACAGAGACCATAAACTCCACCATTTAATGTCACATTAGTTGGAAAACAACAAAATGTGCCCGATCACCTCTCCCAGAATCCCACGCAACCTATCTTTAGCTATTTAAAAACCCATTTAAAGGCATTTAGCGAGTCCTACTTAGAGGAAGCCACCCACATTCACATAAAATGCAATTTGCACAACCCTCTTTATTATTTATACGTCCTTTAAAAGAAAGGAAAAAAGCACACTGGCATGGATCAGCGATCTCGAGCGTTTTCAGTCATCTGTATCTCATTCATATTTTATCTAATTGTACTTCTCTAAAATTGCCCCATGATCTCAGTGTGGGGCTGTGCTGCATGGCTGACTGATGGTGTTGTTTTACAGTGAAACACACAAGATAATTCATTTAGAAAAAACACTGGTAGATCTTGGAGAGTGTATTGGGAAGTTGTAGGGTGAACTACTATGTCTTTGTGGGGTGAACTGTGTCTTTGATAGAGTAGTCAGCATACGCAAGCTCTGCAGGGGAAAGCCAACACTACTTAGCATACAGTATTTTCAGCAAATTAGGCACATATGGTTGTGGAGAAAGGTTGGCCTGCACACACACTGACGCAGACAGACACAGACACAGAGACACACACAGGCACACTTTGGTCTCGTGATTCTGCAGTCAGAAATGTTGGCGTGTTCCTCACTGTTGTGGTGTTGCATTGTTTTTGCCATATGATGAAGGTGCTCTGTAAGTGCAAGGTTTCAACAGAACATTCCTCACAAATGCTATATGATTACTGTTTAGGAAAATACACCATTCTACATTTTTGCTGCCAAAATGCTACTATGATATTCTTTAGAAAGATACAGTATATTATACAGTATATTATGCCTGTTGGTATCTGTCTGTAGATGTCCATGTTACTCCATCTATCTCACTTTCCTCAAGCTATGGTCTGTCTCCACTTTTACGCTTAGAATAGCACATGCTATAGCACAAGAGGAACACCTATATGCGAATGATGTTCATTGACTACTGTTCAGAATTCAACACTATTGTTGATCCTGGACTTCCTGATGGGCAAACCACAGGCTGTGAGGATTGGAAACAACACCTCCTCCACATTGGTGATTCTCACAAACTTGCTATTACTCTTGGTAAATTTTGTAAAGACAAAGGCAATTTATTTTTATTTTGTTACGGATAAAATACCATCTAAAATTATGTCCATGTAAAATTATCTTAACTGTTCAGATTTCCATGACTGTGCACAGAACAATCTCATTACCGTATACACTTGTAGAGTTTGAAAAAAAACATAGCAAGGTTAATACAACAATATTTCATAAAAAAATATGTCATTTTGGTTTTAAGTATATTTTCATTTTAATCAGTTATCTCATTACTGTAATGCATGGCATGTTCATAACCTGTTTTTTTATATTTATTTATATTTATTAATATAAAAAAGTACACAAATGACCCATTTTATGCACACCTTAAATATTTTTAATTGTGTCATATTATTCAAGGAATATTTTATCATTGATGATGCATTTCAGTAATGAGATCCATGTTACGGTAGATGAGAGACCGCATTATGGTAATGATCAAATGAGCAAACTGTACTTAATAAAGAGCAAAGAATATCATTTTTAACCATATTAATTAATTCCCCACCACCACCCAGCACAGCTACCTGCCGCCCCAAATCAGCATGCTGTTTGTGCAACGGCATTTTCTGAGTCAGATAGCCTATTCTAAAATGTTTGCCTAAATGCTATTCGAATGTGATTAAACACCGACCAACACTTTAGTTCCTACGCTGTCATAACTCCTAATTGGCTTTTGAATTTGTTGTCACGCCAAACAACACCAACCATAGCATTAGAATAATCCTTCTATTTCTATGATTCCAACAGTTCATCCAAGTATTTTGATCTATATTGCAAGTCAAATAATAATCTTTGGTATAAAAATCGCAAGTAGATTATTTACCCATATTGTGCAGCCATACTAACAACCTGGTAACTTTACCAGTATATGCAAATATTTGTTGGCACAGAAAGAAAGGAAAATTGATATCTTCTTCAGGGGAAGTGCTTCAAAAGTAAATAGGAATCACATAGGCCTAATGTAGGCTACATCTCAATCAATTTAAAAATCTAATATTATGTGGTGCTCCTAACTTTTCTACCAATGAAAACCACTATTACCAATGAAAATGTGTAATTTAGAGCCCTGGTTACAACACAGGTATATAAAAGCAATGTAATGTGCACTGTTACCAAACCTTTCTGTAAGGGTGGCAGGTAGCTTAGTGGTTTGAGCGTTGGGCCAGTAACCGAAAGGTTGCTAGATCGAATCCCCGAGCTGACATGGTAAACATCTGTCATTCTTCCCCTGAACATGGCAGTTAACCCACTGTTCCTAGGCTGTCATTGTAAGTAAGAATATGTTCTTAATTGACTTGCCTAGTTAAATAAAAGGACTCAATAACACTCTTGTCTGCAACTTTCTTCTCTATATATCTCTCCTTTCTTCTGTACTCCTCAAGCAGCTCTGGATTTCTGTACAGTTGCTCTCGATGCTTCTCAACCTTAGCTTAGCAGCCCTCTTTCTTTCCTTATCTGCCAATCTTAATAACACCAAGTTTAGATTAATCCAATTGTTCTGTTTATTAGACTACCTGATTATTACACAACCCCTAAAGGGGCATTACACTCAAATGTTATGTTTGTTAGATCTTTCATACCTCATACCAAAGTCTTATGGGCATAGGTCACCCGAATTACAAAATTACATTGGTACAGTACATTGGTTTCCTTACCCTGTAAGCAGTCGATGGAGAAGGTAAGACAGCAATCCATGCTTTGGTTTTATTTTGCATTTAAAGCACAAAACCAATGCAAGTGAATATCCCCGATATAAGCATTTCCACATTCCATCTCCAAATCATCCCAAAGTGTCAAAAATGTATTTCATAGCTCCTTTAAGATGATTTGTAAATGAAATGAGAAAAATGCTAATATCAGGGATATTCACTTACATTGGTTTCGTGCTATAAATGCTAAAAAGTTGTAGACAGTGACAAGCTAAAGAAAACCCAAGTATGAATTGCTGTCTTAACTCATTAATGGACTGTGTACAGCGTAAGGAAGCCAATATGTATTTTTTTCATTTGTGGGAACTACCCCTTTAAGTCCACATCCCAGGCCATTTATTGTGTAGATAAACATATGCAAAAAAAAAACTTAATAAATGAAAAAGATAAGTATCAAATAAGATCTGGAAATTATATGGTGTTCATCTTTTCCTGTTGGTGTTGAGGCATACAGCTGGCTCTACACAATCAATGGCATGGAGTGTGTATTTATCTTGTGAAAAGCATGATCTGGCACACACACTAAAAGTTAGTACAGGTGCTGACTAACAGCGAGTAAGCTGTAGGTTATAAAAAATAAAGAGAGTCGCACACTCTATATACAGTATAACTCCCAGTAATGTATTGTGTAAACCACCAAAGTTTTGGCATCATCTTGTATTCATCTTGACAATTCATCTTTGAATTGTTTTGTGTAATGCCCCTTTAACACAGTTTATATCAATGTTTGTAGTGTAAAAGTAGTGTAATGTCAAGAAGAGTCCACTATGCATGACAACAATTAAAACATAATGCTTTATGCCTCAACCTCTAGTGATTCATTATTTTTGGGGGGACATTAGCTGTTGAAGAAGCAGCAGCTATTCTTCCTGCGGTCCACACAAAACATGGAACATAACAAAATACAGAACACTAATGGACAGGATCTGCAACACAAACTTAAACTAAGAACACTACGACTAAAGAACAATACAACTATTTAAAAAATGTATAAGAAAGAGAAAAGAAAGAAAAAGAAAGAAATGAATAATACTAAGAATAATGTGTGAGTCTGTGTAGAGTATGTGTGTTAGTGTGTGTACGGGTGTGTGTGTGTGTGTGTGTGTGTGTGTTAATTTTTTTTATTTCACCTTTATTTAACCAGGTAGGCCAGTTGAGAACAAGTTCTCATTTACAACTGCGACCTGTCCAAGATAAAGCAAAGCAGTGCGACACAAACAACACAGAGTTACACATGGAATAAACAAACGTACAATCAGTAACACAATATAAAAGTCTATATACAGTGTGTGCAAATGAAGTAAGACTAGGGAGGTAAGGCAATAAATAGGCCATAGTGGCGAAACAATTACAACTCAGCAATTAAAGACTGGAGTGATAGATGAGCAGAAGACGAATGTGCAAGTAGAGATACTGGGTTGCAAAGGAGCAAAAAAATAAATAACAATATGCGGATGAGGTAGTTGGGTGGGCTATTTACAGATGGCTATGTACATGTGCAATGATCTGTATGCTGCTCTGACAGCTGATGCTTAAAGTTAGTGAGGGAAGTATGAGTCTCCAGCTTCAGTGATATTTGCAATTCGTTCCAGTCATTGGCAGCAGAGAACTGGAAGGAAAGGCGGCCAAAGAGGAGTTGGCTTTGGGGGTGACCAGTGAGATATACCTGCTGGAGCGCATGATACGGGTGGGTGCTGCTATGGTGACCAGTGAGCTGAGATAAGGCAGGGCTTTACCTAGCAAAGACTTATAGGTGACCTGGAGCCAGTGGGGTTGGCGACGAATATTAAGCGAGGGCCAGCCAACGAGATCATACAGGTCGCAGTGGTGGGTAGTATATGGTGCTTTGGTGACAAAACGGATGGCACTGTGATAGACTGCATCCAATTTGCTTGTTTGAGGCTATTTTGTAAATTACATCGCCGAAGTCAAGGATCGGTAGGATAGTCAGTTTTACGAGGGTATGTTTGGCAGCATGAGTGAAGGATGCTTTGTTGCGAAATAGGAAGCCGATTCTAGATTTAATTTTAGATTGGAGATGCTTGATGTGAGTCTGGAAGGAGAGTTTACAGTCTAACCAGACACCTAGGTATTTGTAGTTGTCCACATATTCTCAGAACCGTCCAGAGTAGTGATACTAGACGGGCGGGCAGGTGCAGGCAGCGATCGGTTGAAGAGCATGCATTTAGTTTTACTTGCATTTAAGAGCAGTTGGAGGCCACGGAAGGAGAGTTGTATGGCATTGAAGCTCGTCTGGAGGTTATTTAACACAGTGTCCATAGAAGGGCCAGAAGTATACAGAATGGTGTCGGCTGCGTAGAGGTGGATCAGAGAATCACCAGCAGCAAGAGCGACATCATTGATGTATACATAGAAAAGAGTCGGACCGAGAATTGAACCCTGTGGTACCCCCATAGAGACTGCCAGAGGTCCGAACAACAGGCCCTCCGATTTGATCTCAGTCATTTGAGGCAGTCATTTGAGAAACAAAGGCTGTTGAGTCTGTGTTGAGTCTGTGTGTGTGTGTGTGTGTGTCTTCACAGTCTGCATTGTTCCTTGAGGTTATGTTTTATCTGGTTTTTTTTACTGATTTTATTGCTTGCCTGAGTTACCTGAGATGGAAGAGATTTCCATGTAGTAATTGCTTTATACAGTACTCTGCGTCTCCCAGCCTCTGTTCTGGACTTGGGGACTGTGAAGAGAACCCTGATTGCGTGTCTTGTGGGTATGTATAGGTTTTGAGCTGTGTGTTAACTGGCTGAACAGACAACTTCAACATCAATACTTCTTACAAAGACCAGCAGTGATGCAATCAATCTCTCCTCCACTTTGACCCAGGAGAGATTAACCTGCATGTTATTGACATTGGCCCTCTATGTACATTTGAGGGCCAGACGTGCTTCTCTGTTCTGGGCCAGATGCAGCTTTTCTAGATCCTTTTTTGCATGGTCAAGATGCAACAAAACCAGAGCTTGCAGGACTTGTTTGGTTGCATGTAATGTTAAAAAAGCAGAGCATCTATTTATCACATACAGACCTATCCCCATCTTTACAACAATACAATAAATATGTTTTGACCATGACTGTTTACAATCTAATATAACACCAAGAAGTTTAGTCTTTACCATTAATTTTGGATTGCATACAGCTGAATCTACATTTTACATTTACATTTTAGTAATTTAGCAGATGCTCTTATCCAGAGCGACTTACAGTTAGTGAATTCATCTTAAGAGCTAGGTTGGACAACCACATATCACAGGCATAGAAAGTAGGGGTGGGTGGGCCAAGAGACCTGAGGTGGCATTGGGGTGTAGGGATTGAGCATAACCTGAAGGTAGGGAGGGGCAGTTACTCTTGCTGTTCCGTGGGTAAGCACCATGGTCTTGTAGTGGATGCGAGCTTAGACTGGAAGCCAGTGGAGTGTGCGGAGGAGCGGAGTGACATAAGAGAACTTGGGAAGGTTGAAAACCAGGCGGGCTGCAGAATTCTGGATAAGTTGCAGGGGTTTGATGGCACAAGCGAGGAGCCCAACCAACAGCGAATTGCAGTAGTCCGACGGGAGAGGACAAGTGCCTAGATTAGGACCTGCGCTGCTTCCTGTGTGAGGGAGGGTTGTACTCTACGGATGTTGTAGAGCATGAACCTGCAGGAGCGGGTCACTGCTTTGATGTTTACAGAGAACGACAGGGTGTTGTACAAGGTTACACCAAGGTTCTTTGCATTCTGGGAGGGCGATACTGTGAAGTTGTCAACCATGATGGAGAGGACTTTGAGCGGGCAGGCCTTCCCTGGGAGGAAAAGCAGTTCCGTCTTGTCGAGGTTGAGCTTGAAGTGGTGGGCCAACATCCAAGTTGAGATTTCAGCCAGGCACGCAGAGATGCATGTCGCCGCCGGGGTGTCAGAAGGGGGAAAGAGAAAAGTAGTTGAGTGTCATCCGCATAGCAATGATAGGAGAGACCATGTGAGGATATGATGGAGCCAAGTGACTTGGTGTATAGAGAGAAGAGGAGAGGTCCTAGAACTGAGCCCTGGGGGACACCAGTAGTGAGAGTACATGGTGCAGACACAGATCCTCTCCACATCACCTAGTAGGAGTAGCCTGCCAGGTAGGATGCAATCCAAGAGTGTGCAGCGCCTGAGACGTCCAGCCCTGAGAGGGTGGAGAGAAAGATCTGATGATTCACAGTGTCGAAGGCAGCGGATAGATCTAGGAGGATGAGAACAGATAAGAGCGAGTCAGCTTTGGCAGTGCAGAGAGCCTCCGTGACACAGAGAAGAAAGTCTCGGTTGAGTGACCCGTCTTAAAGCCTGACTGGTTAGGGTCAAGAAGATCGTTCTGAGAGAGATAACGAGAAAGTTAATCAGAGACA
Organism: Salvelinus namaycush; assembly: GCF_016432855.1. Lineage (NCBI taxonomy): Eukaryota > Metazoa > Chordata > Actinopteri > Salmoniformes > Salmonidae > Salvelinus > Salvelinus namaycush. Next base: position 35,721,624 of record NC_052309.1, on the reverse strand, counting down.
GCAACCTTAAGTGTTTTAGAAAGAAAAGAAAGAAGGGATACAGGTCTGTAGTTTTTGACGTCAGATGAGTCGAGTATTGGTTTCTTTAGAAGGGAAGCAACTCGGCCATTTTGAAGTCAGAGGGGACATAGCCAATTGTCAGGGATGAGTCGATGAGGGAAGTGAGGAATGGGAGAAGTTCTCCAGAGATGGTCTGGAGAAGGGAGGAGGGGAAGGGGTCGAGTGGGCAGGTTGTCGGGCGACCGACCTCACTAGTCATCTGGGGGCGTAGGGTAGTTCTGTGTGAATGAGACTAGTGGACTCAATAGGTTGAGGGAATGAGTAGCAAAACAGATGGTCTAGGATGGGGACATTTGTTAACAGAAGACCACTTTGAGTTCTGACAACATCAGAAAACTTTAGATTTTAAGTGTAATGTGCCTTTTAAAAGTCTCTAAATTATAAATGGTAACTCAGTGTTTCCCCCAGATTTTTTTTAGCAGTGGTGAGATGTGAAAGGGGCAGGGTTGGTAAAAACATATATATTCAGGTTTTCGCTAACAGGCATTAGCGCAGGCATTAGGTCTATGTCTTAGGCTAGGCTAGATTTATTAAATTAACTGGTTTTATTCAAACTTTTCAAATAGAAAACCAAAAAGAATGCATGTGCTAACAATGCTTAAATCACACCAGGAGACAATGTTTTAGGTCTGGGGAAAATCAACAATAAAAAAATGGTGTAGTTACCCTTTAATTAAATCGTGCATGCACCTAGAACTGCTGTTTGGTTAGCGTGTATCTGTTGCACACATAATGAGAAACGGTCATGAGAAATGGGCATTACGGTAATGAGAAGCCCTTCGCAAATTTTGCTAACATTGGCAGAAGCAATTATGACTCAGCAACAAAAAAAAGATTCATACTCTTTCTAATCTATTATACTGTAAATTGTTAAATAATACTTTGCTCACACATAATACTTTGCTCAAACATCAAGTATTACACAGTTACGGTAAGGACAATATAAAATGGGTAAATGGGGTGTACGAGAGCAATTATCAAATGTAAATTGTAGCCATATTTGATCTTCTCTTCTTCTTATGGGTCGAAATAAATGTATAACAAAAAAACACTGTACTTGTACAGGAACTTGAAGAAATGCTACTGTAATGAGAACCATGGCTTGGACACATGTTTTTTGTCTAAAATATGACTAGTTTGTAATGTGAATACCCAGAAATGATAACTGTCTTTGAATATGTACTGTACCACTTTAAACAATATTTAATTGGTTTTAATTAAATATGTTAGTTATTTTTATAAATTAAATGCATGTGAAGTCCTACAAAATTGACCTGGACGCATTACAGTAATGAGATTTTGAGAAAACATTTTATTTAAAAAACACAAAAATAAGATTAAAGCCCAAAACAAGTTAACCTGTTTGGGCTGCAGGGGCAGTATTGAGTAGCCAGATAAAAGGTGCCCATTTCAAACGGCCTCGTACTCAATTCTTGCTCGTACAATATGCATATTATTATTACTATTGGATAGAAAACACTCTCTAGTTTCTAAAACCGTTTGAATTATATCTGTGAGTAAAACAGAACTCATTTGGCACAAACTTCCTGACCAGGAAGTGGAAAGTCTGAAATCGAGGCTCTGTTCTACTTCCTGCCTATAAATGGGCATGATACGTATTAGTATACATGCACTTCATACACCTTCCCCTGGATGTCAAGAGGCGGTGAGAGAAGAAATTGAGTGTTTATCTTGGTCTGAAGTGGAATACAAGCTCTTTGTATGACGTGTCACCCATTTCCTGTTTTCTGGAGAGCGCGAGGAGGCACCTGGATTTGCCTTCTGATAAGCTGCCGTTATGGACGACTAATATCTCCGGCTTTGATTTTATTTGATACATGTGACCATATCATCGTAAAGTATGTTTTTTCAATATAGTTTAATCAGATTATTGAAATTCTTTCGGGAGTTTTGCCGTGTTCCGTTCTCTTCCGTTTGTTGACATGGAGAGATTCGTGCCACTTGGCTAGTGTGCTTGCTAAATCGAGAGGGAAAGAGGCCGTTCTAAATCCAAACAACGATTGTTCTTGACAAAGGACCCCTTGTCCAACATTCTGATGAAAGATCAGCAAAAGTAGGAAACATTTTATGATGCTATTTCATATATCTGTCGTACATGTGAACTAGTCGTCGGCGCCATGCTTTTGGGTACTCTAGCTATACCAAAGCTGGATGTCGTAATGAAGTTATTTTTAGAATTCTAACACGGCGATTTCATTAAGAACTAATGGATCTATCATTTCCTATACAACATGTATTTTTTAGTTATGTTTATGAATAGCTATTTGGTCAGAATATGTGTGTCAGAAAAAGTGTCAGAAAAATATCCGGACGTTGTGGGAAAAAGTAGCTACGATAGCACAATGTATAACCACTGATTTCAGCTCTAAATATGCACATTTTCGAACAAAACATAAGTGTATGTATAACCTGATGTTATAGGACTGTCATCTGATGAAGAATATCAAGGTTAGTCAAAAATTATATATCTTTTACTGGTTTGTTACGATCGCTAACCTTTGCTACTGGGAAATGGCTTATGTTTCTGGCTATTGTGGTAAGCTAATATAACGCTATATTGTGTTTTCGCTGTAAAACACTTAATAAATCGGAAATATTGGCTGGAATCACAAGATGCCTGTCTTTCATTTGCTGTACACTATGTATTTTTCAGAAATGTTTTATGATGAGTAATTAGGTATTTGACGTTGGTGTCTGTAATTATTATGGCTGCTTTCGGTGCAATTTCTGATTGTAGCTGCAATGTAAACTATGATTTATACCTGAAATATGCACATTTTTCGAACAAAACATAGATTTATTGTATAACATGTTATAAGACTGTCATCTGATGAAGTTGTTTCTTGGTTAGTTTGGTTGGTTCTTGGTTAGTTAGGTTGGCTTTGTGCATGCTACCTGTGCTGTGAAAAATGTCTGTACTTTTTTGAATTTGGTGGTGAGCTAACATAAATATACGTGCTGTTTTCGCTGTAAAACATTTTAAAAATCGGACATGTTGGCTGGATTCACAAGATGTGTACCTTTCATTTGCTGTATTGGACTTGTTAATGTGTGAAAGTTAAATATTAAAAAATATATATATTTTGAATTTCGCGCCCTGCACTTGAGCTGGCTGTTGTCATAAGTGTACCGACACCGGGCTGCAGCCATAAGAAGTTAAAGAGTCAGAAATCAAACTTAGTGAGCCTTAATATGATAGTAAATTGTTTACGTTTTTTAGAGGCTATATAGCTGAATTCATCACAAACATGGTTTCAGTTGGTTTCATGAGAATCACCCACACTGACTTAAAAAAGGGGCCCACTGGGGTTGTGTCCTCAGCCCTCTGCTGTAAGTTCATATAAAAAAATCTCAGTATACATTGGCGCGTTATGTTCAGTAGTTCCAAAAACATCCAGTGATTTTGCAGAGAGCCACATCAATTTCCAGAAATACTCATAATAAATGTTGATCAAAGATACAACTGTTATACATGGAATTTTAGATCCACTTCTCCTGAATGCAACCGCTGTGTCAGATTTCAAAAAAGCTTTACGGAAAAAGCAAACCATGCAATAATCTGAGTACGGCGCTCAGAGCCCAAACCAGCCAAGAAGATATCCGCCATATTGTGCAGTCAACAGAAGTCAGAAATAACATGATAAATATTCACTTACCTTTGATGATCTTCATCATAATGCACTCCCAGGAATCCCAGTTCCACAATAAATGTTTGTTTTGTTCGATAATGTCCATCATTGATGTCCAAATAGCTACTTTTGTTAGCGCGTTTTGTAAACAAATCCAAAGTCACGAAGCGCGTTCCCTAGGAGCAGACGAAATGTCAAAAAGTTCCGTTACAGTCCGTAGAAACATGTCAAACGATGTACAGAATCAATCTTTAGGAAGTTTTTAACATAAATCTTCAATAATATTCCAACTGGAGAATTCCTTTGTCTTCAGAAAAGCAAATGGAACAGAGCTCGCTCTCACGTGAACAAGCGTCACGAGCTCAAAGCATTCTGCCAGACCTCTGACTCATTCCCCTCTCATTCTGCCCCACTTCACATTAGAAGCATCAAACAAGGTTCTATAGACTGTTGACATCTAGTGGAAGCCTTAGGAAGTGCAACATGACCCATATCCCACTGTATCTTCAATAGGGAATGAGTTGAAAAACGACCAACCTCAGATTTCCCACTTCCTGGTTGGATTTTTTCTCAGGTTTTTGCCTGCCATATGAGTTCTGTTATACTCACAGACATCATTCAAAAAGTTTTAGAAACTTCAGTGTTTTTTCTATCCAATACTAATAATATGCATATATTAGCAACTGGGACTGAGTAGCAGGCCGTTTACTCTGGGCACCTCTGGGCACCTTATTCATCCAAGCTACTCAATACTGCCCCCAGCCATATGAAGATAAGGGAGGTAAGTAAACTGACATTGTGGTGCCATGACAACAACCTTTCCCTCTATGTCAGAGAAACAAAGGAGTTGACTGTTCACTTCAGCAAGCAGAGGAGGGAACGCCCCGATCCACATTAACATTTGAGGGATCCACATCAATGTTATTTTGTTGTTATTATTTTTTCTCCCATCCAGGACATCTACTTGAAACGGTGCCTAAAGAAGTCCCACAGCATCATGAAGGACACCCCAGCCATGATCTGTTCATTCCCTTACCGTCGGGCAGATGGTATCGGAGCATGAGGTCTAATAGAAACAGTCTCTGAGCCTCCTGAACACTTGAACTGGACTGACCTCCTCCACTGAATCTCCGCACCTTAGCACACATGCCCTCCCCCCTTCCCTGATACATGTGTAAATATTGTACTATAAATTATGCCTTCCTGTATTATACTGATGCTAAAATATTTATTCTATTCTACTGAGCCATTTACTTTGTTTTTTATATTCTTCTCTTGTATTATTTCTTATTGTTGTTATTTCTTATTGTTGAATTGTTGAGAAGGAACATGCAAGTAAGCATTTCGTTGGAAGGTGTACCATGTGTATCCTGTACATACAACTAATAAAACTTGCAACTTAAAACTATGCTTATCTGGTGAACACAAGATCTAAACAAATGTATAATGAGCACCAATAACTTTGGGTTATTTTGGCTTTTCACAGTGCGTCATGTCTTCTGGCTGCCTGGAGTCATAAAGCATAGCATTCTAACCCCATACATGCCTGTGGCCCTCATGGTCTGTAGTCCTCTGCACATATAGGCTAAAAACAGACAGGGAATCCAGCCTTCTCACTCCCTGTGAACCGCTAACTTTACGACAAGTTTCACTTAACAATCTCTCTTTTTCTCTCTCAACTATAGCAAGAGGACTGCCAGGTAGAATTTGTCATGGTGGAAATGATTGATTTTGTATGCAATCTAATAAAGCTCACCATAAATCCATTCAACCATCTGGCTAGCTGGCTGGCTCTCTGTGTGTCTGTGAGTCTGTCAGTCTCTGTCTGTTTGTATGTCTGGCTGGCTGGCTGGCTGTCTTTCTGGCTGTCTGTTTGCCTGTCTGTCTATGTACATAGCTTCACAGAAATTAAACCAATACATCGACAATCTGATCATGTGCAGAGAAGCTCTATCACTTCCATGAGTTTAGCAGGGATGGTTGAATTTAAGCCTGGGGCAAATAAATGCATTTAAAGCTTCATGGAAAGCTGTAACTATAGCATTGCTTTGACTCCACCTACGCATGCATTGGATATTTCTAGAGCAGTGCGCCAAATTATTCAGCCTTTCCAGCTAACCACAAACCTCTTTCATTTGAAATGTAACAGTGTCAGTTTGCTGAGGGAAAAACAAGAATACAACTTAATGACTTAATACAGCTAAAAGGGAATCAGATGTCTTACAAGGAAAAGCATGAACACTGACACTATACATTGACAAATGGGCTTTGGAAAAACAAAAGTTATCTGAAGAGCTGATCACATGTAAGATGAAATCTGTGTTTATAATATAAGAGTCAAAGAGGCTTATGCAAAAAAAATTAAGCCAAATAAATATAGCCTACACACTAAACCACAATACAATGACTCAGTCAAATTGAAGTAAATAGAGAAACATATGCATGAGCCATACTATAGTCAGTGTATATTTATTTATATGGGACAATCAAACAAATGGTACAGCACCAATACATTGACTGACTAGATATTCTCTGACATTATCTGACATACAGTGCATTCGGAAAGTATTCAGACACCTTGACTTTTTCCCCCCTCATCAATTTACACACAATACCCCATAATGACAAAGCAAAAACTGTTTTTTAGAAATGAAAAAACTAAACTAAACTGAAATATTACATTTACATAACTATTCAGACCCTTTACTCAGTACTTTGTTGAAGCACCTTTAGCAGCGATTACAGCCTTGAGTCTTCTTTGGTATGATGCTACAAGCTTGGCACACCTGTATGCAGATCCTGTAACTGGCGTGCAAAACAAACACTCAACTTGGCGCCATATGTCAAAGTATTGTTGGCAAACGACATGCGCTCCATGACAGGGTCTGAATCATTTCCAAATGCACTGTAGCTGGTATCATTCTCCTAAATAAATGTCGTTCTCAGGTAGTAACCAGAGGACTGTTGGCAAGCGGCATGTCTTTGTACTTCCCTACCAATCCAATAGAACACATCCAGCAAAACACTAAACACTGATGTTAGCCAACAAGGTGAATCAATCCACCAGAGAGGAGAAAGAGAATGACCTGTTGCCACAAGAAAAGGGCAACTAGTGAAGAACAAACACCATTGTAAATACAACTCATATTTATGTTTATTTATTTTCCCTTTTGTACTTAGCTTTTTGCAAATCGTTACAACACTGTATATACTGTAGACATAATGACATTTGAAATGTCTCTATTATTTTGGAACTTGTGAGGTAATATTTACTATTCACTTTTAATTGTTTATTTCACTTGCTTTGGCAATGTAAACATGTTTCCCATGCCAATAAAGCTCGTTGAATTGAGAGAGCGAAAGAGCGAGAGAGCTAGAGCGAGAGAGAGAGAGAGAGAGAGAGAGAGAGAGAAACATGGAACCAAGGACTATTCACCCCAAACCACAAAAGTGGAGACAAATTTGACCCCAATAACTACCGTGGGATATCAACAGAAAACTTGGGGAAATTCTCTGCATTATCATTAACAGCAGACTTGTACATTTCCTCAGTGAAAAAAATGTACAGTACTAAGAAAATGTCAAATTGGCTTTCAACCAAATTACCATTCGACAGACCACGTATTCACCCTGCACACCCTAATTGACAAACAAACAAAACAAAACAAAGGTAAAGTCTTCTCATGCTTTGTTGATTTCAAAAAAGCCTTTGACTCAATTTGGCATGAGGGTCTGCTATACAAATTGATGGAAAGTGGAGTTGGGGGGAAAACATACAACATTATAAAACCCATGAACACAAACAACAAGTGTGCGGTTAAAATTGGCCAAAAACACACATATTTCCTTCCACAGGGCCGTGGGGTGAGACATGGATGCAGTTTAAGCCCCCATCTCTTCAACATACAGTTGAAGTCGGAAGTTTACATACACTTAGGTTGGAGTCATTAAAACTCGTTTTCAACCACTCCACAAATTCATTGTTAACAATCTATAGCTTTGGCAAGTCGGTTAGGACATCTACTTTGTGCATGACACAAGTCATTTTTCCAACAATTGTTTACAGACAGTTTATTTAACTTATAATTCACTGTATCACAATTCCAGTGGGTCAGAAGTTTAGATACACTAAGTTGACTGTGCCTTTAAACAGCTTGGAAAATTCCAGAAAATTATGTCATGGCTTTAGAAGCTTCTGATAGGGTAATTGACATAATTTGAGTCAATTGGAGGTGTACCTGTGGATGTATTTCAAGGCCTACCTTCAAACTCAGTGCCTCTTTGCTTGACATCATGGGAAAATAAAAAGAAATCAGCCAAGACCTCAGAATAAAAATTGTAGACCTTCACAAGTCTGGTTCATCCTTGAGAGCAATTTCCAAATGCCTGAAGGTACCATGTTCATCTGTACAAACAAAAGTACGCAAGTATAAACACCATGGGACCATGCAGCCATCATACCTGTCACGCCCTAACCGTAGATTGCTTTGTATGTTTCTATTTTTAGTTTGGTCAGGGTGTGATGTGGGTGGGTATTCTATGTCTGGGTGTTCTATGTTGTAGGTCTAGGTTTTCTGTTTCTGTGTGTTTGGCCTGGTGTGGTTCCCAATCAGAGGCAGCTGTCTATCGTTGTCTCTGATTGGGAGCCATATTTAGGTAGCCTGTTTTCCCACTTTTGTTTGTGGGTGGTTGTTTCCTGTTTAGTGTTTTGTTTCACCTTTCAGGACTGTTCGTTTGTCGTTTTTGTTGTTTGTCAAGTGTTTTCGTATTTTATAAAAAAATATGACCACTTACCACGCTGCACCTTGGTCCTCCTCTCCTTCTCCAGACGACAATCGTTACAATACTGCTCAGAAAGGAGACGCGTTCTGTCTCCTAGAGATGAACGTACTTTGGTGCGAAAAGTGCAAATCAATCCCAGAACAACAGCAAAGGACCTTGTGAAGATGCTGGAGGAAACAGATACAAAAGTACCTATATCCACGGTAAAACGAGTCCTATATTGACATAACCTGAAAGGCCTCTCACCAAGGAAGAAGCCGCGATTAAAAAAGCCAGTCTACAGTTTGAAACTGCACATGGGGACAAAGATTGTACTTTTGGAGAAATGTCCTCTGCTCTGATGAAACAAAAATAGAACTGTTTGGCCATAATGACCATCGTTATGTTCGGAGGAAAAAGGGGGAAGCTTGCAAGCCGAAGAACACCATCCCAACCGTGAAGCGCAGGGGTGGCAGCATCATGTTGTGGGGGTGCTTTGCTGCAGGAGGGACTGGTGCACTTCACAAAATAGATGGCATCATGAGGAAAGAAAATGTGCATATATTGAAGCAACATCTCAAGACATCAGTCACGAAGTTAAAGCTTGGTCGCAAATGGGTCTTCCAAATGGACAATGACCCCAAGCATACTTCCAAAGTTGTGGCAAAATGGCTTAAGGACAACAAAGTCAAGTTATTGGAGTGGCCATCACAAAGCCCTGACCTCAATCCTATAGAAAATGTGTGGGCAGAACTGGAAAAGCTAGGGCGAGCAAGGAGGCCTACAAACCTGACTCAGTTACACCAGCTCTGTCAGGAGGAATGGGCCAAAATTCACCCAACTTGTGGAAGGCTACCCGAAACGTTTGACCCAAGTTAAACAATTTAAAGACAATGCTACCAAATACTAATTGAGTGTATGTAAACTTCTGACCCGCTGGAAATGTGATGAAAGAAATAAAAACTGAAATAAATCATTCTCTCAACTATTATTCTGACATTTCACATTCTTAAAATAAAGTGGTGATCCTAACTGACCTAAGACAGGTAATTTTTACTAGGATTAAATGTCAGGAATTGTGAAAAACTGAGTTTAAATGTATTTGGCTAAGGTGTATGTAAACTTCCGACTTCAACTGTATATATCAATGAATTGGCGAGGGCACTAGAACAGTCTGCAGCACCCGGCCTCACCCAACTTGAATCAGAAGTCAAATGTCTACTGTCACCAACCAAGGAGGGCCTACAGCGTCAGACCTGGGCCCTGACAGTAAATCTCAATAAGACAAAAATAATGGTGTTCCAAAAAAGGTCCAGTCACCAGGACCAAAAATACTAATTCCATCTAGACACTAGAGGTCGACCGATTAATCAGAATGGCCGATTAATTAGGGCCGATTTCAAGTTTTCATAACAATCGGAAATCGGTATTTTTGAACACCAATTTGGCCATTTTTTTTATTTTTTTTTTACACCTTTATTTAATCTTTATTTAACTAGGCAATGGTGTGTTAACTGCCTCGTTCAGGGGCAGAACGACAGATTTTTACCTTGTCAGCTCGGGGGATTCAATCTTGCAACCTTACAGTTAACTAATCCAACGCTCTAACCACCTGATTACATTGCACTCCACGAGGAGCCTGCCTGTTACGCGAATGCAGTAGAAGCCAAGGTAAGTTGCTAGCTAGCATTATACTTATGTTATAAAAAAACAATCAATCAATCATAATCACTAGTTAACTACACATGGTTGATGATATTACTCGTTTATCTAGCGTGTCCTGCGTTGCATATAATCGATGCGGTGCGTATCGTTGCTCCAATGTGTACCTAACCATAAACATCAATGCCTTTCTTAAAATCAATACACAGAAGTATATATTTTTAAACCTGCATATTTAGCTAAAAGAAATCCAGGTTAGCAGGCAATATTAACCAGGTGAAATTGTGTCACTTCTCTTGCGTTCATTGCACGCAGAGTCAGTGTATATGCAACAGTTTGGGCCGCCTAATTTGCCAGAATTTTACGTAATTATGACATAACATTGAAGATTGTGCAATGTAACAGGAATATTTAGCCTTATGGATGCCACCCGTTAGATAAAATACAGAACGGTTCCGTATTTCACTGAAAGAATAAACGTCTTGTTTTCGAGATGATAGTTTCCGGATTCGACCATATTAATGACCTAAGGCTCGTATTTCTGTGTTATTATTATGTTATAACTAAGTCTATGATTTGATAGAGCAGTCTGACTGAGCGGTGGTAGGCAGCAGCAGGCTCGTAAGCATTCATTCAAACAGCACTTTCGTGCGTTTTGCCAGAAGCTCTTCGCTGTGCTTCAAGCCTATCAACTCCCGAGATTAGGCTGGTGTAGCCGATGTGAAATGGCTAGCTAGTTAGCGGGGTGCGCGCTAATAGCGTTTCAAACGTCACTCGCTCTGAGAATTGGAGTAGTTATTCCCCTTGCTCTGCATGGGTAACGCTGCTTCGAGGGTGGCTGTTGTCATTGTGTTCCTGGTTCGAGCCCAGGTAGGAGCGAGGAGAGGGATGGAAGCTATACTGTTACACTGGCAATACTAAAGTGCCTATAAGAACATCCAATAGTCAAAGGTTAATGAAATACAAATGGTATAGAGAGAAATAGTCCTATAATTCCTATAATAACTACAACCTAAAACTTCTTACCTGGGAATATTGAAGACTCATGTTAAAAGGAACCACCAGCTTTCATATGTTCTCATGTTCTGAGCAAGGAACTTAAACGTTAGCTTTCTTACATGGCACATATTGCACTTTTACTTTCTTTTCCAACACTTTGTTTTTGCATTATTTAAACCAAATTGAACATGTTTCATTATTTATTTGAGGCTAAATTGATTTTATTGATGTATTATATTAGTTAAAATAAGTGTTCATTCAGTATTGTTGTAATTGTCATTATTACAAATACATTTTAAAAAATCGGCCGATTAATCGGTATCGGCGTTTTTGGTCCTCCAATAATCGGTATCGGCGTTGAAAAATCATAATCGGTCGACCTCTACTAGACACCGTTGCCCTAGAGCACACAAAAAACGATATATACCTCGGCCTAAACATCAGCGCCACAGGTAACTTCCACAAACCTGTGAACGAGCTGAGAGACAAGGCAAGAAGGGCTTTCTATGCCATCAAAAGGAACATAAAATTCAACATACCAATTAGGATCTGGCAAAAAATACTTGAATCCGTTATAGAACCCATTGCCCTATGTGGTTGTGAGGTCTGGGGACTGCTCACCAACCAAGAATTCACAAAATGGGACAAACACCAAACTGCATGCAGAATTCTGCAGAAATATCCTCAGTGTGCAACGTAAAACACAAAATAATGCATGCAGAGCAGAATTAAGCTGATACCCGCTAATTATCAAAATCCAGAAAAGTGCCGTTAAATTCTAGAACCACTTAGGGAAGCAATTCCCAAACCTTCCATAACAAAGCCATCACCTACAGAGAAATTAACCTGGAGAAGAGTCCCTTAAGCAAGCTGGTCCTGGGGCTCTGTTCACAAACACAAACAGACCCCACAGAGCCCCAGGACAGCAACACAATTAGACCCAATCAAATCATGAGAAAACAACAAAATAATTACCACATGTGCCATCACAGCAGCAAGATTTGTGACCTGTTGCCACAAGAAAAGGGCAACCAGTGAAGAACAAACACCATTGTAAATGCAACCCATATTTATGTTTATTTATTCTCCCATTTGTACTTTTTTTTTTTTTTTTTTTTTTTATCCCATTTTCTCCCCAATTTTCGTGGTATCCAATCGCTAGTAATTACTATCTTGTCTCATCGCTACAACTCCCGTACGGGCTCGGGAGAGACGAAGGTCGAAAGCCATGCGTCCTCCGAAGCACAACCCAACCAAGCCGCACTGCTTCTTAACACAGCGCGCCTCCAACCCGGAAGCCAGCCGCACCAATGTGTCGGAGGAAACACCGTGTACCTGGCCCCCTTGGTTAGCGCGCACTGCGCCCGGCCCGCCACAGGAGTCGCTGGAGCGCGATGAGACAAGGATATCCCTACCGGCCAAACCCTCCCTAACCCGGACGACGCTATGCCAATTGTGCGTCGCCCCACGGACCTCCCGGTCGCGGCCGGCTGCGACAGAGCCTGGGCGCGAACCCAGAGACTCTGGTGGCGCAGTTAGCACTGCGATGCAGTGCCCTAGACCACTGCGCCACCCGGGAGGCCCTCATTTGTACTTTAACTATTTGCATATCGTTACAACACTGTATATAGACATAATATGATATTTGAAATGTCTTTATTCTTTTGGAACTTCTGTGAGTGTAATGTTTACTATTACTTTTTATTGTTTATTTCACTTTTGTTTATTATCTACTTCACTTGCTTTGGCAATGTTAACATATGTTTCCCATGCCAGTAAATCCCTTGAATTGAATTGAGAGAGATAGAGACCCCCAGCTGTGAAAGGAGATGATTACTTGCAGGTTGGGTGAGCTCTCACTGACTCACTCACTCTATTCCAGCAAAGTAGATGACTCATATCTGACTGGACTTTCATTCACTTCTACATTATATCATCTTTGTGCATTTTCCATCAGAGTGGAAACCAAATTGATCTCTATGTTGTGTAATACTACAGTATACTGTATGAATGTATCTGAATAGCCCAGAGTAGCTTGAATAGTGTACATCATTGCAAACAATTCATAATTTTAACTGTGGTCCCAGCATTGAAATATTTTGCTTCTTCGTCTCATGGAGACTAGATACTTCCACGACGAGAAGGGTGATGATTATGCTAACCAAGTTGTTCAAATTACAAACTCCTTAAGTTAACACCTTACCATTAGTGAAGAACAGGACCAAAGTAACAATACCTTCACAGCAGCTGATTCAGGATAAGTCAATGGGTTGGTTTTGGGGTGTAAACTATTGACATCAACCACTCGTCATTAAAGTGACAGTAAGTACTGTCATTAGTGTGACCCCTCATCATTAACGTGACCTTCTTCGCTGTTACTGTTCCTGTGGTTATTGAGTTGAGCAGTAGGCTCTAGTGTACAGTTGTGTGGACCAGCAGAGAGCAGGTTTACCACGTGATAAAAGGCCTTTAACGGGCGAGAGACGGCCCGTAAAGCCCTTCTTTACCAAGGTTAACCATGGCCCCTGTGCACGCCACAGTATAGCCACTGCCCCTCGTAACCCCTTGGGCCCCCTCCTGCAAGTGTGCTAGCAATCAGCCGCAACGCTGTGCTGAGCAGGAAATCTAAAATTAAGTTTTACTACCTATAATGGAATATTTACGGGATGGTTTAATTAGCAGTCACAGGGCGAAGAAACTGCAGCTCGCCGAACAAAAACAAAGATGTTGGACCTAGTTCATGGGGATGGTGAAGCTGGGGTAGATGGGTAGGGGATGTTGGTGTAGCTAAGGCACTGGTGGACATATCGCCATGAGCGCAGACAGACTCATACTTGTGCGATGTCTCGCTCGCACTTATACACATATACTTTAACAGGCTCACACTGCACTTACACTCACACACACACGCACGCACAAACACACACATACACACACGTTTTCAATTAGCCAGCCAGGCCTGTGCTGTGTCTGTGCAGGGCCAAGTGTGGGGTTTACCACCTCATTCCTTCCCCCTGGTTCAGCCAGGCCTGGCCTTTATGGCCGTCTACAGCACCATTTCTCGGCTTTTATATGGTAGCTGCATGCATTCTATTGTGTCACAGTGGCCGACTGCGACACTGCTGCGCTTCACTTCACACATAAAAGTATACGCACATGTGCACATGCACACAGCTACCCTGATACACAGACAGGTATTCACACTGTACTACCCTATGGCTGTGAATCTGAAGATTCTATTGCTCTTTTTCTGTGACATTGCTGTGCCTCAGTTCACTCTCTCTTGCACACACACACACACACACACACACACACACACACACACACACACACACACACACACACACACACACACACACACACACACACACACACACACACACACACAGTAATACAGTGTATGGTGGCTGTGAGGATTAGAAGGCATCAGACTGCCTTTACTCTACTCTGCTTTTCCAGCATTCAAAGATGTGTTGAAGACCCAGCACCCATCTCCTCAGCAGAAGAGGACACTTGAACCCATAATTGTAAGAAATACAGTTTCCATATCTCAATATTGACAAAAAAAATTGCAGTAATTTACGTAAGAAACATTTAACATTGACAAGTTTGGCTCCTTCTTCAGCCCAATGAAACCGACCATTACAGTATTTGCTTTGGTCTTTGTAATTGACCGTTGTCTGGCTAAGTCTGTCTATCATATTTCCCAATTGTCCATCTATACCTGAGATGGAAGAGGAAGAGAGGAAGATAAAATATAATCTGTCGGCTACTTGGGGAAATGACAGAAAGTGGGTAATTTTCTCTCTTGCTTTTCTCTCTCTATCTCTCTTTCTCTGACACTGAACCAACAACCCTGACAAAAAATACATTCCCATGAACAGACAGCCTAAATACTTTTATACACACTATCATTACTGTATTTCTACTGTATGAGGACCCTCCTGAGCCACTCTCATGTCCTCTGCACCCTCCCTTTCCCCATACGTGCCACAGCTTGTGTGTGCCCAGACAGGCCTGTGGCTGAGGTGAGGACAGAGCTGGGCTAGACTGGTTGATAGATTGGGTGTTGGGGTGCAATATGACTTGTATAAATCTATACAGCCCCATAGGCAACTAGGAATAAACATTGTGACACCACACCTCTCAGCAATCCCATCACATCTTTCTCACCATCACCAGTCCAACCATACATTTTTTACATTTTAGTCATTTTAGCAGATGCTCTTATCCAGAGTGACTTACAGTAAGTGGATACATTTTCACACTTTTCATACATACTTTTTCGCACTCATTCATTAAGTGTTGCTCAATATCGAGGCTTCTGGGGCGGCTGGGGCATAAGCAGCGGTTTAATTGGTTAAGCTGTCTGCCAGGTGCTCCGACAGTGGTGAGTTTTTCGAGTGATCTTTCCCTGATTCCACCCCTGGGCGGTACCAATGATGTGTATAAATCCTGGATGAATGACAGGGGGCGCTGTATTGAAGCCCCTGTGCAGCTATCTTGGTACTCAAAAATTTTGGAAGTTATAGAAATGCATTTATTCATGTCTTCATTCGTTTTTGACACATTTATTCTATTACATACACATGCAATAGGAAAGTACATTACAGCCTTATTCTAAAATGGATTAAATAGTTTTCCCCCCCTCATTAATCTAGACACCACACCCCATACCGACAAAGCAGAAACAGGTTTTTTGAAATTTTACTGATTTATGAGAAAATTTCAACTGAAATGTTACATTTACATAAGTATTCAGACCTTTTACTCAGTACTTTGTTGAAGCACCTTATGCAGCAATTACAGCCTTGAGTCTTCTTGGGTATGATGCTACAAGCTTGGCCCACCTGTATTTGGGGAGTTTCTCCCATTTCTCTCTGTAGATCCTCTCAAGCTCTGTCAGGTTGGATGGGGAACGTCGCTGCACAGCTATTTTCAGGTCTCTCCAGAGATTTTCGATCGCGTTCCGGTCAGGGCTCTGGCTGGGCCACTCAAGGACATTCAGAGACTTGTACCGAAGCCACTCCTGCGTTGTCTTGGCTGTGTGCTTAGGGTCATTGTCCTGTTGGAAGGTGAACCTTTGCCCCAGTCTGAGGTCCTGAGCGCTCTGGAGCAGGTTTTCATCAAGAATCTCTCTGTTCTTTGCTCCGTTCATCTTTCCCTTGTTCCTGACTATTATCCCAGTCTTTGCCGCTGAAAAACATCCCAACAGCATGATGCTACCACCACCATGCTTCACTGTAGGGATGGTGCCAGGTTTCCTCCAGACGTGACGCTTGGCATTCAGGCCAAAGACTTCAATCTTGGCTTCATCAGACCAGAAAAGTCTTGTTTCTATTGGTCTGAGAGTCCTTCAGTTGCCTTTTGTCAAACTCCAAGTGGGCTGTCATGAGCCTTTTACTGAGGAGTGGCTTCTGTCTGGCTTATATCATAAAGGCTTGATTGGTGGAGTGATGCAGAGATTGTTGTCCTTCAGGAAGGTTAACCCATCTCCACAGACTCTAGGAAGAGTCTTGGTGATTCCAAATGTATTCCATTTAAGAATGATAGAGGCCACTGTGTTCTTGGGGATCTTCAATGCCGCAGAAATATTTTGGTACCCTTCCCCAGATCTGTGCCTCGACACAATCCTGTCTCGGAGCTCTACGGACAATTTCTCCGACCTTATGGCTTGGTTTTTTCTCTGACATGCACTGTCAACTGTGGGACCTTATATGGACAGGTGTGTGTCTTTCCAAATCATCTCCAATCAATTGAATTTACCACAGGTGAACTCCAATCAAGTTGTAGAAACATTTCAAGGATGATCAATGGAAACAGGATGCACCTGAGCTCAATTTCGAGTCTCATAGCAAAGGGTCTGAATACTTATGTAAATAAGGTATTTCTGTTTTTTATGGAGTATTATGTGCAGATTGCTGAGAAGAAATGTATATTTAATACATTTTAGAATAAGGCTGTAATGTAACAAAATATGGAAAAAGTCAAGGGGTCTGAATATATACATGTTTTTGTTCTACTGTAGGTAACGTTAGCCATCATTAGTCGGCTGTTCCTGTGCCAAAACAGCAGAATTTTTCATCATATAGCTTGCTCTCCGACTTGTTTTTAAATAGTGAGCCAACATGTTTTCAGTACTTTTATTTCCCTGACTGATCAAAACTTTCTTATACTCTCTCTCATCTCTCTTCAGCAGATATATAGTGAGCAATAAGTTTGGAACATCAAATCGCAATAGAATCGCAGTGTCGAATCGCAATACATATTGTATCGGCACCTAAGTATTGTGATAATATTGTGAGGTCCGTGGCAATTCTCAGCTCTACCCATGAGCCCCCTCTCTTTCCGTTTACTGTAACCAGCATCTTCACCTACTGAGCACCGACTGACACCACCATCACACTAAGATGGCGCCGGAGCAGAAGGCAGACGTTTTATGTGCCCCCAACCGATTGTGTTTTTTATTAGTTTATCTGCGTTGTTTGTAACTTATTTTTTAACTATTTTTGTACATAATGTTGCGGCTACCATCTCTGATGACCGAAAAATAACTTTTAGACATCAGGACTGCGATTACTCACCACGGACTAGCAGAATCCTTTTTCTTCTTTCAAGACTCTGACGAGCCCGAGGTGGAAGATATACGGCTCCCTTGGGAACATTGGCCCCGTCCCCAGTGATCTGCGTGAAGAGGAGGTGGAGAAAGAGAGGCTGGAGGGCGGGCTGCCTTCTGAGGAGTCGGAGGCGATCGAATAAACCCCCACTCCCCTCAATTCTGCTAGCAAACATGCAATCTTTGGACAATAAAATGGCCAAGTTATTTGGAAGATTAAACTTCCAACGGGACATTAAAAACTGTAGCTTCTTATGCTTCATGCAGTCATGGCTGAACGACAACAATATCAACATACAGCTGGCTGGTTATACGATACAACAGCGGCGTCTGGTAAGACAAGGAGCGGCGGTCTATGTATTTTTGAAAACAACAGCTGGTGCACGATATCTAAGGAAGTCTCGAGCTATTGCTCGCCTGAGGTAGAGTTTCTCATGATAAGCTGCAGACCACATTAGCTACAGAGAGAGTTTTCATCTATGCTCTTTGTAGCTATTTACATACCACCACAGTCAGAGGCTTGCACTAAGATAGCATTGAATGAGCTGTATTCCGCCATAAGCAAGAAAGAAAACGCTCACCCAGAGGGGGCGCTCCTAGTAGCCGGGGACTTTAATGCAGGGAAACTTAAATCAGTTTTGCCAAATTTCTATCAGCATGTTAAATGTGCAACCAGAGGGAAAAAAACTCTGGACCACCTATAATCCACACACAGAAATGCATACAAAGCTCTCCCTCGCTCTCCATTTGGCAAATCTGACCATAATTCCATCCTCCTGTTTCCTGCTTACAAGCAAAAATGAAAGCAGGAAGCACCAGTGACTAGATCAATAAAAAAGTGGTCAGATGAAGCAGATGCTAAACTACAGGACTGTTTTGCTAGCACAGACTGGAATATGTTCCAGGATTCCTCCAATGGCATTGAGGAGTACAGCACTTCTGTCATTGGCTTAATCAATAAGTGCATCGATGACTCCGTCCCCGTAGTGACCGTACGTACATTCCCCAACCAGAAGCCATGGATTACAGGCAGCATCCTCACTGAGCTAAAGGTTAGACCTGCCACTTTCAAGGAGCGGAACTCTAAGCCAGAAGCTAATAAGAAAGTCCGCTATGCCCTCTGACGAACCATCCACGAACCATCAAACAGGCTCGATCTCAATACAGGACTGAGATCGAGTCGTACTACACCGGCTCTGACGCATGTCGGATGTGGCAGGGCCTGCAAACCATTACAGACTACAAAGGGAAGCACAGCCGAGAGCTGCTCAGTGACACGAGCCTACCGGACGGATGCTCGCTTCGAGGCAAATAACACTGAAACATGAATGAGAGCACCAGCTGTACCAGAAGACTGTGTGATCACGCTCTCCGCAGCCGATGTGAGTAAGACCTTTAGACAGGTCAACATTCACAAGGCCGTAGTAGTCAGACAGATTACCAGGACGTGTACTGCGAGCATGTGCTGACCAACTAGCAATTGTCTTCACTGAAATTTTCGACCTCTCCCTTTTCGAGTCTGTAATACCAACGTGTTTTAGCAGACAACCATAGTGCCTGTGCCCAAGAACACTAAGGTAACCTGCCTAAATGACTACCGCCCCGTAGCACTCACGTCTGTAGCCATGAAGTGCTTTGAAAGGCTGGTCATGGCTCACATCAACACCATCATCCCGGAAATCTTAGACCCTCTCCAATTTGCATACCGCCCCAACAGATCCACAGATGATGCAGTCTCTATTGCACTCCACACTGCCCTTTCCCACCTGGACAAAAGGAACACCTATGTGAGAATGCTATTCATTGACTACAGCTCAGCGTTCAACACCATAGTGCCCTCAAAGCTCATCAGTAAGCTAAGGACCCTGGAACTAAACACCTCCCTCTGCAACTGGATCATGGACTTCCTGACGGGCCGCCCCCAGTGGTAAGGGTAGGTAACAATACACCCGCCACGCTGATCCTCAACACAGGTGCCCCTCAGGGGTGCATGCTCAGCCCCCTCCTTTACTCCCTGTTCACTCATGACTGCACGGCCAGGCACAACTCCAACACCATCATTAAATTTGCCGATGACACACCAGTGGTAGGCCTGATCACCGACAACAACGAGACAGCCTATAGGGAGGAGGTCAGAGAGCTGGCCGTGTGGTGCCAGGACAACAACCTCTCCCTCAATGTGATCAAGACAAAGGAGATGATTGTGGACTACAGGAAAAAGAGGACCGAGCACTCCCCCATTCTCATCGACGGGGCTGCAGTGGAGCAGGTTGAGAGCTCCAAGTTCCTTGATGTCCACATCACCAACAAACTAACATGGTCCGAGCACACCAAGACAGTTGTGAAGCGGGCATGACAAAACCTATTCCCCCCCAGACCGAAAAGATTTGGCATGGGTCCTGAGATCCTCAAAAGGTTCTACAGCTGCACCATCGAGAGCATCCTGACTGGTTGCATCACTGCTTGGTATGGCAACTGCTTGGCCTCCGACCACAAGACACTACAGAGGGTAGTGTGAATGGCCCAGTACATCACTGGGGCTAACCTTCCTGCCATCCAGGACCTCTATACCAGGCGGTGTCAGAGGAAGGCCCTAAAAATTGTCAAAGACTCCAGCAACTCTAGCCATAGACTGTTCTCTCTGCTACCACACGGCAAGCGGTACCATTGCGCCAAGTCTAGGTCCAAGAGGCTTCTAAACAGCTTCTACCCCCAAGCCATAAGACTCCTGAACATCTAGTCAAATGGCTACCCAGACTATTTGCATTGTCCCCCCCCCCCCCCCCCCCCCCACACCACTGCCACTCTCTGTTGTCATCTATGCATAGTCACTTTAATTAACTCTACCTACATGTACATACTACCTCAACTAACCGGTGCCCCCGCACAATGACTCTGTACTGGCACCCCCCTGTATATACTGTTATTTTTTACTGCTGCTCTTTAATTACTTGTTACTTTTATCTGTTATTCTTATCCGTATTTTTTGAAACTGCACTGTTGGTTAGGGACTCGCAAGTAAGCATTTCACTGTAATGTCCACACCTGTTGTATTCAGCGCACGTGACTAATAAAAATTTGATTTGATTTGATATCCATGGATGTTGAAAAGTAGTTGAAATTTGGTCAGTCCACCCTGGTCTTGATGTTAATGTCCACAGACAGACCAGACTGGACTAAATCTGAACCTATTATAGACGTATGTTTCACAAGTTTGGATAGCATAGTACAGTACACTACTTAGAGCACAGTACAGTGAGTAGAGCACATTATAGTACAGTACAGTACAGTACAACACAGTACAGTACTGAGTACAGTTGGGCGATGTCAATTTTTGTCCTATCGTGACTAAGTACCCATAAAACATTGTGATATATAATGGTATCGCCCTCTATTGACCAAATCATAAAGGGCCCGGCTGCAGAGCACGCAACTCTGCTGTCCCCAGAACTGGATAATTATTCAATAATTAACATTTTTGCCTAATCTTCCTCTATTATTAGGCCTAGACTTCTATACATTGTAGGTAGGTTGTAGCCCACATTGCTAATAATAGGCTATGGAAATAAGCCTCTACAGAGCGTTTCTTTCATAAGCTTTGCTCAGCTGTAATTTTTCTTTTGACTTCTCATAGAATTCAGATACCTAAGTTAGCGTCTGCACAGTTCTTCCACTAAATTTGTTTTTGTAAATTTTTCGATATAAATTATAAAAATAAGTCTGTGTGTATAGAGTTGTATGGATTGTTAAACTTTGAAATCAATGTATTTTGTTTGCCATACATTTTAGAGTAAAAAAAACTGAGTCAAACGTAATTCCGTTACCGTGGAATTACCCATAAGTAACCTATTTTGGAATTACGAGTAAATATTTTTTCAACATGCACTTTGTTGAATCATTGGATCAGTTCTTTCACTCAGAAACAAAGAGCCTACTGGGTAAATGTTCAGCCAAAATCTAATTCAGAAGACGTGACACATGGGCCGGAAAAGACCTGGCAACCCAATGTTAAATGTTGCCTTTGGAATGGTGATCTACATTTTTATACGATAAAGGAGTAAACCAGATGTTGCAGAAACGATCCCCACCACATAAATCACCAAGACATAAGCTTACAAAACAGCAGTAAATGATTTAATTATGCAGAATGGTCTGGGGTGTTAGTGGCTGTGTGTGTGAGTGTGTGTGTGTGTTACGTGTATGTGTATGTGGAATAAATGGGCCTTAACTGCGAGCCTTGAGAAGAAAAAATTGATTGGAGGAAATTTTAAGACATGATATTGTGGAAATATCTTATATAGTTTATACTAGTTCAAAAGTAGTTAAAAAATATATATTAATGTATATATCTATACATTATTGTGTTATAAATGGCTTATAAACAGTTGATAATCTCTATAAATGTAGGTTTGGCCATAATTTATGTGCTCTCTGTCACCTGGAGCAGCAATGCAAATGGTCCAGGAACACAAGGAAAGCACAAAGGACAATGCCCAAGGACTAGTCAGCCATTGTGTATCTCTCTGTTACAGTATCTAGAGGACTGACTAATGTGACTGAATAATGATATAGTATCCATGTTTGATATCTCCCTGAAACGTGTTCAATGAGGATAACTGTGATGCTATCTACATGGATGTATTATCTCTATGGTTACTTGTATCTGTACAGGGTGGACTCTGAATGACTGTATTATGCAAAGGTTTCCATTGTCTTCTCAGGAATTCTGTCTTATTTACATTAGTCTGATCCCCCACACAAGCCTTTAAATGCTGTGACATCCCGTGGAGATTGGGCCTGGCAGTGTTTAGGTTATTGTAAAATTGGTATCGTTTGATTGGTCAGTGGTGGTTGGTTTTGGGTTGAAAGGTTGCACCTTCAGATGTTATAAATGAAATGAAATACCTTTGTTCTCTCGCTTATCATGGTTCCAGTCCATGGAGGAAGGTTGTATGATCAATCCTCATTTCCTAGGCTTCTAGGCCTCTGGCCTAATAGGCATCTCTTTGTTCATGCTTTGTCTTCTAAGTTAACCTTAGGATCGACAATAACGTTCAAAAGTTTGGGGTCACTTAGAAATGTCCTTGTTTTTGAAAGAAAAGCACATTTTTTGTCCATTAAAATAACATCAAATTGATCAGAAATACAGTGTAGACATTGTTAATGTTGTAAATGACTATTGTAGCTGGAAACGGCAGATTTTTAATGGAATATCTACATAGGCGTACAGAGGCCCATTATCAGCAACCATCACTCCTGCGTTCCAATGGCACGTTGTGTTAGCTAATCGAAGTTTATCGTTTTAAAAGGCCAATCGATCATTCAAAAAAACTTTTGTAAATATGTTAGCACATCTGAAAACTGTTGTTCTGATTAAAGAAGCAACAAAACTGTCCTTCTTTAGACTGGTTGAATATCTGGAGAACTAGCATTTGTGAGTTCGATTACAGGCTCAAACTGGCCAGAAACAAAGAACTTTCTTCTGAAACTCGTCAGTCTATTCTTGTTCTGAGAAATGAAGGCTATTCCATGCGAGAAATTGCCAAGAAACTGAAGATCTCGTACAACACTGTGTACTACTCCCTTCACAGAACAGCGCAAACTGTCTCTAACCAGAATAGAAAGTGGAGTGGGAGGCCCCGGTGCACAAGTATATATTAGAATGTCTAGTTTGAGAAACAGACGCCTCACAAGTCCTCAACTGAAAGATTAATTAAATAGTACCCGCAAAACACCAGTCTCAACGTCAACAATGAAGAGGTGACTCCGGGATGCTGGACTTCTAGGCAGAGTTCCTCTGTCCAGTGTCTGTGTTCTTTTGCCCATCTTAATCTTTTCTTTTTATTGGCCAGTCTGAGATATGGCTTTTTCTTTGCAACTCTGCCTAGAAGGCCAGCATCCCAGAGTCGCCCCTTCACTGTTGATGTTGAGACTGGTGTTTTGCAGGTACTATTTAATGAAGCTGCCAGTTAAGGACTTGTGAGGCGTCTGTTTCTCAAACTAGACACTCTAATGTACTTGTCCTTTTGCTCAGTTGTGCACAGGGGGCCACCCACTCCCTTTTCTATTCTGGTTAGAGCCAGTGCTGATTCTCCAGATACTCAACTAGTCTAAAGAAGGCTAGTTTTATTGCTTCTTTAATCAGTACAACAGTTTTCAGCTGTGCTAACATAATTGCAAAAGGGTTTTCTAATGATCAATTAGCCTTTTTAAATGATAAACTTGGATTAGCTAACACAACGTGCCATTGGAACACAGGAGTGATGGTTGCTGTTAATTAATGGGCCTCTGTACGCCTATGTAGATATTCCATTAAAAATCTGCCGTTTCCAGCTACAATAGTCATTTACAACATTAACAATGTCTACACTGTATTTCTGATCAATTTGATGTTATTTTAATGGACAAAAAATGTGCTTTTCTTTCAAAAACAAGGACATTTCTAAGTGACCCCAAACTTTTGAACGGTAGTGTATATGCCTAGAAGTATGCTTTGTAATGCTTGTTAATGCTTGTAACTTTAGGTTTATGCCTTGTATAATGTAATCATTCATTGTATAATGTTAATTAAATATCTGCCTTTGATATAGACAATTCTCAGACTAATTCTTGCTAGTCAGCATCAACTCAATGCCTAATGCTTGCTTGTACTGTATATTTTAATTATCTTTATGGAGTCAGATAAACATTTTAATAGGCTAATTGCTTAGTCTCATTACGAGTCGCATGTGATGTATATATAATATACTGTATATACACATGTCAAACTTTACTGCCCACTACATAAATCACTGTGTAGATTTAATTATAAATAGATATAATTAATTGTGATTCTGCACTGAACTGTTCTCATTATAAACGCAGCTGATGGACTGATAACTCATTATTTAACTGATAAAGGAAAGACATAGGCTATGTATATTTCCTTCCTGGTGGATTCTCTTCATCCTCAGATTTGCAACTTCTCTGTTTACACTAGCCTTGGATTTTGCCACATTGCTGCTTCATGTGTGAATGCAGCTATTAGCATACCGTAAATACCATAGTATATAGACAAACAAAATAAAGATAGCAAATCAAACTATACAGGAGCTTCTCATCTAAACCATATTGCACATAATGTTGCACACTTGATTAATGCAATTATTCACAAATGTGTGTATATTTTAAAAGCCTTTAATTCAATTTGGCTAACAGAGCAAAAATGCTGTCTTGCAGGGACATGTGGTGTGGGAGAGCCGTTGTCTTTACTGTACCACTCAGAGGGGAGTATGTGGTGTTGATGTCTCCCACACTACCTCCGGAGGTAGCGTGGGAGACATCTCATAGCCCTGTCCTGTGGTCAATGACCAAAAGCACCGTCTATGGTCTCATGGGTGGAATGTTATTCATATTTTTCATAATATCATAATTAATAAATAATACTTTAAGAAAACGGATGAAAATCCGGTGTTTTGATGTTAAACAGTTTTGATATATTTCAATCTTCTGAGATGTATATAAAGTATAATATTTGGATGCAAACTCAAAATGGAATACATTTTAACTATGCCTGACATGGTACAGGTGTCTTCTTTTTTTAAGCCAATAACCATGTGTTTGAGGTGTATACTTTTGTTTCAAAGTAGATTTGTTTAAGTCTACCAAGAATCCCTCTGTGTGACCCTGATTTAGTAGTCAGTGGTGAACAAGTATTCACATTGTTGATATGATTATACAGGGAGACAATTTCAGTTGTAAGTTGTGTTAGTTTGTTGCAGTCTAGTATTGATCATAACTAGAGCTATCGTAAAGTATAGTATAGTAAATCAGTAAATTGGCCTTTGCTGCTCAATATTCCAGGAATATTTCAGAATAGTCAATGAAAATCCCCATAAATCTGTTGTTGCATTCAGCTTAGTTTAAAAAATCCAAACATCATATAGGCCTAATTGTCAGATTGTTGTTATATCCTATGAAATGTTAGACTCAAACCCCACTAAGCATAATACTAATAATAGCCCACAATTACCACATATCCACAACTACTTTTGTCGGTATTGCATCAATAATAGTAGGCTACATGACAAATGCATAGCATACGCAATTGAAATTCAACCTTCACGTGTGAAAGGTTTTGATACAGGATGGTAGACTTTTTAAGAGAACAATAGCACATTGTATTTTAAGATATTTCTAACCTATTTAGTCTACTTATTTGATCTCTTTTAGGACTTTCTTCAATTCTTAAAAATGCTTCAGAAATTGTAAACGTGTAATGTTATGAACTAATGACAATTCATAAAATAAAATTATAGTTTCTAATTGACCTTTGGTTTCTTTGCAATTGTTTCACTAAAAGGTCTGCCATAAATGTAGCCTACTCATCGGGGAGCGAACAAACTATCCGACCTGTCAACTGTCACTCACGGACCATCACTTCGGGGCATCATGCATCATCATTGAACATGCTCAATGCCCTCCCTTCCTAAAATTCACTACAAACTTTTCCATTCAAAAAGTTTGATAGAAACATTATAATGTAATACACTATAATTGAGATAAAGCTGCTCGGTCCAGATCAGCTACGGCGAAACTGGCACAAACCGATGCATCAACTTTTATTTGTAAAAGTTTTGATAATAACGCTTCGACTTACAGTTTGGTCGTGAAACGTTGAATCGTTGTTGGTGAAGGAAACAGAAGGTGCCACACCGGGGGAAAAAAATAAAGAACGAGGTTTTAGTTTTTTGTTGTCTCAATGAACTGCTGGTTCAATGCGGCCAAACGGCATCTACTACTAGGATATTGGAGAATGGAGGCAAGTCATACACAACACACCACTGTGCGCACGTGAGAGAGAGAGAAAGAGAGAGAGACAGAGAGACAGAGACAGAGAGAGCGCGCACAATAACTTTTTATTTGTTATCTCTGAATGTTATTTATCACGACTACCTCTTTTGAAAAAAACGATTTTTAATCTAAATGTGTTTTAGTAAGCATGCTTTTCTAGTATGTGTAAATATATACTGCATTTGTAGTATACAGTAGCCTATATATTAAAAGCCTATAGTTTAACAATTATGGCATGTGACTACTTCACTATTCATATCAAATAGTAAAAACTATTTTGATTAAACCGGTGAAAGTGGAATTTTATGTATTGACAGGTAGGTAGGGTGTGGATGGGAATGTGTAGGCTACAGTGAACCCCTTCAGAACCTTGAAGAATGCCAGCTCTTGTGCCTAGACCACCAATGTTCTTTGGTGGAGTTGGAGACAAAGATTGGTTTGTGCTTGACCAGTTTCTGGAAAGAGCTAATTGACTTGAATGATAACATAATTGTGTCAAATTGCCAACTCTCCAGGCTTAAAGAGTTCCCCCACGGTGTGAGGTCAAGCATCAGGTCCTGGTGAGAGAGGTCTCCTTCCCTATTAAAACAATAAGGTCCATTAGAGCAGAGATGTGGTAGAAGTGATAACCAACAGCAATAAGCAAGATATATTCTAAGGCCCAATGATAGGACATGACCACAAAATGATTTGTAATAATTTATGTTAATGACATTGACTTACATTTTAAATAAAATGTTAAAGCTGCAATATGTAACTTTTTGGGCGACCCGACTAAATTCACATAAAAATGTGAGTTATAGATCTGTCATTCTCATTGAAAGCAAGTCTAAGAAGCAGTAGATATGTTCTATGTGTGCTATTTGTATGCTTCCCATTCTTAAGTTTCATTTTTGCATCTATTATTTTTGGTTTTGTACAACAGCTTCAAACAGCTGAAAAGACAATATTTCTGGTTATGGAAAATATATTTCACAGCAGTTTAGATAGTACAGTGTTTCTCTACATTATACTTGCTTATTTTTGTTGCATAAACTGAAATTAGGCAAACTATTAGAATTTCTGCAACCAGGAAATGGTGGAGCGATTTCTGCAAAGTGCATTTTAATGTTAAAAGTGTCAAAATGTTAATGCATATTAACATGCAAGTTTTTTGTCTTTGAAATAACCACAATTATTGATACAAATAATTATTTGTCAAACATTGAAAACATAGAAAAGGTCATGGTAATAATCACAAATCTTATATTACTCAAGAGCACACTTTAGTAATGATTATTTTAGTAATATCTACTTCAGCGCTCTGTTTTCAAGGTTCAAGGTTCCAAAAGGAAAATACTTTTTGTGTTTTTATTTGTAAAACAATACCCTTCTGCAGAACAAACTGGCCTTTGGTGACAGTTTTGGACAGGGTGTAAAAAACAGAAGTCTGTTTGTGACGGAGGGGTGTTTTCAATGAAAGCAAAGTTATTTTAGCTCCAGACATGTTTACATTTCTGTGGTTTAGTCTCTAACTTTCCCTCTTTCCCTTTTTCCCCCCTCTCTCATTTCAGAATGCTGCACCACGAGCAAAGGCTCAATCCCCTCAGCACCCAGACATTCTTTCAGTGACACAAAATGCAGAGAAGGAGGATTTTTTAAATAATATAAAGAAACATACACATGGACCCCCAAGTCTATGTCAGGGGAGACGCAAAAGGCACGAAGGGCCCCGTCCTCCCTTCTCCATTGTCCTCACCCTCACCCCCTTGCCCCACCTCTGTTTGAACACCCTCAATCATTCTGATCCCTACCTTCTCCAAAACACAGAGAGCAATTATACTTATTGCTTGTGCCCAAAAAACTTTAATCAATTGTCCATATTTTTTTAGATGCTCTATAATCATTTGCACCATTGTCAACATGAGAGATACCAGAGGAATCTAATGCTTAACTAAAGAGCAATTTCACTCCGAAAAGATCCACCCACCAGTAATGTCTCGGTAGATGGATAGTTCAATTGTGAATCACATAGTATATTGTAATCTGACATTAGGGCATGACTGCACCTTTGTTAAATACAGTACTTTTAATTACTTGTGGTGCACTTGATTAAGCTTGACCGGAGTGCAAGCTAGTCAGAGGTGGAGTTTTCAAGTTTGGGACTATTCTATTGGTTCCATTGTGCTGGCCAAGCTAAATCAAGTGCATCAGACATATTAAAAAGCATTTTGCATACATTTGTTCCAGGCCTGCAATGCTTCCAGGTAAGGTGTGCTTGAAATACTGCTGTGACCTTCCTGCCAGTATCTCTTGTCCCAGTGAGTCAGTAAACAGAATCTTGGCAGACTGCGACACGGTTTCCTTTCCTGTGACAGACAGTCAAGCAGAGGACGTTCCACTTTAGTCAAATCACAGAAACAAACATCAAACCATATGTACACAAAGAATGCAGACGTATAAGATCATTCTTCGCTCTGAACAAACAAAAGTTAAATATTTAGGGAATTGAAATCCTCCTGTATGTAGCTTGAGGCACAGTGAGGCTGAGGCAGAATTGACAACTACCAGATGGCATGAACGAACATTGGCTCAAGTAATATGAAGAAGTACCCAGATGGCTCAAAGACACTGTGCTGTCTGAGATAGTTTTGTTGTACCTGTGTATAACACTTAGTTCGCAGAGCTAGCCTACCAGAATGTGTAGCATTGCCTGACACTTGAAGAGTGAAGTTAGTCCCCAGAGCTAACATCTAGGCTTTAGCTCGGACAGCTAACAGTCTTGATTTGCAATGGCGACCTATGTACAATGCCTAGTTGCGTATACCAGCAGGACCCTTGAACT
Source organism: Salvelinus namaycush (assembly GCF_016432855.1). Taxonomy (NCBI): domain Eukaryota; kingdom Metazoa; phylum Chordata; class Actinopteri; order Salmoniformes; family Salmonidae; genus Salvelinus; species Salvelinus namaycush. Next base: position 35,692,220 of record NC_052309.1, on the reverse strand, counting down.
GACCTCTTTTGGGTTAAATGAAGACAATCAAATGATCTGTTGAAGGAAACAAAAACAGTTGATCTGTTGTCCTTCATCACCATATTTGCCTCGTCTCCACATTAAAAATCTATGCTCATTTAAATATTCACAATGCATGAATGTTGCAGACGTTGCACTTTCTGGCATTTTTCAGTAGCTATGTCATCTGTAGTCAAGGGGTTAGTGTTGAGTGATGGGGACCTGGGCTAGACTGTTCAGATGGGTGAAGAGGGGGTCTGTGTGACCCCACAATGGCCCCCAGGACAAGTCACTCTTGCCTCTCCTAGTTGACATGTGTTGTGTGAGAGGAGTAAGAGAGCTACAACACTTTCACATTCGGCCCTGCCACAATGTGTCTCAGATCCCTCTCTCCCTACAAATAGAGAGAGGGAGAGAGAGAGAGAGAAGAAGTGTGGGGGGGGGGGGGGGGGGGGCAGAGAACCGAATCTCCTGGCTTCTTGACATTTTGTGTAAATAGTTTGTTTTCGACCTGGAGATAGAAAGGAGGGATGAGGGAGGGAGGAGAAGAGGGGGAGAGGAGAGGGAGGGGTAGAGAAAAGAGCAACGTCAAGTCTAGACAGAGGAGGTTAGGATTGAAATCTGGAAGCCATTGACTCCAGCTCAGAGCTCAGGGTTGCCTCTCTCTCTGCACTGAGGGATCACATTTCACTGCCTAATTACAAATGAAAAGGGTCACAATTTTTTCACTCTGCTTTTTTCCCCTTCTCAACATAAAAAACTGGGTGGGCAGGCTGGCTCTCTGAATAAGCTGTTGTTGTGCCCAGAGAATGTTTTGGAATATCTCAACTGAGCTGCAATATGCTGTATGGATGTATTGTGTACTCATATGGTTATCCCTGGATACATTTATTCTAAATGTTTAATGTACACTGTCAGTCCATTATCAGTCTGAAAATGTAATTCTGGCCTGTTTTGCAAAAGGTAAAATGTCAGTAGTTGATGTTTATCTCAATACATTGCAGTCGATGGGAAAAGATGAGTGTCACAGGGTTGATCTTTATGGCAATATATTTCAGTCAATGTGGAAAGATTAGGGTCACAGTGTTGATGCTTACGTCAATACATAGAAGTCAATGGGAAAAGATAAGCGTCAACCAATCTAATCTTATGTCAATAAATTGCAGTCAATGGGAAAATATGAGTGTCACAGGGTTGATGTTTATCTCAATACATTGGGTTCAATGGGAAAACATGAGTGTCACAGGTTTGATGCTTATGTCAATACATAGCATTCAATTGGGAAAGATTAACATCACAATATGGACTCATAAAGGCATCACAGACATCACACCCTCCTCTCTCTCTCTCCCTCCCTCCCTCCCTCCCTCCATCTCTCTCTGACCTAGAGTTAATGTGCTTTGAGTGACATCGACAGAAGGGTTGAGCCAAGATGTGGAGATGAAGTGAGGGTTAAGGTTAGGTTTAGAGTTAGGGTTGTGCTGGGAATTGATATGAAGCTAGGGTTAGGGTTAGGGTTAGAGCCTTAATCCTAGACATAACCCTAACCTTAATCCAATTAACAATTAATAAATTTGCCCCTCTCCGCATTACATGGCAGAAAGTTAAGCCTTACTTGAAGCTTGACCAAGAGTTAATGTGCTTTTGAGTGACATCAGCGTTCAACAGACGCTCCCGATAAATGCAAGCCTACATCTGACCATGTGAAATTAACTCTTCACAGTGAAAAGTTGGGTCCCACAGAAAACGAGGCTTTTCTTCCATATAAAAGCATTACCCACAGCCTTTACATAAACAACAGGAAGTGTCGTAATTCATCCTCAACATAGTCCTTCATTCTCCACCTGCAGTTACACAAAAACACTGTCTTCCATCCTTTTTAGAATGGTCAATTCTTAAGGTAAAGATGTGAAACTCAGGGCATCGTTACGGTGTGTTCCCAGGAGGCCGTACATTGAATTCCAGCTTCCTGCGATTACAGGAAGTCACTTAGTTGGGGGTCATAGGGGGGTTTCGAAGGGTTAAAAAGGTTTAATCTTCCCAAATTGTACATAATTGTGACCCGGGATATGAAATTTGAAGTCAATCGATTTAAAAGTATTTTTGACCTCTATTTTTGAAACTACCAGCCTTGTTATGAATTCTTGAAGGAAATCTGAAGAGGTCATTGTTCAATTTTTGTTAGATTGACTTGAAACGCGAAACTGTGTCTGTCTCTCTGCCTGCCTGCCTGCCTGCCTGCCTGCCTGCCTGCCTGCCTGCCTGCCTGCCTGCCTGCCTGCCTGCCTGCCTGCCTGCCTGCCTGCCTGCCTGCCTGCCTGCCTGACTGTAGGAGAGAGGGGAGAAAGAGAGGAGGGAAAGGAAGCAACAAATGAGAGAAAAGGGAGACAGGGAAAAAAGGAGGGAGCGAGAATGGAGGGGGGGGAGAGAAAGAAAATGGGGAGAGTGAGGGAGTGGGAGAGAGGGGGGAGAGAGAGAGAGAGAGAGTGAGAGGGTGAAGAAGGGAGGGGGAGGGTAGAGGGGAGAGAGAGACTACAGACAGACAGAGGCAGGAGAGAGAAGGGAGAGGGAGAGACAGTGATGAGGGAGGAATGGAAAGAAGAAGGGAGAGAGAATTGAGGGGGAAGAGGAAGAGAAAGAGAAGGGGGAGGGAGGGAGACGGAGAGGGTGAGAGAGGGGCGAGAGGGTGGAGGGGCTGAACAAATGGAGAGAGAGAGAGAGAGAAGAGAATGAAGCTGGTATCAAGAGAAGGTAGAGAGTGAGAGACAGACATGAGATAAACAAGAAAAATGTCAACACTGTGATACTCATCTTTTCCCATTGACTGCAAAGCATTGAGAAATATATCAACCCTGTGAAACTCATCTTTTCCCATTGACTGTGATGTACTGAGAAAAGCATTAGCTATTGTGACATTTTACTTTTTCTCAAAAACATACCAAGATGATGTTTTCCTATGATATCATGTTGAAAACTCTAGTGCACATGTGTCAAACTCATTCCACGGAGGGCCAAGCGTCTACGGATTTTCGCTTCACCCTTGGACTTGATTGATGAATTAAGGTCACTAATTAGTAAGGAACTCGCATCACCTGGTTGTCTTGGTCTTAATTGAAAGGAAAAAACAAAAACCTACAGACAGTCGGCCCTCCATGGAATGAGTTTCACACCCCTGCTCTAGTGCACCTAAACTCATCTCTGGACCTCGAAGCCAGTTCCAATGCATTTTTTCATTGTTGCCCTCTAATCAGGGACTGATTTAGACCTTGTACACCAGGTGGGTGCAATTAATTATATGGGGTACATATTTTGTTTTTTGTCCTAACACTACACAGCTGATTCAAATAATCAAAGCTTGATGATTAGTTGATTATTTGAATCAGCTGTGTAGTGTTGGGGCAAAAACCAAAACGTGCACGCCTTGGTGTCCCGAGGACCGAGTTTGTGAAATCCTGTCGACGGGTAACACAGAACCCAAACCGGCTGCGCGCGTGCGCCATCGTGCACTATCATGCATACATGTATTTTGTCCCCCTACACCAAACGCGATCATGACACGCAGGTTAAAATTTCAAAACAAACTCTGAACCAATGTCATTAATTTGGGGACAGTTCGAAAAGTATTAAACATGTATGGCAATTTAGCTAGTTAGCTTGCACTTGCTAGCTAGTTTGTCCTATTTAGCTAGCTTGCTGTTGCTAGCTAATTCGTCCTGGGATATAAACATTGAGTTGTTATTTTACCTGATATGCCTAAGGTCCTCTACTCCGACAATTAATTCACACATAAAACGGGCCAACCGAATCGTTTCTAGTCATCTCTCCTCCTTCCAGGCTTTTTCATCTTTGAACTTATATGGTGATTGGCATCTACACTTTCATAGTATTACCACGACCACCGGCAAAACAGTTTGTCTTTCAATCACCCACATGGGTATAACCAATGAGGAGATGGCACGTTGGTCCCTGCTTCTATAAACCAATGAGGAGATGGGAGAGGCAGGACTTGCAGCGCGATCTGCGTCAGAAATAGAAAGGAGTTCTATTTTAGCCCTTGGCATCGCAGATGCTCGTTGACGCGCGCGAGCAGTGTGGGTGCAATAATTGAATAACATGGATTTCTAAATTTATTTTGCGACGCTCGCGCACGCGACGTGTCCGGTCTGGTCAGCATGTAAGAGTTGAATATCCCCGCCTAGTGTGTCAAATCATGTGAGCCCCTTGACAAGGACTCCTTAAACCGAAATGTGGTATTTTTCAGACTTGATCAGACTTGATAAGACTTGATCAGTAGTGTTATTTCATCATAATATTGAATAAATATATGAGAATAAATATGGGAAATGGTGTGTACATTTTAGTCATAAAATGAAGTGCAGTAATTTTTGGGGGCATACGTTTGCAGTCTATTTTAATTTCATTTCGCCAGCAGAGGGAAGTATAGCCAAGCAAATCAACCCCAGACAATCAAAACAAATGGCTGCATGTACTTTTCACAGAGCTGTCAGCTGAGTGGAGATGTAGAAATCGATCACAGACCGATGATGTCAGTAATAACACAAGTTTAATATGGACAGATGAGTAGCTAGATTTAGTGTCCAGTTATAAATGTGTTTGGTACTCTACCTTTACAATGCCCTTTGGGCTTACATTAGGTGCACAGATTGACCCCTTATTTGGTCTCTGGTGAGGCTATGTGTTTCTGTGGAGAACTAGGCTAGTGCTCATCAGGGGAGATATTCAGTAAGCAGAGGAACATCTGAGTCCAACCTACTGTAGCTAATGTATGACCAGATGTGATACACAATGGTTTTAATGGTACACAATGGCACCAATCTTTCCAGGAGCCATTACGGTAACAGTGACTGCCTCTTAAGTGTGAAACGCCTCAGCAAAACTTCAAGAAAAGGGGAACCATTACTATACAATGAGTATCAGCTTCAACATCTGCCGTTCTGCACGGAAAAGCCATCATGCATTCAGGACTGAAAAAGACACCAGGGGAAAATAAAAAATATGCATACTCCTTCTATTTCAGTACGCTGCACAGCCGTCTGCTGAGAGGCTTTCTGTCAAGGCAGCGGGTCGACTTTGAGAGATGATTTTATGGAGGATTTTCTCACGGTGGGTTCTCTCCAGAAGGGCCTGACGGTGGGCCAGGGGTTTGTCCTTCCAGGTGCCTGAGCACATTTCGCTGCTGTGTGCGCATTGCACTCAGCTTTTATTTCTGTTGAACTTGGACGCTCCATCGTTCAGGCCTTTGAGAATACTCCAAGAACAGAAAAGGGAAAAAACTTGAAGAGTCATTCAAAAGCAAATGGTGAGGCCAAAGAAAAGCTTATTTAAAAAAAAATGTTAACCTTTATTTAACTAGGCAAGTCAGTTAAGAACAAATTCTTATTTTTAATGACAGCCTAGGAACAGTGGGTTCAGTGGCAGAACAACAGATTTTACCTTGTCAGCTCGGGGTTTCAATCTTGCAACCTTTCAGTTACTAGTCCAACACTATAACCACTAGGCTACCCTGCCGCCCCAGTTAAAAATACATAAACACTAAAAACAGCTAGCATCACTCTGGGTGTGATGTATTAGTCATGTTATAACGTGTCGTGATTTGGTAGTATAAGCTTATCTGGGAAACACAGAATTTCTTAGGAGGAGTAGTTTGAGAGGTCTCTGTATAGGGACATTAAATACATTTCCCTCTACTTAGACACTATGTGTACCAATCAATAAAGATGAGTGATTGGCCGTGATGGTTGATCATGAGTCTGAGAAACGTTTTACTTCCACTGTTTTCCTAGTCTCTCCCAACATCCAGAACTGAGCAGGTCAGAGGCCAGCGTTCATAATATAACTGTTTTCCACATGCTGCTCTTTTTATAGTCACAATCACAATCTCTCTCTCTCCCTCGTCTCTCTTCCTCCACATCTCTCCTTAATTTTTCTCCTTCCCTCTCCATCCTCTTCTCATTCTCTCTCTCTCTCTCTCTCTCTCTCTCTCTCTCTCTCTCTCTCTCTCTCTCTCTCTCTCTCTCCCTCTCGCTCTCTTTCTCTCTCTCTCTCTCTCTCTCTCTCTGTCCCTCATCGCTCTCTCTTTCTCACCTCTCTCCCTCCCTTTTCACATTGAGCAATGAAACAGACAGAGAAGGAAGGTTGTGAGTTGCTTAGTAACAGTGGTTGCGATGAGTGCAATGAACAGACAAATTACATTTTGCAGACCAACTTGCCCTGCCACCCAAAAAGGGTTTCACTTGGCCAGATTTATATTTTCCTCAGTTGAACGATGTTACATAAAAATGAGTGTTTTACATAAGTTCTCACAATCATCTGACCTCTCATGGCCGTTTCAATACAGGGCTGCTCTCCATTGAAGTGAAGAAATAGTCATTGTGATCGTCATCCTCATACAGTATGTATGAATCAACAAGTTGGTTTCAATAGCAGAATAAGGGGAAATGAAGCATGGCGTCCTTGAGTGAGGATTTATGTAAAATTGGGGCTTTGTCTACAATATCAAGGTAAAAATTATAATGGTTAGCACTGTGCTCAACATCTTTTGTGGATCTGCACTTAATTCCAAGGCTATGTGCCAGCAGTCTGAAATGGTTTCCTTTTATTCTGACCTTTCCTGGTGTTTTATGTAAGTGTGACTTTTAAAGGAGGTCACTGCAGGATTACAGATCTCATCATAGGAAGAAATACCTCATACTCACTAAGACACAAGTGGCAACACTTTATTTCAGACCTCTGTTATAAGTCCAATAAACGATTCACCATTTAGGCCACCCAAATCAGGCCCTCTACTATTCTACACACACACAAAAAAAAGTCTAAATAGTACCAGACGGGGTCTTTGGCTTGTAACGGAACCCTTTTTGGTGATATAAAGAACCCTTTTTTGAACGTTCAATAAAGAACCATTCTCATACGGTTCTAAACGGAACCTGTATGGTGCTATAAAGAACCCTTTCCTACGGTTATATAAATAAAGATTAAACAATCTTATACACACTTCTATATAGCACCAAAAAAAGGTTATGCTATGGTTACAACCCTTTTTGGGGCTACATAGAACCCTTATGGTTCTATAAATAACCTTTCTCGATCTGAAAGGTTCTTTGCAGATTCTTTTGAAGAACCATACAGGTTTTTAAATTCTAGTCAGCCATATTATATTGTAAAAATTCCATAAGTGGACCCAAGCCAGCTGTAGTATCCATCGTGGATGATGAATGGGCCGGTCCCTCAGGCAGCCTCACGATCTGATGGGTGGGAGCTCTGAGGATCTGAACCCGAGGTAGAAGCCACTGTCATGACTCTCCTGTGAGGATCCAAAGATCAGGTTACAATGGATCAACATCTACCAGATCCCTCTCACCCGCAAAGGGGAGGAGGGATTAATGTGGGGGTTTTGTGACACCTCACGCCCGGTCGTAAATGATGTGCAGCAGAGGACTCTTTTTGGTCTTTAGTAGTGGTGATTGGAATGTGTCTTTGTTACAGAGACATTTTACCGCCCAAAAACTCTAACGTCCACAAGTGAACACTGGGACAATATTTCTAACATCCGGATGTGGAGAATGATGAAAGATGGTCTATGGAAAACTACTGTCGATTATGTGAAGTCATTAACATTTTTCTATAATGTTATAATGAAAATATTGTAACTTGAACAGTATACACACTGTATATGTCAGGTTTTCATCCTTTACGTTGTGTAAGACATTTCAAAGATGATAATGATATTTTTGTTAAGATATTAATGTGATTTTAGTTTTCAAACAAGATTATAGTTTTGATGATACTTTGCCCAGTAAGTAGCCACACCCGAGGGAGCTCAGAGAGAATGTCAGCATGACGGGAATGGCCCTTTTTACCAGAGTGTATAAAGGATGAGTTGAGAATTAACATATCAGACCAGAAGGACTCAAGCTGCAGCTTAGGTCTCAATTGGTTACGACCCTGAAAATCAACATGAGGTGAAGACAACAAAGTAGCCTCTCTAACAATCAAGGTTATGGCTGAGTAACTGTTCTAAGTACTGTATCTAAGAAAGTGAATTTAAGTAGGACTATCCTGTTACTCTCTTCAAATCATCGTCAACTACACTACTCTCATCACCCCACTGGGGTTAACTGACACAGCTGATTAGCTGTCTTCAGAGGACCCCTTTTCCTGAGAGTGGAAGTAAACACCATCCTGTCAGTCTGCTTCAGACTACAGGACAAGGACATTGTGACCTATTGTGGATGATCAGAGTATTACACTAAAGAGCTCGAGAGAAGGCCCAACTGACCCTTTCCACGTAGACCTGGGTCAAACAGTGATAAACGATGAAGGAAGACATCTAAACACGTAAATACATTCATTACTTCTTACCCCAAACAGGCGGCAGTTCGGGGCAAAGTATTATGATTACTGTGAGCGTAGTTCCAAGTGTTTGTCTCTCTTTCTCCCTTTGTTCCTCTCTAATCCTCCCTCTTTTGATAAACAAGCAGTCATGTTGTCGTTAGTCCTCTAGGGACCTGTTTCCATCGTATTAAGTTTCTAATCAATAACCTATGCCATGTGTGTGTGTATCCTGTGTTATCATTTAGTTAGTAAATAAATAATTGAATCAATTTGTGTGGTACTGAATGTTCAGTAAAGCTGGGGTTTGTGCAGATGCAAGGAATATGCGACATTCAGAATTTTGAGACTGATATGAGGTAATGATTAATAAATGACTGTTATCGATATGTATCTGATATATCATCTAGCGTTTAATTCGGGAGATGGTAACTCGTTAAACAACTTCTTCGGTGGTGCCACAAATCTTAATGAGTTAATTGTTACATGATTAATTTAATCGAGTAACAATTAAGCCTAGTTAGTTGATTCGATACATAACAGTCATCAGATTAATGTTTAGTCACGTCACGGCACCACCGGAGAGAGAGACAGAACAGAGGACGAAGGTGCAAGTAACTCCGGATCTGATCTCGAATCGGAAGCCCCTAAGGAGGAAGGCGCCAGAACCTCTGGATCCAGGGCGGCAAAGCCGTTTCTGGTCTGTGTCCGGGCTTAACATCTCCAAGGAGACCCCCGTTGCCAGAGGAAACATTCTTCGACTTCCATGGGGAGTGACATATCTCCATGGCTGGTTGCAGAGCCCCACCTATTTAACCACCTGTTCTGCCTGTTTTGCATGTCATTTGGCATTAATACGTGTCACATATCAGTTTGCAAACAACGTAAAAAATAAATAAAAATACATTGAGTTAAAAACTTCTTAGGGATCGATTTGACAACATCCCGTGAAATGGCAGAGTGCCAAATTCAAATTAAATTACTATAAATATTTAACTTTCATGAAATCACACGTGTAATACATAAAAATAAAGCTGAACTTTTTGTTAATCCAGCCACCATGTCAGATTTCAAAAAGGCTTTACGGCGAAAGCAAACCATGCGATTATCTGGACAGCGCCCCATCATACAAATGCATGACAAAAAAAAATCAACCAGGGAGGTGCCACACAAAAGTCAGAAATAACGATATAATTCATGCCTTACCTTTGAAGATCTTCTTCTCTTGGCACTCCAAAATGTCCCAGAAACATCACAAATGGTCCTTTTGTTCGATAAATTGCTTTTTTATATCTCCAAAATGTCAATTTATTTGGCGCGTTTGATTCAGAAAAACACCGGTTCCAACTCGCCCAACATGACTACAAATTATCTAATAAGTTACCTGTAAACTTGGTCCAAACATTTCAAACAACTTTCCTAATCCAACTTTAGGTATCCTAAAATGTAAATAATCGATCAAATTTAAGACGGAATATACTGTGTTCAATAGCGGATAAAATCAAAGTGGAGCGAGTTCCAGGTCGTGCGCACCAAACAAAAGAGTCCACTTGGCTTGACACTTAGTCTGAACAGCCCTACTTCTTAATTTCTTAAAGGAAAAACATCAACCAATTTCTAAAGACTGTTGACATCTAGTGGAAGCCATAGGAACTGCAACCAGGTGCCTCATAAATCTAGTTTCCCATAGAAACCCAATAGAAAACACAGTTAACTCAACAACAAAAAAAACTGGATGGTTTGTCCTCGGGGTTTCGCCTGCCAAATAAGTTCTGTTATACTCACAGACATTATTTTAACAGTTTTAGAAACTTCTATCAAAATCTACCAATTAAATGCAGATCCTAGCTTCTGGGCCTGAGTAGCAGGCAGTTTACTTTGGGCACGCTTTTCATCCGGATGTGAAAATACTGCCCTCTATCCCAAAGAGGTTTTAATAAAGCCGCATACAACTTGGTCTCTTTTTTGCTTTCTTGAGTAAGGCAGCTCCAAAATGGAGATGTTTCACCCTAGCTCAGTGCTTTCTGTGGTGGTGGGGCAGCCAGCGGAAAATACGGAGCTTAGGGGTTGGTAATGTTCTCGAGTTGAGCCGTGATTGGCTCAGTGTTCTGTCACTCATGGGGACACCACGTCACTGCAAAATCTAAATCGAAAATTCTAAACCCTTGGGTGCTGCTATAGCTCTGCTTCTAGCGCCTAAGCAACTTTGCAGTATTTAGTGGTTTTTGTGTGTTATTTCTTACATTATTAGCCCAGAAATGTTTTGGTGTTATTACATACAACCGGAAAGAACTTTTGGATATCAGAGCATTAACCATTAACCATATGACCAGGAATACAACTTTCCCGAATTGGATCCTTTGTTAGTACCCCCCAGGGCAATTTAACTTATTCCAGAGGCTGCTCCAAAACACAGACGGCGGAGAAGAGGTATTTGGAGAAGACTTCTCGCCCGACTCAGGAGGCGTGCACACCATCCACCACTTCAGAGTATATTACTTACTAATGTTCAGTCTCTGGATAATAAAGTTGACTAGCTCAGGGCGAGGATCTCCTTCCAGAGAATCATCAGGGATTGTAACATTCTCTGTTTCACGGAAACATGTCTCTCTCGGGATATACTGTACCCGTCCATACAGCCAGCTGGGTTCTCAGTTCATCACGTAGACAGGAATAAAGAAGTCTCCGGGAAGAAGAAAGGCGGGGGTATGTTTCATGATTAACTACTCATGGTTTGATTGTGATAGCATACAGAAACTCAAGTCCTTTTGTTCACCCAACCTAGAATACCTCACAACCGTATTACCTCCCAAGATAATTCTCTACGGTTATAGTCACTGCCATCTATATTCCCCCTCAAGCCCACGATGGCCCTCAAAGAACTACACTGGACTTTATGCAAACTGGAAAACACATATCCTGAGGCCGCATTCATTGTAGCTGGGGATTTTAACAAAGCAAATTTGAGGAAAACGATACCGAAGTTCTACCAACACATTGACTGTAGTACTCACGCTGGAAAAACATTGGACCACTGCTACCAAACTTTTCGAAATGCCTACACGGCCCTCTACGCCCTCCCTTCGGCAAATCTGATCACGACTCCATTTTGCTCCTCCCTTCCTATAGGCAGAAACTCAAACAGGAAATCGGAATACATGCTTCAAGATTGTTTTGATCACACGGACTGGGATATGTTCCGGGTGGCCTCTGAAAATAACATTGACGAATACATGGATACGGTGACTGAGTTCATCAGGAAGTGTTTATAGAGATGTTGTACCCACTGTGACTATTAAAACCTACCCAAAGCAGAAACCGTGGATAGATGGCAGCATTCAGGCAAAACTGAAAGCGCAAACCACGACATACAACCATGGCAAGGTGACTGGGAATATGGCCGAATACAAACAGCGTAGTTATTCCCTCAGTAAGGCAATCAAACAGGCAAAACGTCAGTACAGAGACAAAGTGGAGTCGCAATTCAACGGCTCAGACATGAGACGTATGTGGCAGGGTCTACAGACAATCACGGACTACAAAGGGAAAACCAGCCACGTCACGGACACCAACGTCTTGCTTCCGGACAAGCTAAACACCTTCACCCGCTTTGAGGATAACACAGTGACACAGACGCAGCTCGCTATCAAGGACTGTGGGCTCTCCTTCTCCATGGCTGATATTAGTAACACATTTAAGTGTGTTAACCCTCGCAAGGCTGCCGGCCCAGACGGCATCCCTAGCCATGTCCTCAGTGCATGCGCAGACCAGCTGGCTGGAGTGTTTACGGACATATTCAATCTATCCCTATCCCAGTCTGCTTTCCCCACTTGCTTCAAGATGTCCTCCATTGTTCCTGTATCCAAGAAAGCAAAGTAACACCATAGTACCCTCCAAGCTCATCATTAAGCTCAGGGCCTTGGTGCTGAACCCCGCCCTGTGCAACTGGGTCCTGGACTTCCTGACGGGCCGCCCCCAGGTGGTGAAGGTAGGAAACAACACCTCCACTTCGCTGATCCTTAACACTGGGGCCCCACAAGGGTGTGTGCTCAGCCTCCTCCTGTACTCCCTGTGTCACACATGACTGCATGGCCATGTACTCCTCCAACTCAATCATCAAGTTTGCAGACGACACAACAGTAGTAGGCCTGATTACCAACAATGACAAGACAGCCTATAGGGAGGAGGTGAGGGCCCTGGGAGTTAAATTAACCTCTCACTCAATCTCAACAAAACAAAGGAGCTAATCGTGGACTTCAGGAAATAGCAGAGGGAACAGGGCCCTATCCACATTGACGGGAGTGGAGAAGGTAAAAAGCTTAAAGTTTCACAGACGATCTGAAATTGTCCACCCACACAGGCAGTGTGGTGAAGAAGGCGCAACAATGCCTTTTCAACCTCAGGAGGATGAAGAAATTTGGCTTGACCCCTAAAACCTTCATAAACTTTTACAGATGCACAATTGAGAGCATCCTGTCAGGCTGTATGACCACCTGGTACGGCAACTGCACCGCCCGCAACCGCAGGGTTCTCCAGAGGCTAGTGAGGTCTGCACAATGCATCACCGGGGGCAAACTACCTGCCCACCAGGACACCTACAGCACCCAAGAAGGCCAAAAACATCATCAAGGACATCAACCATCCGAGTCACAACCTGTTCACCCTGCTATCATCCAGAAGGCAAGGTCAGTACAGGTGCATCAAAGCTGGGACCAAGAGAAGGAAAAACAGGGTTTTGCAACCCTGCACCTTAGAGGCTGCTGCCCTATATACATAGACTTGGAATTACTGGCCACTTTAATAATGGAACATTAGTCACTTTAATAATGTTTAAATAACATTTAACTTCTATGTTACTGATCTCATATGTATATACTGTATTCTATTGTGCTGTATTTTAGTCAATGGCACTCCAACATTGCTCGATCTAATATTTATATATTTGTTAATTCCATTCTTTTACTTTTAGATTTTTGTGTATGGTTGTGAATTGTTAGATACTACTACACTGTTTAAGCTAGGAACACAAGAATTTCGCTACACCCGCAACAACATCTTCTAAATATGTGTATGTGACCAATAACATTTTAAGGAACAAGGAACAACCCCCAAGTCATCCAGGAGCATCCTACTAGCTCCGTTCTCCATGGAAGGGGGAGACCCCTTCGAGGAGGGATCCCTGCAGAGTACCGTCCAGTTGGTTGTGGAGAGCCGACACGGCGATGACACTTCCACCGGACCAGAGCAGCGTCCGGCTACTGGGGTAGGAGACAAATAAAAAGTAGGCGGGCGTGGATTCCCCAGTAGCTTGTGTAGGTTCGCTACTTGTTTGCTAAGAGTAGCCACTTCCCCCCTGTAGTCCTCTGCAAGCAAACAGTTGCTACATTGAATGTCCGGGCGGTCCACATTGTCCCGGAATAAAGCAAAGTAAACACAGCTCCTGCAGCGTTAAAAACGTTCAATAGTGACCTCCGTTTGAGACTGCTGAGCCAGCTAGGCTAGCTGAGTTTCCGTGTCTCTCCCTTTACATGGAATCTAGTGGGATCTCGGGACAGATAGTAGCGTACACAGCAACTGAGCCCAACTGTGCCGCGGGATCCAATATCAAAAAGTATATCAAATCAAACTTTACAAGGAAACACTGTCACAACTTTACAATAACAATAAACCGAGGTTTCTCGTTCAACTTTCAATAACACATGCCTGTAGTAATGCCTGGAGAACCATTCGAACTGTGTTCATGTTGTTTTTTTAATTACATTTCTTAATTAGATTTACTTCTGTCTCTAAGAAACCCAAGATCCGACAGGGAAATGAGAGCCAGAAACAGGGTAGATTCCATTTCTCACACTGGCAGTCTATTGAAAAAAATGTAAACGTCATTATGACCATTACAATCCAAAGTAGCCTGTGAAGTACAATATTATTTTGTTATTTGACAGATATAGTGGAAATATACACAACCGGTCAAAAGTTTTAGAACACCTACTCATTCAAGGGTTTTTCTTTATTTTTACTATTTTGTACATTGTTGAAAATAGCGAAGACATCAAAACTATGAAATAACAAATATGAAATCATGTAGTCACCAAAAAAGTGTTAAACAAAGGGTGGCTATTTGACATTCTCCAAATGGTCACCCTTTGCCTTGATGACAGATTTGCACACTCTTGGCATTCTCTCAGCCAGCTTCACCTGGAATGCTTTTCCAACAGTCTTGATGGAGTTCCCACATATGTTGAGCCTTTGTTTACTGCTTTTCTTTCACTCTGCGGTCCGACTCATCCCAAACCATCTTAATTTGGTTGAGGTCGGGTGATTGTGGAGGCCAGGTCATCTGATGCAGCACTCCATCACTCTCCTTCTTGGTAAAATAGCCCTTACACAGCCTGGAGGTGTGTTGGGTCATTGTCCTGTTGAAAAACAAATGATAGTCCCACTAAGCCCAAACCAGATGGGATGGCATAGCGCTGCAGAATGCCGTGGTAACCATTGTCATGACGTTGGCCTGGGGGTAGGTTTATGACAGTCATAAATACCTCTTCCCCCCTTTTTCCTCTCTCTACCCTACTGATGTGACATTTGAAAATCCTTTGGTTAACATAGATATTCTGGGAACATCAGAAGGTGGGGGAAAATTAACTATATTCTGGTAATCCGACCAATTGAACATATGCGGTGGTACTTAATGAATATGATGTCAGTTTGGTTGTCATCTGAGACATTCTGATCAATGATAGAATGACATAAACTCTACAGTGTAAAGTCTGCACATTGTAGTTATCGGAGTCACATGGAATTGTTGTTCAATTTAAATGTTTGAATATAAAATTATTGGTGAAGAGATGAAATTTAATTTTAGCTTCCAAATGAGAGATTTGGGTTTTCATAAGGTTAGGGCTCTGCTCAATCAGAGGCCCGCCCCTGTGAAGAAACATGGGTTATAAAACTTTTCAAACACGCCCTCCTCTCCCTTCCTATATAAAGCCTTGACAAAAATATAACCTCCTGTTCCAAGTACGTGAGGTCTGCAGCCTCTGCGTTAAAAGGACTAACATGTCAACTACAAAACTAAGCCAACCTCAGCGTGAGCTTTGGTTGCGAATGGTATGAACTTTGAACTCTTATTCACTACAGAAGTGATACCTCCTAGCCGTTGAGTTAGCAACAGCAGCTGCAAACGTGGGCTAGGAAAGAACAGACAGAGTATTCCGTCTACCACACAACGACGTTACTACAACGTATCCAATTTACCACCAGAGACATTCTTCAAAGGACAAAGGACTCGGTTGGGCAACACGGCCTTCCATCTACCACCAACCTACCGAAGCGCAGCTCAGTGTAAATATTTATTGCATTTTCCTTTTCCAAATGGGCGGTAATTTAGAATGCATAAGATACTGTATTTACGATAGCATGGCGTCTCCCTTTGTTCCTCAAGTCTTCCCGCTCTTTCACTCAAACCCAGCCCCCTTTTCTTTTGTGTAACCAGCTGTCATATCTGTTCCGTCCGCTAGGGACGTTTTCCTTTATGACGTAATTTGTAATCAAGGTATGATTCATTCTGTGTATATGTAATTCTGTGGGATTAGTTAGGTATTTAGTAAATAAATAATTAAACCCAATTTTGTATTGCTGATTCAACTTGTTAGCCAGGGTTCGTGAAGATAACCAAGAATTTACAACTTTCAGATGAGACTGAATTAAGGTGACGATTAATATTGACTGCTATTGATGTAAAATATTACTAGGTCTTTAAGAGTTTATTCAGAAGATAACAGATCTATAAATATTATTTTGTGGTGCCCCGACTTTCTAGTTAATTACATTTACATGATTAGCTCAATCAGGTAATATTAATTACGGAGAAACGATTTTATAGAATAGCATGTCATATCACTTAATCCGGCATAGCCAAAGACACGACACCATGCTGGTTAAGAACGCCTTGAATTCTGAAAAAAACACAGACAGTGTCACCAGCAAAGCACCCCCACACCATAACACCTCCTCCTCCATGCTTTACGGTGGGAAATACCCTTGCATTTGATCATCCTTCCACCCACACCGCGTCTCACAAAGACACGGCAGTTGGAACCAAATCATCTCCCATTTAGACTCCAGACCAAAGAACACATTTCCACCGGTCTAATATCCATTGCTCGTGTTTCTTGGCCCAAGCAAGTCTCTTCTTCTTATTGGTGTCCTTTAGTAGTGGTTTCTTTGCAGCAATTCGACCATGAAGGCCCGATTCACACAGTCTCCTCTGAACAGTTGATGTTGAGATATATCTGTTACTTGAACTCTGTGAAGCATTTATTTGGGCTGTAATTTCTGAGGCTGGTAACTCTAATGAACTTATCTGCTGCAGCAGAGGTAACTCTGGGTCTTCCTGTTGCATTCCTGTTGCAGTCCTAATGAGAGCCAGTTTCATCATAGTGCTTGATGGTTTTTGCGACTGTACTTGAAGAAACTTTCAAAGTTCTTTAGAACACCTGCTCATTCAAGGGTGTTTCTTTATTTATACTATTTTCTACATTGTAGAATAACTGCTTACTGCCGCAATAGGTCCACAGACGACGCAATTGCAATCACACTGCACACTGCCCTAACCCATCTGGACAAGAGGAATACCTATGTAAGAATGCTGTTCATCGACTACAGCTCAGCATTTAACATCATAGTGCCCTCCAAACTCGTCAGGATGCTCTCGATTGTGCATCTGTAAAAGTTTGTGAGTGTTTTTGGTGACAAGCCGAATTTCTTCAGCCTCCTGAGGTTGAAGAGGGGCTGCTGCGCCTTCTTCACCACGCTGTCTGTGTGGGTGGACCATTTCAGTTTGTCCGTGATGTGTACGCCGAGTAACTTAAAACTTTCCACCTTCTCCACTACTGTCCCGTCGATGTGGATAGGGGGCTGCTCCCTCTGCTGTTTCCTGAAGTCCACGATCATCTCCTTTGTTTTGTTGACATTGAGTGTGAGGTTATTTTCCTGACACCACACTCCGAGGGCCCTCACCTCCTCCCTGTAGGCCGTCTCGTCGTTGTTGGTAATCAAGCCTACCACTGTAGTGTCGTCTGCAAACTTGATGATTGAGTTGGAGGCGTGCATGGCCACGCAGTCATGGGTGAACAGGGAGTACAGGAGAGGGCTGAGAATGCACCCTTGTGGGGCCCCAGTGTTGAGGATCAGCGGGGTGGAGATGTTGTTTCCTACCCTCACCACCTGGGGGTGGCCCGTCAGGAAGTCCAGGACCCAGTTTCACAGGGCGGGGTCGAGACCCAGGGTCTCGAGCTTAATGACGAGTTTGGAGGGCACTATGGTGTTAAATGCTGAGCTGTAGTCGATGAACAGCATTCTTACATAGGTATTCCTCTTGTCCAGATGGGTTAGGGCAGTGTGCAGTGTGATTGCGATTGCGTCGTCTGTGGACCTATTGGGGCGGTAAGCAGTTATTCTACCATGTAGAAAATAGTATAAATAAAGAAACACCCTTGAATGAGTAGGTGTTCTACAACTTTGACCGGTAGTGTAGGTATGTAAAGAAAAATTATAAATTAAGGCTAACAGATCATTTTACTAACAAAGAATAATAAAAACTAAGAATAAGAATAACTAAGAATATGTTCAAATAGAACACAGCCTATATTTGTGACTTCATAATTGTATTTAGATCACATCAATAAAAGGGCAGAACATCTTGTGGTTTACTGAGAAGTGTCATGCACTGTTTGTTTCCTAGATAACTGCATGGTGTAGGGATAGTGGGGAGAGCTATGGCCAACTGGCCATTCACCTCTTGTGAATGCCACTTGGATTAATTTCCCTACAAAAGGGATTGAACCCACATGGAGGCATGCAGGTATTTTATTAACAATCATTAGATTCACATTTCACATGGAAAGTCAAATCAACATAACATAGTAATATTTTGCCCAAATAGCATACTTTTTAACCAAATAAATGCTTCAAAAAATTATTTTCTTTCCATGTGAAATTACTTTATTTTGCAGTTGTTCGTACTGCAATGTTCTATCTGTTCATGTTATTTTGTTAATCCAGGCATTGTTCATGATAAACACGGTCTTTGATGCTAAAGCAAATGATTCCCCTGAAACTGGCGACATGGAACATCAGAACTCTTTTGGACACTGACGATAATAGCGATAGACCTCATTGGAGAACAGCTTTGATTACTGCAAAACTAAGGCACTACAACATTGACATTGCTGCCCTGAGTGAGAGCAGGTTCCTGGATGAAGGTTCCCTGAAAGAGGAGGGAGAAGGTAACACCTTCTTCTGGAAAGGTTACCCTCCGGGTGGCCAACATCAGCACGGTGTGGGACTGGCAATTAAGAACAACATTCTACCCAGCCTCACCGAAACACCTGTCGGCATAAGTGAAAGACTCACGTCTTTCCGTATCCCCCTAGCCAAGATGTGTTATGTTACTCTTCTCAGTGCATATGCACCTACGTTACCATCTGAAAATGAGGCAAAGGACTGCTGCTGCCAGTCACTAGATGTGGCCCTTCACCGCATACACAGGAATGACAAGATCTTTCCGCTGGGTGACTTTAACGCTAGGGTGGGACAGAACAACAGGATATGGAGCAGAGTGCTGGGTAGGCATGGTGTTGGCCAGGTCAATTAGAACGGCATGAGACTGCTAACTCTATGTGTCGAGCACGATCTCATTGTCACGTACACCTTGTTCCATTAGAAGAACAAATATAAAACATCATGGATGCACCCACGCTTCAAACACTGGCACCTGATTGACTACGTCATAGTGAGACGTTCTGACACTAATGACGTCCTGCTGACATGTGCCATGAGGGGTGCAGAATGCTGGACAGATCATCGTATGATACTGGCTAAACTCCAGGCGAGAATATGTCCCCCCCAACACTTGCAGAAGTCCAGTAAGAGGCGTCTGCACTGTATCCGGCTCGAAAGGCTAAGGGAAACTGAGGCTCTTCTGAGCGCAGAGGACCCCATGGACCAGAAGTGAGCGTCTATTAGCTCAGTGCTCCATCAGGCAGCAGCCCACTCCATTGGCTAAAGAGGTAGGAAACATCAGGACTGGTTCAACGAGAACTCTGACACCATCACAACCTTACTGGACAATATGCACAAAGCGCACAGGGCTGCTCTCAACAGCCCCACTTCTGCTACCCTACCCAAGCAATGGCGTGCATCGTGCAAGGATATGCAAACAACCTTGCGTTCTCTGTAGAACGAATGGTGGACGAATAAGGCACAGGAAATCCACATTTATGCCGACAAAAACGACATTAACAATTTCTACAATTCAATTAAAGCTATGGCCCTAGAAGTCGCTCCATCACCCCGATGAAAACAGCTGATGGTCTGACTCTCTTGAACGACAAAAACCAGATCCTAATGACGTGGGCTGACCACTTTAAAGCACTACTCAATCAGCACTCTCCTACAGACCACTCCATCCTGGAAGAACTGCCTGTCCGTCCACCCATTCAAGACCTCAACCGTTCGCCAACCTTCCAAGAGGTGTTATCAGCTATCCGTTCCCTCAAGAACAACTAGACTCCTGGTGCTGACAGCATCCCGGGAGAGCTACTTAAAAAGGGAGGTTACTTCTGCACCAGTACATCACTGAGGTTTGTGACCTGGAGATTGTCCTCCAACAGTGGCGGGATGCAAACATTGTCACCATCTATAAGAACAAGGGTGACAAGTCCATCTGTGGCTACAGCCGGAGATATCCCTTCTGGGATATCCCAAGGTCCTGGCCAAGTTGAGGCTAGATGATGCTACACACAGAGGCTACTGGCCTTACACATCTGGCTAAAATATTATTGTAGCTCTGCTGGAGTCACTTTTATAGATAACTTTGACACCTTATGGAAACAGAAGATACTCTACAGGAATGACGGAGTCCATCCAAATCATCTTGGCTCCTGGACTCTGTCCACGCATTTCAAGTCTGCGTTGAAACAATGACTTATCAATGACCCAAGACCAGCTCAGCTAATCCATACCATTGTGACAATGAGTCGTCATAGTGCTGCAATAAATGTACATTATCCTTGGGGCATTGGCGGATGCAATGTAAGTAACTTCATTTATGTCCCCCTAATTGCCCTGAATAACTTCGTTAATCTTACAGCTATTGGATGCAGTAATCATAAGCCTATGAACCAGAGTTACACTTTTAGCACTGAGGCGGTGTGCCCTAGTAGAAAGACCACTTTGTGCAGCTCACCCTGCACTATCAAGTCTACTTCTGATAAGCTTCCCAGTAAAGCATTAAAAACAATCAAGCAACCCAGAAAAGTGCTACAAATAGCCTATATTAACATATGCAGCCTGAAAAACAAGGTCCATGAAGTCAATAACTTGCTTGTAACAGATGACATTCATATTCTGACTTTCTCTGAAACTCACTGAGATAATACCTTTGATGATACAGTGGTAGCAATACATAGTTATAACATTTACCAAAAATACAGAAATGCCAACTGGGGCAGTGTTGCGGTCTATATAAAGAACCACATTCCTGTAAAGCTTAGAGAAGATTTAATGTTAAATACTGTTGAAGTAATATGGCTGCAGGTTCATCTGTCTCACCTGCCTCACTCATTCTTGTGGGAAGCTGCTGTAGACCACCAAGTGCTAACAGTCAGTATCTGGATAATATGTGTGAAATACTTGATAATGTATGTGATATCAACAGAGAAGTATATTTTCTGGGTGATTTAAATATTGACTGGCTCTCATCAAGCTGCCCACTCAAGAAGAAACGTCGAAATGTAACCAGTGCCTGCAACCTGGTTCAGGTTGTCAGTCAACCTACCAGGGTATTTACAAACAGCACAGGAATGAAATCATCAACATGTATTGATCACATCTTTACTAATCCTGCAGATATTTGCTTTAAAGCAGTATCCAAATCCATAGGATGTAGTGATCACAATATAATAGCCATATCTAGGAAAACCAAAGTTCCAAAGGCTGGACCTAATATAGTGTATAAGAGGTCATACAATACGTTTTGTAGTGATTCATATGTTGATGATGTAAAGAATATTTGCTGGTCTGTGGTGTGTAATGAGGAGCAACCAGACGCTACACTTGACATATTTATGAAATTGCTTATTCCAGTTACTAATAAGCACACACCCATTAAGAAAATGACTGTAAAAGCTGTTAAATCCCTTTGAATTGATGAGGAATTGAAAAATGGTATGGTTGAGAGGGATGAGGCAAAAGGTATGGCAAATAAGTCTGGCAGCCCAACTAATTGGCAAATGTACTTCAAATAAATAAATCATGTGACTAAGCTAAATAAAAATAAAAATAAACTATACTATGAAACAAAGATAAATTATATAAAGAATTATAGTAAAAAGCTTTGGGGCACCTTACATGAAATTTTGTGGAAAAAAGCCAACTCGGCTCCATCATTAATTGAATCAGATAGCTCATTCATCACAAAACCCACTGACATTACTACTTTCATTACTTTTTCATTGGCAAGATAAACAAACTTAGGGATGACATGCCAGCAACAAACGCTGACACTACACATCCAAGTACTGTATATCTGACCAAATTATGAAAGACAGGAATTGTACTTTTGTATTCCGTAAAGTCAGTGTGGAAGAGGTGAAAAAAGTATTGTTGTCTATCAACAATGACAAACCACCGGGGTCTGACAATCTGAATGGAAAATTACTGAGTATAATAGCGGATGATATTTCCACTCCTATTTGCCACATCTTCAATTTAAGCCTACTAGAAAGTGTGTGTCCTCAGGCCTGGAGGGAAGCTAGTCAATCCCCTACCCCTTTACTGGCTCAAATAGCCAACCAATCAGCCTGGTACCAACCCTTAATAAACTTCAGGAAGAAATTGTGTTTGACTAAATCCAATACTATTTCACAATAAACAAATTGACAACAGACTTTCAACATGGATATAAGGAAGGATACTCAACAAGCACGGCACTTACACAAATGACTGATGATTGGCTGAGAGAAATTGATGATAAAATGATTGTGGGGGCTGTCTTGTTAGACTTCAGTGCAGCTTTTGACATTATTGATCATAGTTTGCTGCTGGAAAAGCGTATGTGTTATGGCTTTACACCCCCTGTTATAATGTGGATAAAGAGTTACTTGTCTAACAGAACACAGAGGGTGTTCTTTAATGGAAGCCTCTCAAACATAATCCAGGTAGAAGCAGGAATTCCCCAGGGTAGCTGTTTAGGCCCCTGGCTTTGAGTAAGGCCAGAGTGTCTATGTATGCGGATGACTCAACACCATACACGTCAGCTACTACAGTGATTGAAATGACTGCAACACTTAACAAAGAGCTGCAGTTAGTTTCGGAATGGGTAGTAAGGCATATGTTAGTCCTAAATATTTGGAACAAATCATTCACTAAACCCTAAACCTCAACTATATCTCGTAAAGAATAATGTGGAAATTGAGCAAGTTGAGGTGACTAAACTGCTTGGAGTAACCCTGGATTGTAAACTGTCATGGTCAAAACATACTGATACAACAGTAGCTAAGATGGGGATAAGTCTGTCCATAATAAAGCACTACTCTGCCTTCTTAACAACACTATCAACAAGGCAGATCCTACAGTCCCTGGTTTTGTCGCACCTGGACTACTGTTCAGTCGCGTGGTCAGGTGCCACAAAGAGGGACTTGGGAAAATTGCAGTTTGCTCAGAACAGGGCAGCACGGCTGGTCCTTATTAAAGTACACGGAGAGTTAACATTGATGACATGCATGTCAATCTCTCATGGCTCAAACTGGAAGGGAGATTGACTTCCTCATTATTTATTTTTGTAAGAGGTGTTGACAAGCTGAAGGTACCGAACTATCTGTTTAAAATACTAGCACACAGCTCAGACACCCATGCATACCCCACAAGACATGCCACCAGAGGTCTCTTCAAAGTCCCCAAGTCCAGAACAGACTATGGGAGGCGCACAGTACTACATAGAGCCATGACTACATGGAACTCTATTCCACATCAGGTAACTGATGCAAGCAGTGGAATCAGATTTAAAAAGCAGGTAAAAATACACCTTATGGAACAGCGGGGACTGTGAAGTAACACAAACATAGGCACAGACACATGCATACACACATCATAACATACGCACTATACACACACGTACACATGGATTTTGCGTTGTACTGTAGATATGTGGTAGGGGAGTATGGGCCTGAGGGCACCCACTTAGTGTGTTGTGAATTCTGTAATGAATGTGTTGTAATGTTTTCAAAATTGTATAACTGACTTAATTTTGCCAGACCCCAGGAAGAGTGGATAAAATACAAATACAAATACACAGGCTGGTGAATAACATCACAGAGGAACTGCTGCCAGAGTCACAATGCGGCTTCAGAAAGAACAGGAGTACGGTCGACATGATATTCACGGCACGGCAACTCCAGGAGAAGTGCCATGAACAACATCAGGACCTTTTCATGGCCTTTGTCGACCTCTCCAAGGCCTTCGACACTGTGAGCAGGGAACTACTATGAGGCATTCTACTCAAATTTTGCTGTCCAGACAAATTTGTCAACATCCTTTGCCAGTTCCATGATGGTATGATGGCTCGGGTGGCCATAAGAGGGCAGGAGTCAGTGCCCTTTGGAGTAAGCATCATTGTGAGGCAGGGGTGTGTGCTGGCACCGGTACTCTTTAACATCTTCCTCCTATGTGTCACCCAGCTTCTCCACAAGGAGCTTGAGGACAGCAGCGGGGTTGCATTGGACTTCAGGCTGGATGGAAACCTCTTCAACATTAGGAGGCTCCAAGCAACCACCAAGGTTTTGACGGAGCGTGTTCTTGAGCTGCAGTATGCTGATGACTGTGCTTTTGTGGCCCACACTCCGGAAGACCTTCAGTCCATCCTTAGCGACTGTGAGTGTATATAGCAGGATGGGACTCTCTATCAACACCACCAAGACAGAGGTGGTCTGCCAATGGATATCCAGCCCTCCACCTACCATGCCTGTCTTCACCATTGAACACAAATCACTGGCAATAGTCCCATCTTTCAAATACCTAGGCAGCATCCTCTCAGAGGACTGCAGCATCGACCTCAAAATTCAAAATAGGATCAAGCAAGCATCAGCTGCCTCCGGGAAACTCAGACGCAGGGTCTTCCAAAACAGGAATCTCCACCTCTACACCAAAGTTGCAGTCTATCAAGCCGTCTGCATCCCCACACTTATTTACAGCTGTGAAGCCTGGGTCACCTACAGTCACCACCACAAGCAGCTCGAGCGATTCCACATAAGATGCCTGTAGCGCATCCCGGGAATCACCTGGTGCAACTGTGTGCCCCATACAGAAATATTTGCTAAGACCAACTGCAAGAGTATGGATGGAGGCCATGGTCACCCAACACCAACTGCGCTGGCTTGGGCATGTCATTAGAATATCTCAGGAGCGCTTGCCACGGAAGATCCTGTATGGCCAGCTACATCTTGGCCGGCGGGCTGCAGAGGGGGTCAGCTACATCTTGGCCGGCAGTCTGCAGGGGGGCAGATGAAGCGCTACAAGGACCAGCTAAAAACGTGGCTGAAGAAGTGCAACATCAAACCCACAGACCTAGAGGAAGCTGCTGCCAACCGTTCCACCTGGCGGCAGCTCTGGCAGAGCGGTATACAGAGGTGGGAGGAGGAGAGGAGCACAAAGAGACAGCAAAAACAGCTCAGGAGACATACAACCATGCCTGTCCACGCCAAGTGAAAGTCATCATCGGATACGATGGACTACCATAAGGAAGTGTGTGTGTGTGTGTGTGTGTGTGTGTGTGTGTGTGTGTGTGTGTGTGTGTGTGTGTGTGTGTGTGTGTGTGTGTGTGTGTGTGTGTGTGTGTGTGTGTGTTTGCTCACCAGAGAGGTAGAGGCAGCAGGTGGCTGTGTGTGTGTGTGTGTGTGTGTGTGTGTGTGTGTGTGTGTGTGTGTGTGTGTGTGTGTGTGTGTGTGTGTGTGTGTGTGTGTGTGTGTGTGTGTGTGTGTGTGTGTGTGTGTGTGTGTGTGTGTGTGTGTGTGTGTGTGTGTGTGTGTGTGTGTGTGTGCTAAAACCCACCAGAGACGTGGAAGCGGCAGGATGACTGTAAGGATACCACCACATGGTCCATTAGATGTTGGTGGACTGAATGAACAGTACCACCAGCAGGTAGAGGAATAGCAGGAACTCAAACACAGGCTGCTGTCCAATGGGAGGTCAGGGATCCAGGAGTGACGGACAGGTTCCGGCATGATGAGGGCCAAGAGGGGCGGGGCCGAGAGACCCACACAGTTACTGCTCCTAGGGAGACATACAGGTAGTGGGGTTAGTGTGTGTGTATGGGGTGCAGTGTGAGTTGGCTACAGGAAGAAGCCTAGGTGTCTGTAGCCTGGTGTGTGTGTAGCCTGGTGTGTGTGAGCGTGCGTGCGTGTGTGCGTGCGTGCGTGCGTGCGTGCGTGCGTGCGTGCGTGAGGGAGGGAGGGAGGGAGGGAGGGAGGGAGGGAGGGAGGGAGGGAGGGAGGGAGGGAGGGAGAGTGTGGAAGAACATGTTGTGGCGAGAACAGAACAGTGGAAGATATCTCTCCTACTATCTGTGTTGCCATATCTTCCTACCCCTCAGGGGAAATATTTTAGACAAGGTAAATAATCTCTTCTCCTCCTCAGTCACATCAATGATTTACCTGACTAACCTAGTGTAGGGCCTGTAACCGAAAGGTTGCTGGTTTGAATCCCAGAGCCGACAAGGTAAAACATCTGCTGATGTGCCCTTGAGCAAGGCACGTAACTCTAATTGCTCCTGTAAGTTTCTCTAGATAAGTGCATCTGCTAAATGACTAAAATGTCAATCACAGTCAGGAAGGGAAAGAAGAAGATATG
Organism: Salvelinus namaycush; assembly: GCF_016432855.1. Lineage (NCBI taxonomy): Eukaryota > Metazoa > Chordata > Actinopteri > Salmoniformes > Salmonidae > Salvelinus > Salvelinus namaycush. The sequence continues at coordinate 35,665,964 of NC_052309.1, read as the reverse complement.
TCTTATCGTAGTTGGAGACTGAGTCAACTGTTTCTCAAAAGGGGGTCGGATCAAATATGTCTACACCTTTCATTTCCAATGGAATGAGCCTTGCCTAAAAAAGTAATGTGTGTGTGTGTGTGTGTGTGTGTGTGTGTGTGTGTGTGTGTGTGTGTGTGTGTGTGTGTGTGTGTGTGTCTGTGTGTGTCTGTGTGTGTCTGTCTGTCTGTCTGTCTGTCTGTCTGTCTGTCTGTCTGTCTGTCTGTCTGTCTGTCTGTCTGTCTGTCTGTCTGTCTGTCTGTCTGTCTGTCTGTCTGTCTGTCTGTGTGTGTGTGTGTGTGTGTGTGTGTGTGTGTGTGTGTGTGTGTGTGTGTGTGTGTGTGTGTGTGTGTGTGTGTGTGTGTGTGTGTGTGTTTGGGGACAGGATGGTAAGCCTGCTTGTTGTAATACAGTACTGTACCACGTCCGTGTGTGTATTTCTCTGTGTGTCGTCTCCCCTCATCCATTCCTCACCTGTTCCAGGGTCTGTTGCCATTGCTGAGGCTGCCTCCTACCAGTGTCTGTAGGATGGGCAAAGCAGAGCGCCTTAGCTGCTATCTACTCAGCCCTCTCTGGCCACTGGCATGGTCTGGCACGGGCACCACCTCAACACCCACAGCCACTCCTTCAGCCTCTGCCTCTCCACCTAAACCAGCACACAGAGACCACCACCACCACCACCACCTCACAACCTGGCCCAACGCAGCCAGGTCACTGGGGAAATAACAACAGAAGACAACATCGTCAATACAGCAATAATAACAACAGGCCTCTACAGAGACGGACAGAGAAGAAGTCAATAAAGGACAGGGTAATGTTCAGAAGGCACAACATGTAAGAAAACACAGTGAAACAGGAAGTATAATACTATCGGAACTCGCTTGTTTAATGAACACAACCCAGCTTCAACATAGACCTTCAATACAGCACAGCATCAACAGAGTTGAGTTCAGGTGGATGACACTATACACATTGAATATACTAGTAGTCCCTATGTAATGAATAGAGATGATATGATTAATTGCTAGACCTACTTGGCAGAGAGACACAAAAGATCATATCTAGACAATTCATTTCTATCTGAACTTTCAACAATGTTGTTCTCTACGGAACACAGCCCGAGCACACACACACACACGCTTAAGTGTTAATGTCCAAGAAGCCGGTGTTTGGACGATATATTGGCACGGGTGTGGTTTGGCCTGAGAGGAAGTTGAGGGCTGGCAAACCGTGCCAATATATCCTCTTAACACTGGCTTTGAGGGCATTATAACTTTTATACAACGGGTTACCAACATACTCAAACAATGATTGACATATTTTCATTAAAAACGTTATTTTGATGAATTTATTCATACTATTTCATCCTTCCACAAGATATAGTCCCGACACAAATCTAGGGTTGCTACCCAAGCCGGCTGATTGTTTGTTCTATCGGTACGGTTGCTAGAGACGCGACCCAGTCATTCAGTTTTTCTGTTCTGTATCTATGGACGCGACCCAGTCGTTCGTTCTAAATGTTCCATTGCCATACCGGCTGGCAATGTTCTTATCCCTTGATTGCTAGCTAGCCAACTACGGCTAACTTACAGTCACATCCAACAGTGCAGCCAGAATAACAACAGTAGCAGCATTTGCATTTGTTTAAGCTGTTTTCTAGTGACATTTATTTGGACACATTCATAACAATGAGCTAATGAAGTGTGATTTCGCCTGGCATAGAAAATGTGCTCAATCGTCAGGACACTGTTGTTAAGTGGAGCTAGCCAACAACACAGCTAACACAATCACTTCAAACTGAAGCTGGAAAGACTGCAAACTAGCTGCACTTTGTTTTGTTTGACCTTTTTTACCTTTTGAATATTGAAACAATGTTGCAAATGTCAGAGAGACAGACAGCAAGGTTTATACAAAGCTCCGCTGTTGAAAACTACATGTTAGTCTAAAAGAAATGTGAGATAATGTCTCGATGCTTTTTATGGTGGAGATCAAGTTTATAAATTGCCTGGCTGGGCTAATGAGATAGTGGATTGCGCAGTCAGATGGAACAGAGTAAATAGGCATTTTAACATCATAGATTTAGCCAGCGGTAACTTGTGGAATAGACACCGGCTGGAATGCAGTTTTAACAAATCAACATTAAAGATTAGACCCACCTTTTGTATAATTTACAATGACAGACAGTTGAGCGAATACACCTACATAACCAAACCAGGTTATCCCAATCATTTGGTGTGTGTGTGTGTGTGTGTGTGTGTGTGTGTGTGTGTGTGTGTGTGTGTGTGTGTGTGTGTGTGTGTGTGTGTGTGTGTGTGTGTGTGTGTGTGTGTGTGTGTGTGTGTGTGTGTGTGTGTGTGTGTGTGTGTGTGTTTGTGTGAATGTATGGACAATGAAGGAGGTATATATAATATAAAACCCTTTCTAACTGTAACGCTTGTCGGAAGAAGTGGACCAAGGTGCAGCGTAGTACATGTTCATGATTCTTTATTAAATCCAAACTCCAAACAACCTAAGGTGGCAAAACAGGCTGCCTAAGTATGATTCCCAATCAGAGACAACGATAGACAGCTGTCCCTGATTGAGAACCATACCCGGCCAAAACATAGAAACACAAAACCTGGAAATAAAGAACATAGAATGCCCACCCAAATCACACCCTGACCAAACCAAATAGAGACATAAAAAGGCTCTCTAAGGTCAGGGCGTGACACTAACACTGTTTACCGTGTTTACCACCTTAAATATGTGCCATTACCCATAGCTATTTGTAGCTAGCTAAACAAAGCTAGTTAACATTAGCTAACCAAGCTAGCTTGATAGCTGATCGTTTTGTGAACAGAACTCGTGAGCATCGCATTCAGATTAGCTTTTTTATTTAAAACAAAATATATATTTGTTGCAAACTGATTACGTAGATATCTATCTAGCTATCCATCTATACGGATTTCTGATGATCCACTGATCTCATCCATGATGTCGAGACGGCTGTTTTGCAAGCTAAATGCAAAAAAAGTCAACAAATCGTTAGGAATGAGAGTAGAGCTACTAAATTTGGACGTCACACACACTTACAACAAACAATTTCACACACAGACATGGGGGGAACAGAGGGTTAAATACACGACAAGTAATGAGGGAAATGTAAACCAGGTGTGTGGGAAAACAAGACAAAACAAATGGAAAATGAAAGGTGGATCGGCGATGGCTAGAAGACCGGTGACGTCGACCGCCAAACGCCGCCCGAACAAGGAGAGGAACCGACTTCGGGGGAAGTCGTGACAATTGGAGTGGCCATCACAAAGCCTTGACCTCAATCCCATAGAAAATTTGTGGGCAGAACTGAAAAAGCGTGTGCGAGCAAGGAGGCCTACAAACTTGACTGAGTTACACCAGTTCTGTCAGGAGGAATGGGCCAAAATTTACCCAACTTATTGTGGGAGGCTTGTGGAAGGCTATCAGAAACGTTTGACCCAAGTTAAACAATTTAAAGGCAATGCTACCAAATACTAATTGAGTGCATGTAAACTTCTGACCCACTGGGAATGTGATGAAAGAAATAAAAGCACACACACACACACACACGCACGCACGCACGCACGCACGCACGCACGCACGCACGCACGCACGCACACACACACACACACACACACACACACACACACACACACACACACACACACACACACACACACACACACACACACACACACACACACACACACACACACACACACATATACAAACACACAAACAGAAATCAGAACCATGGACAGCCACATAATATCTAGCTTATGTTGATTGGACTAAGTTGTTTTTGGATACTTTTAGTTGTCACTGTATTAGACTAAGCATAGGTGATTTGGTGATATTCAAATGTTGGAAGTTGAAATGGTGCTGGAATAGTGGATGCAGCTCATGTTTTCTTTGGGATTTGCAGTAACTCTCTGGTTTTATAAATCAATAGTTGTTTATTAGTCCAAAACTGTCCTTAACATTAACTTGATTGACCATGTTAGGTCATCTAACTGTTTGTTACATGCAATTTGCTCTGTGGACTCTTCGGTTTTGTGATGAAACAAAGGTGTGGTTGAATGTATTCTGCCACTGTGTCTTCTTATTGTTTTGGCCTTAGGCCCATATATCACGATGGCAAGGCATATGAAACATTTTATAGCAAACAACGCAATTATCACAACACAGTTTGTTATAAGTATTTCACCCCCTGGCTTGGCTTGAGAGATTTTATCCGCGCACTGCTACTGGCCATTTGTTTACTGCTCGCTCCTCCCACTGAATGAGCAACACAGCGCGCTATGAGCAACAGCAAAAAGAGCTGCACTTCCTCGTTGACTGGATACACTTGTCACACACACACACACGAACAAACAAGACTGCATTGTTTTGATTGCATTTTACACTGGCCACTGTATCTGGAAAGTAGACTACAAAAGGCTTGTGAACATACAATATTGAATAGGATCATTTTTCCATATCGAAAAGGATTGTAATTTACACTGTTGCTGTTTTAAGAAGCCGCCGATCAATTCAACAGGTAGGTAGGTTGTTCCCTTATTTGTCTCTCTTCTCCAGTTCTTTGATATATTCCCAGACAATCTGTCAATGTGGCATTTGACTCAATACCGCTTTCCTTAATACCGCTTTCCTTAATAGTTTGTTTTTGTTCTGCATAACATTTGCGAAAACATTTTTGGGGGTGGAATTCGCAAAGATAAATCATTCCATGGTTTATGTTGAGGTAATTATTAATTTAACACTGATATTAATCTTTACGAATTATTGAATATGTCAATGGAAACACTATTGAATTTGCGGCCGCTAATCTAATATGAGGAACCACGGTGCCCTATGACGAGGGGCCGAGTCATTTCGGAGAACCATTACATTTTTGACCGATGAGAGAATTATGCGCTTTTTCTGTCTCAGCAATTTGTGATGTCATGGAAATGATGGTGTGTGTGAAATTGTAGATATTTTTTTTTTTACATCTGTAAGTAATTCCCCAAGCTAGCCATATCAATATGTTCAGGTTGCTTTGAATAAGTGTGTCAATGTCCATTAGACTATTGAATTCAATGTGCAGGCTTTATGCATATTATGTATTATCATTTAATAGTCTAACAATTCAGGCTCTATTAAACCATTATGTGCTCAGTATATAATAAGACATTGTAATATAATATGTAGTTGTTGCAGTTGTTACTATTTAGGAGAACAGTTCATCTATAGGCTGTATAGAATTAAATATCATTGTAGTAAAATGTATTACAACCATCAGAGAAAGATATGATACTAATTTCCATCCAGTGTGATGTCATTACTTATGTGTATTAGTGTTGCTCATAAAGTTTTTCTGTTGAATTGACCTATAGATTTCTGATGTGTGACCTCAGCATGGACCAAGTGGCCCCCCTGTCGACTTGCTACCGCTCCAGCCTCAAGGTGAGACTTCACAAGGCTGTGCCACTAATACAGTAGATGAGTAGGACAATTGCATACATTGTAATGCTGGAGATGGTGGTGTATAGTACATATAGGACTACTGTATCACAACTGATAATGCAAGGCTGGATCAAATGCCTGCACACCAAATTGCTCTCCAGGACTGGAGTTGGACCACCCTTTACTCAAGGCTACTTAGTTAAGAACGCACATTTCCAAAGATCAAATGTCAGCAGAGATTTATTTTCAAATCCTGCATGTGTCGCAGCACACTCGTGGCTGCTATTTTCCTTCTCCATAAGCGAAGAGATGAAAGGAAAGAGGATAAAGCCAAACATGTTAAACGTGAGGATAATTGGGGAGCTGATGCAGGAGAGGCTCTGTCTTTTCCACCTTCTCTACTGCCACTAAAGTAAAATCGTCCCCTTGGCAACTAGGGCTCTCAGGACCTTGAGGGCTCTGTTTGTGCCAGCCTACCTTTTCTAAGGACGAATAGACGAATCATTAAACACTTTATGGATCAAAGGAGATGGTGTTTGTTTCTCCATCTCGAGTGTGGGGAGTTAGCCCTCAATTTTTTTAAATAAAAAATCATAAGTGCCTTACAGTATTAGACTTACAGGCGCACCTATGCCACTTTAGCGTACATCACTACTATCAATGTCCTAGTGATTTGTTAAGGTTTCATGTGCGGCTTGGTAGTATAACGTCATTACAAGTCTCATCTGCATCTGTAAAGGGCTAATGCTGAGATGGGTACAGTGTAGATTCAAACAGTGAGCTCGTCTCAAAAGGGCTCCATCTTAGCTAATCAAATTGTGAAGAAGAGTCTGGTTTCCCTAACCTGATTTGAAGAAGGGATGAGAGAGAGGGAAAAGGGAGAGAGGCTGATGGAGGGGGAGGAGTGGGTGGAGTTTGTTTTCTTCTCACAAAGCAGCCGCCCACGCTGTTTGTGTGAACCCTCAGAGCTGAACTGCTCAGAGCTGAACGGATGCCAGCTGCCTCAAGGGAAGTTTCCAGATCTGCTACGCTACGGAACAGGAACACCATATATGGTCGTCTTCTCCCAGTGGTTCACAGCCAGCCTGGCTGGGAGAATATGAAAGACCTGATGTGTTTGACTAATGATGACAGATTGGTTCTGCTGAAAGGGAGTGCCCACATAAAGTATTTTTCTCTCTTTGCTTTTGCCCGCCCTGTTATCTTATAAGACTCTGTTTGAAGAAGTGAATTAAGTTTTTCCTAAATGATTCACAGTATCTATGGGTGATCAGCTGTTGGTCATCAGGACAGGGCTATACTTGTCTCACCTAATTTATCCAATTATGTAGACATACAGTAGTATGGGTCTTTCTCAAATTATCAGGACAAAGAAAACAATTTGTGTCTTTTTTTATTAACTAACAGTGTGTTGTTTTCCTATGTGTTTGTCCTCTACAGCGGCAGGCAGCCTTTGACCTGTTTGAAGATCCCATGTCTCTGTTCTCTGGATACTTCCTCCCCTCAGACGATGACCAGTCTCTTCAGGAGGTGCCCTCTGGCCTCAACTGTTTCTCACACGGTATGCCACCACCACACCCTACCAACGAGTGCCACATCACTCTAGCGCCCTACTTTACACCAGTCACTTTCATAACACCTATACCAACTAATCACCCTAGCCCAAAGTCAGACCAAACTCTTCATAACTCTATTAGTCAGTTATTCGCCAGACATTATGTCACAAAGTTAACAATGTAGATCAACTGATTGCTGGCATACAAATGATTTTTAATTAATGATTAACAGAAAAACAAGTGTTGATTTGTGGTTACATAGTTTGAGATTAACAATTATCCAGAACCCAAACGTTGTAAGTGAAACTCCCATCCAGGTCCATGGCAGTTAGCCATTTTAGTCTGCCTGAACCCTATTTAAATATATATGTTTTAACATTTATTTTTGGGCATTTAGCAGACACTCTTATCCAGAACGACTTACAGTTAGTACATTGATCTTAAGATAGCTAGGTGGAACAACCACATATCACAGTCATAGTAAATATATTTTTCCTCAATAAAGTAGCAAAGTCAAGTGTGAGTGTTAGTTCTCAAAAGTTTTTTTTATTATTATTTATTATTTTGGGGGGGTTGGGTTGAGGAGGGGTGCGGGAGAGGGGTGCTGTGGAAACATTAAACTATGTTATGACACTGTTAAAGCAATGTTATTACATAAGAAAGGTCTAGAAAGGTTGATTCATAGAGTAAGCAAACATTTGTTTTTTCTCTCCAGACATGGGCCCCTGCTCTGTTCCCCTGTTGACCCCGTGCAGTAAGGCAGTGATGAGTCAGGCCCTGAAGGACAGTTTCAGTGGCTTCGCCAAGGTCCAACGCTGCTATGGCATCTCCAACAGTGAGTCAGTCACCTTCTACACCTGCTCATTCTATCACTTATTGTCCTCCCTTTTTCTTAATTTCTATTCAATTTTTTTTTAATTACAGGGATGATATTAAGTTAACTTTGTGCTTGTTTCCTTGCTGTATTTCCTGCTAATTTTCTACCCAATTTGGATTGGAGGTCAAAGACATTTTGGGCTCATTTTCGAGTTTTCTTTAATCATTAAAAAGTAAGCCTAGTTAAGTCAAATCAAGATGAAGACTGGTGTATTTTGGTGAGGTGTCCATGGAATTGTGCCTGAAATTTTTAGTAAATTGAAATTATATTAAGCCTTATATCTTTTTACTTTCTCTCTTTCACAGACCCTCGTAAGTGGACCAAGCAGCATGTGATGCAGTGGCTGCACTGGGCGGCCAGTGAGTTCAGCCTGGCCAACGTCCATTTCTTTAAGTTTGACATGAACGGCCAGGAGCTGTATGACCTGGGAAAGGAGAGCTTCCTGGACCTGGCTCCAGACTTTGTGGGCGACATCCTGTGGGAGCACCTGGACCAGATGATGAAAGGTAACAATGGCGTTGGAACTTTTTAGTCAGATGGTGTTTGTGTGGAAGGCAGATGGCGGAAAGAGTAGGTTTCTGACACCTATCAAAATGTTATATTAGTGGAAATGTTTTTTTTGTCCTGTGGAATTACTGTACCCTTTGGCTAAAAGATACACGCTAAAATCAAATAACAGTATTTCTGATGGTTCCTGACTTTTGTCCTCCATTGTTTTCTTCCAGAGTGTCAAGAGAGAGAAGAATCCATAAGCCTCAGCAGTGTTGTGCCCTCCGTAACTAACTGGATGAGCTCTAGCGGTGAGTGTCCATTAGAAAAACAAACTAACCACCAGAGGCTTCAAATCTAATTAAACATCAGATAGACAAAACAGTTTGGCTTCAGCTTCATTTGAACAATAGAAGCCTTAAGCTGTCCAGAGATGTCTCTGAGGTAGATGTGATGAGATGAGCTAAGTGGGCGTTTGTTTGTTCTTCTCCTCTTTCTGCAGGCTTCAGTCTGGAGGAGACCCAGTGTGCCCTGCAGGTGCCTGACAACAGCGACAGTCTGCTGAGAGAGCTGTTTGAGACCTCAGACAAGACCGCCCTGCTGTCTCCAGATCAGGAGTTCTCCATGTTCTCCAAGCCCCAGCTGAGCACGGTCAACGTCAGCTACGTCAGGAGCAACCCAGGCTCAGGGCAGCTCTCCAAAGCCTGTGAGTAGGCAAATCCACTGTTGTCTAGAAGCTATAAATCAATGTTAATTAGTGTTCATTTTCGATCAAAGTCACATTAGAGAAAAAAACTAAAAGACAAGGCAACACGTATGCGATTCCCAAAAGATGTTTGATTTCAGGGATAGTTCCTAAACCTAATCCAGTTTCAGGTGAACTAAACATTCTTCTTTTTTGTTTATCCACAGTCTTGTCCCAGGACCAGAGTTTATGTTCATTGGAGAGTGTGGATAGCATCGAGGGGCCAGAGTCCAAGCTGCACTCCTGGGGCAGCCAATCCTCCCTGGCGGACAACCAGAGGGTGCCGTCCCACGACAGCTTTGAGGAAGAGTACAACAGCAGCCCACTGAGTCTGGAGAAGCAGGGCCTGTCCTTCAAGGACTACGTCCAGGAGAGGAACGAGCCTGTGGAATTGGGAAAGCCTGTCATAGCTGCTGCAGTGCTGGCTGGCTTTACTGGTGAGTTCATGAACCCGGTGACACAATCAAACACATCTCATCTTGTATGGAATACTATCCATCTTTCTGTCAACCCCAGTTCAAAACAGTACACTGCAGTTGAGTATAAGCAAACGATGCCTTTTGATCGCCTTCTGACTCCTCTTTTTCCTCTCAACAGGAAGTGGTCCTATCCAGCTGTGGCAGTTCCTGCTGGAGCTCCTGACTGATAAGAGTTGTCAGGCCATCATCAGCTGGACCGGAGACGGCTGGGAGTTCAAACTCACCGACCCAGATGAGGTGAGTGTCAATTGGCCTCATACAATATGTGTATATCAGGTTGTGGAGGATATGGCCACAAGGGTTTACAGGACCAGAAAAGTATTCAACACAAGAGCTATCAGAGGACATCAATATGAATTAAACAGTTCTGTTTTCCATTGGTGTTTATCATTCTCTCTTGCCCCCAGGTGGCTAGACGCTGGGGCCGCAGGAAGAACAAACCCAAGATGAATTACGAGAAGCTGAGCCGTGGCCTGCGATACTATTACGACAAGAACATAATCCACAAGACCTCGGGCAAACGCTACGTCTACCGCTTCGTCTGCGACCTGCAGAACCTTCTGGGCTACTCGGCCGAAGAGCTCCACATCATGCTGGGGGTCCAGCCTGACACTGAGGATTGAATCAACTGCCGTTTTATCGAAAGGGAAGGGGTTGGAGATGGAGTCAATGGGGCTTCACTACCCCAACCTAGCAAAAGTTGCTAATGGTACAGGCCACCTGAAGGTCATTTCTGGTCATTAAACAGGTGGCACTGAGTGATGTGCACTGACAGTCGCTACACTGGTGGACAGGCAGCGAACATCTCTAATTTGGAGCAGCCGCTCCTGTCTTGGCTCTTGTGCCATCAATGTGCATTGTTGTGCAAGCTTTGGTTGAGAGGGGTGCCAGTATTTAAATCAAGCGTTCCCTCTGGGTGAAAGTGTTGTTGTGCAAATTGTAATGGATCAGCTCTGTATCCATCTGCAAAGTGGAAAGCTGTCGATTGCACAGATGATAATTGCGATCAATGTAACATAGCAGATTTTTTCATTCAAGCCTGATACTCAGCAAGTGTGGTGTTTACAGAGTCTGAATAGTGGACATTTTAACATACTGTGAATGATCTTGGGGTTACCAATTGAGAATGCTTTTGAGGTGGCGGCTCCAGCACCATAAGGTTAGGCACCACACCCTCATGGGGTAATTTTCACAATCAACTTTTACCAGTTGAATGTAGACACTTGTAATCCTTTTTTGTATTACAATTATTCCGAAATATTTTATTAAAATATACAAACGAGGCAATATCTCAATATCTCATATTTCCATATCGCGCAAATCCATTTTTCTGGACACTGGATAAAGTCAGTTTAAATATTTTGGTTTCCTTTTGTTAAGACACTCCAGTACCGGACTTGTCCAGAGCAGGTTGTGGATAAATACTTTTTTAAAATCTTTCTATCTGTAAAATACTGAAGACATCCACTTGGCGCATTTTCCTGATTTATTTTTTATCGAAAATACAAAATTGACAACATATCAACAATTCCCTCTGGGCAAGTCTGGAGAATATATCTAAGGATAACCAAACAAAATGTGGTAAATGCAGATGCTTCTGAAGCTGCCGTGTGGGAAGTGTCTGATTTATGGGAAATGGCAGCTAAAGACAAGTACACTGAATTTAGACTACCAAATGCCAAATGCCTATTTAGACACAATCACTATCTCTTCAGAGTAAGTTACTAGCTAAATATAGTCCAGTTTGTAACATTCTCTATGAAATGTGATTTTAAATCATGTGTAATTTAATGTAGTGAGCTTTGAAATGATTGCTGTATGTCCATTTTTGAAATTCATTAAAATGTTGATGAGAAACTAAAGAAAATATACATTTTCATCAAGATTTTTACATTTTATGTTTACTTTTTGAAAATATTAATGGACCAAAATAGTAACAAATCTCAAAATTGATAGGTAGATGAAAAATGGTGCCTGGCCTTAAATAGGAGTTTCGATGGAGAATGTATTCTTGATTTTATGGAATAGCTAAGATTGCCTTTACTGTTGTGCTTCGTAATGCATTGTCCTGCTGACCAGCTTGCAGCTCAACTGGAATACCAGTCATTGTGGCTACTGCATTTTAACTCTATCGAAAAGGACAATTGTTATTTGGGCTCCCGAATGGCGCAGCGGGTCTAAGGCACTGCATCTCAGTGCAAGAGGTGTCACTACAGTTCCTGGTTTGAATCCAGGCTGTATCACATTCGGCCGTGATTGGGAGTCCCATAGGGTGGCGCACAATTGGCCCAGCGTCATCTGGGTTTGGCCGGGGTAGGCCGTCATTTTAATAAGAATTTGTTCTTAACTGACTTGCCTAGTTAAATAAAGGTTAAATAAAAAATATATATTCTATGAATATGCATATAAGGTTGAATGTAATGGTGTAGCAGCTATCGTAATTATGTTTTGTAGCAGGTCTATCAAGGGATCTGTTTGTGCCTCAATTATTGTTTATTTCTTTTTCTGGGGCCAACGCGACATGTACACTGCCTTCAAAGTATTCACACCCCTTGACTTTTTCCACATTTTGTTATTACAGCCTGAATTTAAAATAGATTAAATTGAGATTTGTTTGTCACTGGCCTACACCCAATACCCAATATTGTCAAAGTGGAATGATTTTGTTTTTCAAAACATTTACAAATTAATAACAATGTAAAAGCTGAAATGTCTTGAGTCAATAAGTATTCAACCCCTTTGTTATTACAAGCCTAAATAAGTTTAGGATTAAAAATGTTCTTACATAATAAGTTGCATGGACTCACTCTGTGTGCAATAATAGTGTTTAACACAATTTTTTAATGACTACCTCTACCTATTTGTAGATCGGTAAAAAAGCAGAGCATGGTGAAGTTATTAATTACATGTTGGATGGTGTATCAATACACCCAGTCACTACAAAGATACAGGCATCCTTCCTAACTCAGTTGCCGGAGTAAAAGGAAACTGCTTAGGAATTTCACAATGAGGCCAATGGTGACTTTAAAACAGTTACAGAGTTTAATGGCTGTGGTAGGAGAAAACTGAGGATGGATCAACAACATTGTAGTTACTCCACAATACTAACGTAATTGACAGAGTAAAAAGAAGGAAGCCTGTACAGAATACAAATATTCCCAAAACATGCATCCTGTTTGCAACAAGGCACTGACGTAATACTGCAAAAAATGTGGCAAAGCAATTAACTTTTTGCCCTGGATACAGCGTGTTATATTTGGGGCAAATCCAAAACAACACATTACTGAGTACCACTCTCCATATTTTCAAGCATGGTGGTGGCTGCGTCATATTATGGGTATGCTTGTAATCACTGGGGTGTGAATACTTTCTGAAGGCACTGTATATGGTTTATTCTAAACTATATTTGTATTTTGTTTTTATATTTAACAACATTGGACTTGTACTTGTATATTCACTGAAGATAATAAGGCAGTCTTTTTCAAGTTGTTGTACTGATGACGGACACACAAAGATGGAGTAAATTTTGGCATGTGCGCAATGTTATTTCTCAAACAAAAGGGTTGTGTACATGTTCTCTGAATAATTTTCGACCTCTTCTTCTATTGATTGATATTGTATAACACAATGAAAAATTAAGATCAATTTAAGAATTCTGTTGTTGAATTATTAACAATATAGAACATTTTGAACTGACATGTGAAGCAACAGGGTTATCGTAAAACAAAATGTTCTAATCGAATTTCGGTCTTGTTACAACATCTGAGCTCTGAATATATCATTGGCAGTGCGACATGCTGTGTGCTGTTTGCTGTAACTTAAGCTGTGCATGTCATCGGCATGCCATATACCCGTGTAACTTATTAATCATAATTACTTTACTTAAATTACATTGTCAGTCTTTCTGTGGCTTTATGACATTTTAATAAAAGCTGTATTTTTATATGACGCTTTTATTGACAATTGATATCTAATTATAGTGGGTAGTAGATAATTATATTGGCCAAGTTTTGAAAGAACACTTAGTTAAGTACCAAAATGTATTTGAGTTGATTCAAATAAATACTTTCTTAAGCCTCATAGGATAACAATCTGTCACACCAAAAATGAAGTGAAGTTTAGTGAACTTGCCAAAGTACAAGTTTTGTCTTTGTTTAGTGTCAATGCACACTACCCTGTTTTACATCATATCTGAGCAGATTGCTCCATGCAAAAACTCCCACGTAAAATGGAGAATTCCAATTTAATTTACTAAGGTAGTTTATTACACAGACGTATGCATACTAACACTGCTCAAGTCCAGAAGTTTCATTTGAATGAGATATTCAAAGATTAAAATGCAATTACTCAAAGTATTTAAAAAAACAATTGTAGGTAGCTAGTACACTACTTGGTTGAAGAAGGGGAAGTTCCCATTTTCACTATTCGAAACGTGAAATAATAATGTGAAACTCTAGTTACATTCATTAATCAATCAGAAACTCTGGAAAAGACTCTACCACCTTCCCTGACATCTTCACACATCACTTACCCCCCATCCTGTAAGTGAGAGAACATGCAAGTGAGATGTGGTGCCTCTTTCCTTGTGAGAGCATGTAGGGAGACCTCTCACATATCTGATATCATGTCTAGACAGCCCCCAGGTCCCAGCTCTGTACACAACCAGTTTAACACTCTACACACACAGCCCAGCTAGCCTCCTACAGCTGTGCCTACACAAGGCCTATTCCTAGTCATGGGTATTCACCTACACAACTCAAAGGCTAACTGTCAACATCTGCCTCCACAATAAAACGCACGTGAGTGTGTGTGTGTGTGCCAACATCGGCCACAGTACAGCCTCTGCAATAAAGTGTGTGTGTGTGTGTGTGTGTGTGTGTGTGTGTGTGTGTGTGTGTGTGTGTGTGTGTGTGTGTGTGTGTGTGTGTGTGTGTGTGTGTGTGTGTGTGTGTGTGTGTGTGTGTGTGTGTGTGTGCGCACATATATGGGCATGGTTTACTGTCAATGCTATGAGAACAATGAGTTATGTGAGTATTTAATAACCTCTATTGCTCAACTTTGGAACACACAAACCACAAGTTAGTGTGATCTCATGAACATTATAGGCATGTCCCTAAATGCAAATGCCATTGCCTAATACATACATAGTTGATCCAGCTCCAAATTGCCTGTACACTACGTTTTGCGCCCACTAAGATTGCCCTTGACTCACTTCTCATACATTCACAAACTCAGAAATAAAGTTACATTTAAAGGCCATTTCAGAAACCATACAGTGGTAACAATCGTGAAGGTCAGTAAATAAATGTACATTGGCTTGAATTATCATACCTCTTATGATTTTGGTCTTGTTAACAGAATACATGCCACATGAATTACAATACTATTCTCAACATTTTCCCAAACTCTCCCGCCTATTATGGTCTTACAAATAATATTGGTAGAAGATAGCTGACTAATACGAAAAATAAACACATCAGTGTTTACTGGTAGCAGTAACCTAACCTGCGGGCATATAGCCAGTCTGGAGGTGGCTCCCATGTGACAGGTACAAACAAGATCCAACTCAAGTGTATCCACACCCAACCTTAACCAAACATGGTGCAGCTATTGTGTTGATCTACTGAATGAAGAGAGCACATGACTGTCTCTCTGCATTGTGTGCCAGTAAAAGGCACTATTCTTTTGGGGGCCGATTCCGACTTAGGAAATGAACACTTTTCCTACGCACTTCTCAGTAGTTGGTATTCAGACTTACCTTGTGCAGTAGTGATGTGCAGTTCGTAAAGGATTCATTATTTTTTAACAACTCTTTTTACTGACTCATGATTTGTTTTTCTGAGTGACTCTTTCATTTTGTTGTTCATTTGACCTGAGATTTAATATGCACTCCTCTGGCTCCGGAGACGTACTCCCAGTGCTCTGAACGAAATACTGTAAAATAGATCATGCTGAAGGCACAGGCAGCATAACAGCATAGAGAATAAAAGTACATGTTTAAAACTGGTAATTGATCGCATGAATAAATGCAATTAATTGATTATTATTATTATATACTTCCCATAACTGTTATGCTGGTGCATAACGGGCTTTGCAGGCGTGGTTCCATTGCGCATGCTGTATACATTTAATTAAACCACTGAAAACCCTCCCACTTGTTGGCCAACAGAATTTCTCGTGGAGTTTTCATTCAATAGGATTTTAAGTACTTTTATCTTAAGCCATGCCTTTAAATAGTATACCTTTTATAAACATTTTGTCATCAGACACACTAAAATACATTGAGAGAAAGGGTTCAGAATATAAGGATCATAGAAAGAAAGCCATCTAAATATACAGTATGCATATTTGTCTCCGTTTCAGCACCAACTGGTAGATTTAAAAATACGCATATTTTAAGGTTTGGAAAAAACTGGCTTGCAGAGCCTTAACGCACAAAATATATTGATGACTCAAAAATACAGTGTTTAAATTCATTCTGAAAGTTGTCATATTTAAGGTTAATCCATGAAATATTGGAAGGTGGAAAAAAGTGTACATTAGGCCTAAGCGTTGAACAATAGTTATAAATCTACCCTAATCCTCACTAATCATGGAACTTTATGACAACGGTCCAGTCGTCATGAACCGTGCGCCAGGCTCCAGGTTTAACTTACTACATGTGGTCTGTGTTCCATAATGATTCAAATAGGCTACATGTACCAAATTATTGCACAACGTTAGATTAATATGATCTAATAACTAGCGACCCTCAAGAACAACTACACAGACATGACAGTGTAAATAAAGGTACACAGAATGGAATAGAATGATGCAAAATGTAAGCTACAAATGGCAGAAAACTAACACTAAAGTGACAGTTATAAATGTATGTGGGTATTAGCTACTGACAATGGCTCCCAATAGTGGCTAATATTTTTTTTAAATCTAATTTTTAAATAAAATGGAGAAAAGCCTGGGTATACAATTAAAACATTCTAAAGCGCATACATCAACTCTACAGGTTTAGCCCTACAGAAGCTTATAGCTTGGGGCTCCAAATTTCACACACTAAAATGATGAAGGCACATAATAAAAATTCTGAATAACGGCACAGCTATTTATAGCCTACTTCACTGTGGAAAAGGGGCCACAATACATGTCATGTTGATGTGATTTTCAGTTTGCCTGGTTTCACATTTGTCTCCAAGAATCAAAGTGGAAAAATCCCCCCCCAAAATTGCTATGTGTATTTACAATCAAATCAAAAATCAAATCAAATCAAATTAGTTGTCACGCGCCAAATACAGCAGGTGTAGATTTTACCGTGAAATGCTTACGACCCCTTTCACAACAATGTAGAGTTAAAAAGTAAGAAAAATGTGCCAAAAAAATGTGCCAAAAAAATATAAAAAATCGTAACACTAAATAATAATAACGAGGCTATATACAAGGAGTACCGGTACCGACTCAATGTGCAGGGATATAAAGTAGTTGAGGTAATTGAGGTAATATGTACATGTAGGTAGGGGTAAAAGTGACTAGGCAATCAGGATAGATAATAAACAGAGTAATAGCAGCGTATGTAAAGTGTGTGAAAGAGTGTGAAAGTATGTTTATATATATGTGTGTGTGTGTGTGTGTGTGTGTGTGTGTGTGTGTGTGTGTGCGTGCGTGCGTGCGTGCGTGCGTGCGTGCGTGCGTGCGTGCGTGCGTGCGTGCGTGTGTGTGTCAGTGTAGTACATGTGAGTCCAATGAGTGTGCATAGAGTCATTGCAAAAAAAAAGGGGGTCAATGCAAATAGTCTGGGTAGCCATTTGATTAACAGTTCAGCAGTCTTATGGCTTGGGAGTAGAAGCTGTTCATGAGCCTTTTGGCCTTTTCGATCCTGTACCAGTTGCCGTGCGGTAGCAGAGAGAACAGTCTATAACTTGGGTGGCTGTAGTCTTTGACAATTTTTATGGCCTTTCTCTGACACCGCCTGGTATAGAGGTCCTGGATGGCAGGGAGCTCAGCCCGGGTGATGTACTGGGCTGTACGCACTACCCTCTGTAGCGCCTTATGGTCAGATACCAAGCAGTTACCATACCAAGCGGTGATGCAGCCAGTCAAGATGCTCAGTGGTGCAGCTGTATAACTTTTTGAGGATCTGAGGGCCCATGCCAAATCTTTTCAGTCTCCTGAGGGGGAAGAGGCGTTGTCGTGCCCTCTTCACGGCTGTGTTGGTGTGTTTGGACCATGATAGGTCCTTAGTGATGTGGACACCGAGGAACTTGAAGCTCTCGACCTGCTCCACTACAGCCCCGCCGATGTGAATGGGGGTGTGCTCGGCCCTCCTTTTCCTGTTGTCCACGATCAGCTCCTTTTGTCTTGCTGATGTTGATGGAGAGGTTATTGTTCTGGTACCACACTGCCAGGTCTCTGATCTCCCAATAAGCTGTCTCATCGTCTTCAGTGATCAGGCCTATCAGCGTCATGGTGTCTGCAAACTTAATGATTGTGTTGAAGTCGTGCGAGAGCGGAACTGCGAAGATACGAGGAGTTAGGTCAACAACGGAAGCCCGAGAGGCAGCTCCACACGGGTGCGCATTCACAGCCCGGTGCGCTCTGTACCAACTCCTCGCATTTGCCGTGCTAGAGTGGGCATTCAGCTAGGATGGATTGTGCCGGCTCAGCGGTCCTGGTCTCTAGTGTGTCTCCTCGGTCCAGGATATCCTGCGCCAGCTCTACGCACGGTACCATGCAGTCGTGGGTGAACAGAATGTACAAGAGGGGACTAAGCACGCAACCCTGAGGGGGTTCGGAGAATTCACTTCTCCAAATGGATTACTTCTTTACCTAGCTATTTTTAATAGCTCTTATAAATTTATAAATGACAGTATATGGGGAATGCTATTTTTAATATTTAATATTTTTTCACTTGACCTTATTCATGGTTTCCTCACTTTTAAAGGTGGGGGAATTTAATGGGAATTAAGTCAAGGTCAGAACATGGCATATCTGTAGACACACCTCCGGCACAGATCTCCACCTCAAACAAATAGCAGGTGAATAGCATGCTATTCTCATGCTTAAGGTGAGGGTCAGAATACACATAGAGAGAAAAGTCCATAAAAAGGCAATTAATTCCATTTACGCACGCTTAACCTGGGTCTGAATCGGCCCCTTGAGGAACATGCTGTTCTACAGTGAAGGACAACACTGAAGTGTACAGAACATGGTTTCTTATGAATGAGTGTGTGGAAGAACTAGCAGTATATATGGTTTGAAGGAGTAGAAGTCTGTCATCTACAGGCAATTGCTGAAGCAACTGCTGCTTCACCCTCTGTTATGTGATTCATGCTCAGATAGAGAACTGTCAACTGTGACTGAAGCCTGCGGCTATGAATACATCTTCAAGTAGATAGCCTATAGATATACTGTTGATAGAAAAACAAGATTCTATTTAAATTAATTTCTATGGATCATACCTTAGTCTTACTGGATACGGGCGACCTGTTAGACAACGCTATGGTCATTTAACTTGGTCTATAGTGAAATTGTGGATGTATAAAGTTGAAAGAAAACAGTAAGATGACTATTTCAGTAACGTATGATTAATATTATGAATTACTTTATTTTTTCCATAGTAAATATGAAAATTCAGATTGCAAATGGCTTTAAGCGAATAACATAGAATTTGGGAGAGGTCACACAAATCAGCCATTAAACCGACACTCTTGTTGGCTTCACTTACATGTATCCCTGAGTTCACTAAGAACATTTTAAAATGAATCACAATATAGGTATCATTGTCTCTTTTTGTTGCTATGTAAACAAACTGGAAGTGGGTGTCTATGAGAGTCAACCTCCAAGTGCCTGTCAAAATTAACAGGTTGTCAGACAGTTTTCGTCAAAGACACTTGTTTATTTTGATGCAAGGTATGATAGATAGCAAATAGAACTGAGCGTGGTTTATCCAAACCAATCACCTTCTGTTACGACTCTCGTTGGTAGAAGGAGACCAAGGCGCAGCGTGGTAGGCGTACATCGTAACTTTATTGATGACACCAAACAAAATAACAAAGTCAAAAAACGAAAGCGCACAGTTCTGTCAGGCTACAGAAACTAAACAGAAAACAAGATCACACAACCTAAAGGTGGGAAAAAGGGCTGCCTAAGTATGATCCCAAATCAGAAACAACGATAGACAGCTGCCTCTGACTGGGAACCACACTCGGCCAAAAACAAAGAAACAGAAGACATAGAATTTCCCATCCGAGTCACACCCTGACCTAACCAAACATAGAGAATAATACGGATCCCCCCAAAGGTGCGGACTCCGGCCGCAAACCTGAACCTATAGGGGAGGGTCCGGGTGGGCATCTACTCTCGGTGGAGGCTCCGGTGCGGGATGCAGACCCCGCTCCGCTTGAGGCTCCCCCCACTTCGGTGGCGCCTCTGGTGCAGGGATTGTCGCCGGGGCCTCCGGACCGTAGATTGTCGCTGCAGGCTCCGGGCCTGGGGACCGTCGCTTCAGGCTCCGGACTGGGGACCGTCACTGGAGGCTCCGGACTGGGGACCGTCGCTGGAGGCTCCGGACTGGGGACCGTCGCTGGAGGCTCCGGACTGGAGACTGTCGCTGCAGGCTCCGGACTGGGGACCGTCGCTGGAGGCTCCTTTCCCTGGATCATCACTGCAGGCTTCGTGCCATGGATCATCACTGCAGGCTCCGGGCCATGGATCATCACTGGAGGCTTCGTGCCATGGATCATCACTGGAGGCTTCGTGCCATGGATCATCACTGGAGGCTTCGTGCCATGGATCATCACTGGAGGCTTCGGGCCATGGATCATCACTGGAGGCTTCGTACGTGGAGCCAGAACAGGTCTCACCGGACTGAGGAGACGTACTAGAAACCTGGTGCGTGGAGCTGCCACAACGCGTCCTGGCTGGATACCCACTTTAGCTCGGTGAGTGTTGAGAGCTGGCACAGGACGCACTGGGCTATAAAGGCGCACTGGTGGCATAGTGCGTAGAGCCGGCGCAGGATATACTGGGCCGTGGAGGCGCACTGGAGGTCTGGAGCGTAGAGCTGGCACAACGCGTCCTGGCCGAATACCCCCTGTAGCACAGCAAGTGCGGGGAGCTGGCATAGGCCACACTGGGTTGTGCTGGCGAACTGGGGATACCGTGCGTAGAGCTGGCGCAGGATATCCTGGACCGAGGAGACACACTAGAGACCAGGACCGCTGAGCCGGCACAATCCATCCTAGCTGAATGCCCACTCTAGCACGGCAAATGCGAGGAGTTGGTACAGAGCGCACCGGGCTGTGAATGCGCACCCGTGTGGAGCTGCCTCTCGGGCTTCCGTTGTTGACCTAACTCCTCGTATCTTCGCAGTTCCGCTCTCGCTGCCTCCAACTGCTCCCTTGGATGGCAATACTCTCCGGCCCGCGTCCAGGGTCCTTCTCCATTCAGGATTTCCTCCCATGTCCACTCCTCCTGGCCACGCTGCTTGGTCCGTTTTTGGTGGGATCTTCTGTTACGACTCTCGTTGGTAGAAGGAGACCAAGGCGCAGCGTGGTAGGCGTACATCGTAACTTTATTGATGACACCAAACAAAATAACAAAGTCAAAAAACGAAAGCGCACAGTTCTGTCAGGGTACAGAAACTAAACAGAAAACAAGATCCCACAACCTAATGGTGGGAAAAAGGGCTGCCTAAGTATGATCCCCAATCAGAGACAACGATAGACAGTTGCAACCACACTCGGCCAAAAACAAAGAAACAGAAGACATAGAATTTCCCACCCGAGTCACACCCTGACCTAACCAAACATAGAGAATAATAAGGATCTCTAAGGTCAGGGCGTGACACCTTTAATAATAATGTCTCACTTTCATGTTGCAGCTTCAAAATTACATTACATTCATTCAGACCAATAGGGCTGGAGTTTATAGTTGGATATTTGATGTTTCATTTCTACAAAAAACATTGTTCCAGTGTTCAAAAACAACTCAGCAATGAATGTAAATGGAATTGAAGTGGACTTAAATACTGAACCTTGGGGAGCACCGTAAAAGTTATTGGACCTCACAGATTGAGTTTAGTCACACAGTAACAGACCTTCCCACTTCCACAGACACACAGACATTACAGTCCTGTCTCCACACTGGCCCATACAGTAAGGATGGCAGCGCACAGTAGCATTACTGAGTGTATGTTAGCAATAAAGGTTAACATCTCCATCTGCCTTCACTGGCAATCTGTGTGGGAGAGAAAACACCTCCCCCACAACTGAAAAGACAAAATGGCGCTTAGGAAACAAAATCTAACCCACCGCCGTGAGTCTTTCTTTATAAATAATGGTAAATCAGATGGTGCCTTGAGGCATGTTATTTATCTCAGTTATATAACTTAAATATATCTGTATCATATTATGAACATAGTAGCTGCCTATCTAATGTGCTACATACAAAAATGATGTTTGTCCCTTTTCTTATACTATATAAAAAATATGATTATAAGTTGCTACAACAATACCATAAACCTCTGTAGAATATAATGGTATTATTGTAGAACAGTGGTAGATCACATTTTACAAAGGTCTCAGATACACTACAAAGAAGTCAGCCTGCCCCTTTCTACCACATTGTAAATTAAAACCAGTCACAGAAGGATTCCACTGCCTACTCCAAAAACACTTTAATGGCCTTTTCCTGGAAACTCCTGTTCATATCTTGAGTGTTACCGTCAATGGGCAGCACAACTGATTATGCAGGTCTGTGACAATAGTGACAATGAACACTTGATTAACCTCTGCTATCTTTGAAACTGGATTCTTAGGAAACATTGACCCAATGAGTAGGCCCACCTACAATGAGCATATGGAATTGTCAGAGGTTTACTCACTAACTGTGTTATTGCCTCAGGGAGATATAACAGACAGATAATTATGTGAACACACATACCATGCAATGACAGGTGCATTACTGTACAGTAGGATAGTTCATCACTTTCACTACACATAGCTACAATTCTCATGCAAAACATGTTATGATATGGCAGACATAATATGTGTCACGTTCCTGACCTGTTTTCTGTTAGTTTTGTATGTGTTAGTTGGTCAGGACGTGAGTTTGGGTGGGCAGTCTATGTTTTCTGTTTCTATGTTGGTTTAAGGGTGACCTGATATGGCTCTCAATTAGAGGCAGGTGGTTTTCATTTCCTCTGATTGAGAGTCATATTAAGGTAGGTGTTTTCACACTGTTTGTTGTGGGTGGTTGTCTCCTGTGTCTGTGTTTGTCGCGCCACACGGGACTGTCTCGGTTTGTTTGTACGTTCGTTCTTTTATGTAGTCAGTTTTCCTGTTCATGCGTTCTTCGTGTTTAATGTAAGTTCGTCGTCCAGGTCTGTCTACGTCGTTTATTGTTTTGTAGTTTGTTAAAGTGTTGTCGTGTTTTTCCGTTTTGTAAATAAATATTATGTCGAATTCAAACGCTGCATTTTGGTTCAATCCCTGCTCCTCCTCTTCGGATGAAGAGGAGGAGGAAAGCCGTTACAGAACCACCCAACACACCAGAACCAAGCGGCGTGAATTCGAGCAGTGGCCTGCTACACAGGAATCCTGGACATGGGATGAAATATTGGAGGGAAAAGGACACTGGGCTCATATTGGGGAATATCGCCGCGCTCGTGAGGAGATGGAAGCAGCGCGAGCCCAGGAGCGGTGGTATGAGGAGGCAGCAAAGAGACGTGGCTGGAAACCGGAGAATGAAGCTCAAAACCGCAGATATGAAGGTACGCAGCTAGCAAGGAAGCCCGAGAAGAAACCCCAAAAATTTCTTGGGGGGGGGGCTAAGAGGTAGTGGGCCAAGGGCAGGTAGGAGACCTGCGCCCACTTCCCAGGCTAACCGTGGAGAGCGGGAGTACGGGCAGACACCGTGTTACGCAGTAGAGCGCACTGGTGTCTCCTGTACGTGTGCATAGCCCGGTGCGGGTTATTCCACCTCCCCGCACTGGTAGGGCTAGATTGAGCGTTGAGCCGGATGTCATGAAGCCGGCCCTACATATCTGGCCACCAGTACGTCTCCTCGGGCCGGCTTACATGGCACCAGCCTTACGCATGGTGTCCCCGGTTCGCCTACATAGCCCGGTGCGGGTTATTCCACCTCCCCGCACTGGTCGGGCGACGGGGAGCATTCAACCAGGTAAGGTTGGGCAGGCTCAATGCTCAAGGGAGCCAGTACGCCTGCACGGTCCGGTATTTCCGGCGCCACCTCCCCGCCCCAGCCCAGTACCACCAGTGCCTACACTACGCACCAGGCTTCCAGTGCGTCTCCAGAGCCCTGTTCCTCCTCCACGCACTCTCCCTATGGTGCGTGTCTCCAGCCCAGTGCCTCCAGTTCCGGCACCACACACTAAGCCACCTGTGCGTCTCCAGAGCCCTGTACACACTGTTCCTTCTCCCCGTACTCGTCCTGATGTGCGTGCCCTCAGCCCGGTGCCACCAGTGCCGGTACCACGCACCAGGCCTATAGTGCGCTTCGAGAGGTCAGTGTGCCCTGTCCCTGCTCCCCGCACTAGGCTTGAAGTGCGTGTCTCCAGTCCGGTGCCTCCAGTTCCGGCACCACGCACCAGGCCTACAGTGCGTCTCAGCCGGCCAGAGTCTGCCGTCTGCCCAACGGCGCCTGAACTGTCCGTCTGCCAAGCGCCGCATGAACTGCCCGTCTGTATTGAGCCTTCAAAGCCGCCCGTCTGCCATGAGCCTGCAAAGCCGCCCGTCTGCCATGAGCCTACAGAGCCTTCCGCCAGACAGGAGCCGCTAGAGCCTTCCGCCAGACAGGAGCCGCTAGAACCTTCCGCCAGACAGGAGCAGCCAAAGCCTTCCGCCAGACAGGATCAGCCAGAGCCATCCGTCTCCGCAGCGCCATCTGAGCCATCCGTCTCCTCAGCGCCATCTGAGCCATCCGTCTCCCCAGCGCCGTCTGAGCCATCCGTCTCCCCAGCGCCGTCTGAGTCATCCGTCTCCCCAGCACCGTCTGAGCCATCCGTCTCCCCAGCGCCGTCTGAGCCATCCGTCTCCCCAGCGCCGTCTGAGCCATCCGTCTGTCCCGAGCCATTAGAGCCGCCCGTCTGTCCCGAGCCGTCAGAGCCGTTCGTCAGTCAGGAGCCGCTAGAGCCATTCGTCAGACAGGATCTGCCAGAGCCGCCAACCAGACAGGATCTGCCAGAGCCGCCAACCAGACAGGATCTGCCAGAGCCGCCAACCAGACAGGATCTGCCAGAGCCGCCAACCAGACAGGATCTGCCAGAGCCGCCAACCAGACAGGAGCGTCCAGAGCCGCCAGTGAGCCATGAGCGTCCAGAGCCGTCAGCAAGCCATGAGCGTCCAGAGCCGTCAGCCAGCCATGAGCGTCCAGAGCCGTCAGCCAGCCATGAGCGTCCAGAGCCGTCAGCCAGCCATGAGCGTCCAGAGCCGTCAGCTAGCCATGAGCGTCCAGAGCCGTCAGTCAGTCATGAGCTGCCCCTCAGCCCAGAGCTGCCATCTATCCAGAACTGCCCCTCAGTCCAGAGCTGTCTCTCTGTCCGGAGCTGCCCTTCAGTCCGGAGTTGCCCCTCTATCCTGAGCTACCTCTCTATCCTGACCTACCTCTCTGTCTTGAGCTATCTCTATGTCCTGGTGCTGCCCCTTGTCCTGGTGCTGCCCCTTATCTTAAGGTTACCCTTCAAATTAAGTGGGTGTAAAATGAGGGTGGTCATTCTAAGGGGGAGACGTAAGCTGGGATTGACTATGGTGGGGTGGGGACCTCGCCCAGAGCCTGAGCCACCACCGTGGTCAGATGCCCACCCAGACCCTCCCCTAGACTTTGTGCTGGTGCGCCCGGAGTTCGCACCTTGAGGGGGGGGTTATGTCACGTTCCTGACCTGTTTTCTGTTAGTTTTGTATGTGTTAGTTGGTCAGGACGTGAGTTTGGGTGGGCAGTCTATGTTTTCTGTTTCTATGTTGGTTTAAGGGTGACCTGATATGGCTCTCAATTAGAGGCAGGTGGTTTTCATTTCCTCTGATTGAGAGTCATATTAAGGTAGGTGTTTTCACACTGTTTGTTGTGGGTGGTTGTCTCCTGTGTCTGTGTTTGTCGCGCCACACGGGACTGTCTCGGTTTGTTTGTACGTTCGTTCTTTTATGTAGTCAGTTTTCCTGTTCATGCGTTCTTCGTGTTTAATGTAAGTTCGTCGTCCAGGTCTGTCTACGTCGTTTATTGTTTTGTAGTTTGTTAAAGTGTTGTCGTGTTTTTCCGTTTTGTAAATAAATATTATGTCGAATTCAAACGCTGCATTTTGGTTCAATCCCTGCTCCTCCTCTTCGGATGAAGAGGAGGAGGAAAGCCGTTACAATATGCTAGTTAGTGAGACAAAAAAAGTGCTCACTCTCTCTCTCTCTCACACACACACACACACAGACACACACACACACCAAGGTTATTATAGTAATCGAAATTTAAATTTAAATTAAATTAAAATTGGAATAACTATTTAGTGAACTGACATATAACTAAGAAAAACATTTGAAAAACTAAAACTATACTGAAACTATTATCTTTGACTTCAAAACTAACTAAAATAAAATAAAACCATCATAAATTATGTTTAATTGTAGTTTTTTTTTGGGGGGGGGGGGGGGGGGGGTTCGAGCTTCTGAATCTGGGAAGTAAATGCTGCCAGTAGATGATTATTTTTCATAAAGGCCTAGCTTGTGCATCACTATCACTAGCTATCAGTAGCTGACAGGGAAGAAATCAGAGAGCGAGCGCAGACCATACAGTAGGTGTGTACAGTGGAGGCAGTAAACCCAACACCAGCAGTGGTCGGTTGCAAAAGTCAATTGCTGGAAAGGACAAAAACAAATGTATTGTAGTGTGTGGAACAGAGATGAAAGGGAAAAACCCAACCAACCTCAAAGTTAATCTGAACAGCAACCACAAAGAATTTCAGGATGGTGAAACAGCCATTATTTTATTTGTGACTCCTTTCAGGAAACTAGCCGTATGTTGCAGGTCACTACTTCAAAGGAGAGCCATTTGAACGTAAACTTTTTTTTAAATCCAAATGTGTTTTTTGGCAGAAATGCCTTTGGAACATGTGCCTTAATAACAAAGTTGTATGTTTTTTTTTATTTTACATTTTTATTTCACCTTTATTTAACCAGGTAGGCAAGTTGAGAACAAGTTCTCATTTACAATTGCGAACCTGGCCAAGATAAAGCAAAGCAGTTCGACACATACAACAACACAGAGTTACACATGGAGTAAAACAAACATACAGTCAATAATACAGTAGAAAAATAAGTCTATACACAATGTGAGCAAATGAGGTGAGATAAGGGAGGTAAAGGCAAAAAAAAAGGCCATGGTGGCGAAGTAAATACAATATAGCAAGTAAAACACTGGAATGGTAGATTTGCAGTGGAAGAATGTGCAAAGTAGAGATATAAATAATGGGGTGCAAAGGAGCAAAATAAATAAATAAATAAATACAGTAGGGGGAGAGGTAGTTTTTTGGGCTAAATTATAGATGGGCTATGTACAGGTGTAGTAATCTGTGAGCTGCTCTGACAGCTGGTGCTTAAAGCTATTGAGGGAGATGAGATTTTTGTAGTTCATTCCAGTCATTGGCAGCAGAGAACTGGAAGGAGAGGCGGCCAAAGGAAGAATTGGTTTTGGGGGTGACCAGAGAGATATACCTGCTGGAGCGCGTGCTACAGGTGGGTGCTGCTATGGTGACCAGCGAGCTGAGATAAGGGGGGACTTTACCTAGCAGAGACTTGTAGATGACCTGGAGCCAGTGGGTTTGGCGACGAGTATGAAGCGAGGGCCAGCCAACGAGAGCGTACAGGTCGCAGTGGTGGGGTAGTATATGGGGCTTTGGTGACAAAACGGATGGCACTGTGATAGACTGCATCCAATTTATTGAGTAGGGTATTGGAGGCTATTTTGTAAATGACATCGCCGAAGTCGAGGATCGGTAGGATGGTCAGTTTTACAAGGGTATGTTTGGCAGCATGAGTGAAGGATGCTTTGTTGCGAAATAGGAAGCCAATTCTAGATTTAACTTTGGATTGGAGATGTTTGATGTGAGTCTGGAAGGAGAGTTTACAGTCTAATCAGACACCTAGGTATTTGTAGTTGTCCACATATTCTACTGTCCAGAGTAGTGATGTTTGAAGGGGCGGGCAGGTGCAGGCAGCGATCAGTTGAAGAGCATGCATTTAGTTTTACTTGTATTTAAGAGCAATTGGAGGCCACGGAAGGAGAGTTGTATGGCATTGAAGCTCGTCTGGAGGGTTGTTAACACAGTGTCCAAAGAAGGGCCAGAGGTATACAGAATGGTGTCATCTGCGTAGAGGTGGATCAGAGACTCACCAGCAGCAAGAGCGACATCATTGATGTATACAGAGAAGAGAGTTGGTCCAAGAATTGAACCCTGTGGCACCCCCATAGAGACTGCCAGAGGCCCGGACAACAGGCCCTCCGATTTGACACACTGAACTCTATCAGAAAAGTAGTTGGTGAACCAGGCGAGGCAATCATTTGAGAAACCAAGGCTATCGAGTCTGCCGATGAGGATGTGGTGATTAACAGAGTCGAAAGCCCTGGCCAGGTCAATGAATACGGCTGCACAGTATGGTTTCTTATCGATGGCGGTTAGGATATCGTTTAGGACCTTGAGCGTGGCTGAGGTGCACCCATGACCAGCTCTGAAACCAGATTGCATAGCGGAGAAGGTATGGTGGGATTCGAAATGGTCGGTAATCTGTTTGTTGACTTCGCTTTCGAAGACCTTAGAAAGGCAGGGTAGGATAGATATAGGTCTGTAGCAGTTTGGGTAAAGACCCCCCCCTTTGAAGAGGGGGATGACCGCAGCTGCTTTCCAATCTTTGGGAATCTCAGACAACACGAAAGAGAGGTTGAACAGGCTAGTAATAGGGGTTGCAACAATTTCGGCAGATAATTTTAGAAAGAAAGGGTCCAGATTGTCATCTGTAAATACAAATAAAATTGTTAAATTATGAGCCTAGTTGGTTTAGCCACAGAAAAAGCTACCAACCTTCCCGCTAGCCATGATTGGCTGAGATAATGAGTGGGCTGGACATGCCCAAAGATGAGTTTGGATGGGTCTGACATATAACACGCTTCTGTCTATTTGAGCTGGTCAGTACGTGTAGGTAATCCTGTCTAATGATGCTTTTAAAAATATATATTGCATTGTAGATCTGCATAAGTGTGCTCTCCACTTTCTGTAGGATCGAGTTTTGAAATCAGTGGAATTAGAGTGTGATAGGTAAGGAGATGGAGAAAACACCTGTATACGGATTACATCTTCAAACTAAGGGCAACCATGGCATCAGTGACAGGGAGAAGTGGCCATTCCATGTATGTGGGTAAGATAGTCTAGCTAGCTACATTTAACGAAAGTCATTTTCATTTCAAGTTAACATGTACTGTTAGCTAGCTAGCTAATGTTAGCTGGCTTGCTAGCTAACGCTACATGTATGATCTTATCATTCATATCTCAGAGCCATTTGCTTTGCTAGTTATAGCCTAATGTTAGCTAGCTAACATTGAACCTGGTTGGTTAGCTACCTGTAGATTCATGCAGGGTAGTAACGTCATGAGTTGGGATTATGGTTCATTGTTTACCTAGCTAGCTAGCTACATGTCTAAACAAAAGACTCCACCATGCAAGTAACCATTTCAATAGAATGTCACTGCGACAACTGTTGATAGACGTAGCTGGTAAATTCCCTCTGGCTATCTACTCCAGAGCACTCTCGTCTGAGTGTGCCAGAGCGCAGAATGAATTTACGAACGCTCAACACCTGTTGAATATGGCCGGTGTCAGTAAACGATGGCAAAAAAGTGCAAATTGTTGCCAGCAGCACAGTTGCAGTGACCAACACTCTGGATAACATAAAAACAGCCTAACCAGCTCTGCTAGGGTGAATAAAATGGTCAGTAAGCTGTTCTCTCATTTGCGTCTGGAGGTAGCTAGCAAGCTAGCCAACGTTAGCCAGTTAGCTTGGGTGCTTGACTGCTGTTGTTAGAACAGAATGCTTGGATCAACCCTTAAAGAGATGGGTGGGGCTAAAGATTAAAAATATGTGAACGATGCTGAATGGGTGTAAACAAAGAGCTCTCCAGTAGGTAACAAAACATTAAAAGGCCATTTTCTCAAAAGTGAGGTTACTAGTTTATAAACTTTCAAAGCAGAATCACTTTCCCATTGTTCCTCCAATGCAGTGTATGATATACCATTTTGTAGCTCTGTGTCTCTGCTTTTATCCAATGTAAAAAACACAATTTCAAATTTTGCAACATAAGACCTGTCAAGATCGTTATAAGGAGTGGACCAAGATGCAGCATGGTATGTTTCCATCCTCTATATTAGGAAAAGAAACTCAAAGAAAAAACAAATAAAGCGTTAAACGAAACGTGACGCTCAATGAAGTGCTCGCAGGCAACTATACCTAGACAAGATCCCACAAAGCACAATGGGGAAATGGCTGCCTAAATATGATCCCCAATCAGAGACAACTATAAACAGCTGCCTCTGATTGGGAACCATACCAGGCCAACATATATATATATATATTCACCTAGATAACCCACCCTTAGTCACACCCAGACCTAACCAACATAGAGAATAAAAAGCTCTCTATGGTCAGGGCGTGACAAGACCGAATCAAGGAAATCGGTCACATTTTTGGAATTCGGTCAGGATTCGACTCCTGGTATCACATGAATACAGATAAGACATAGAACATGTGTAGAATTGCAAGAAACTAGCTTTAAAACTTCTCAAATTTCTTTTCGCTTGATGGCCTAACGTGTAGAATTGCAGAATATTTACTTTAAAACTGCACATTTTTCCCTCTACCAAGAAAAAACTGGTTTGAACAGTTTAAACAGTTTGGGGTCACATGGGTTTGAGGTAGGGGTTTGTTACTATGCCAATAAATGACAAAATCCATTCGGACCTTTGTCACCTAGGACATTTGTGTGACAATCACAAATAGTACTTGAGTACCCCTGCTATAGGCCTACAAAACATAAATGGCTCCTAGCCTCCCATGCATAAAACAACTTTCTTTCCCTAACACTAAAACTGAAACTAAATAATATAAAACTAAATAGAAATGTTTTTATAAAACTGAAACTGGATAAAAACTAGTAAATCAAGTATGAAAACGAACTGATACTAAACTGAATTTCAAATAACCTAATAGAAAAAAAAGAATAGAAAATCACAAAACTATAAAAACCTTGACACACATGAAGGTAAAGACTATCTCTGACCAAACAGTTCTGTTTACTGTACTACACAGTGTTGTTTTGTTGTCAGGTTACCCGGTGGCTGCTCAGTTCCAGGAACAGTGCTGTGGGAGGTCCAGCCAGTGAGCCAGTCAGCCAGCTCCATCTGCAAGTAGTTACCTGAGAAACTGCCCCTGGCACTACCATGGACGTCACAGCCTAAATAAGAATAAGGAAATGTGCTGCTGGTCTTCAGCCAACTGAGGTTGGAGCAGATCCCCAGCCAAGTACCCCTCTCTCATGCTTGTTCACTCATGTACTGTACACTCAGAGAACCCCCACCCACCACCACCTCACTACACACATATAGTACTAGTCAAAAGTTTGGACACACCTACTTATTCAAGGGTTTTTCTTTATTTTTTACTATTTTCTACATTGTAGAATAATAGTGAATACATCAAAACTATGAAATAACACATATGGAATCATGTAGTAACCAAAAAAGTGTTAAACAGTTTATATTTGAGATTCTTGAAAGTAGCCACCCTTTGCCTTGATGACAGGTTTGCACACTCTTGGCAATCTCTCAACCAGCTTCACCTGGAATGCTTTTCCAACTGTCTTGAAGGAGTTCCGACATATGCTGAGCACTTCTTGGCTGCTTTTCCTTCACTCTGCGGTCCAACTCCTCCCAAACCATCTCAATTGGGTTGAGGTCGGGTGATTGTGGAGCCCAGGTCTTCTGATGCAACACTCCATCACTCTCCTTCTTGGAGAGCCCTTACACAGCCTGGAGGTGTGTTGGGTCATTGTCCTGTTGAAAAACAAATGATAGTTCCACTAAGCACAAACCAGATGGGATGGCGTATCGCTGCAGAATGCTGTGGTAGCCATGCTGGTTAAGTGTGCCTTGAATTCTAAATAAATCACAGACAGTGTCGCCAGTAAACCACCACCACTGAGGTGCAGTTAACTCTAATGAACCTATCCTCTGCAGCAGAGGTAACTCTGGGTCTTCCTTTCCTGTGGCGGTCGTCATGAGAGCCAGTTTCCTCATGGCGCTTTATTGTTTTTGCGACTCCGCTTGAAGAAACTTTCAAAGTTCTTGAAATGTTCCGGATTGACTGGCTCCAGGCCATCTGTAAGTCTTTGCTAGGTAAAGCTCCGCCTTATCTCAGCTCACTGGTCAACATAGCAACACCCACCCGTAGCACGCGCTCCAGCAGGTATATTTCACTGGTCATCCCCAAAGCCAACACCTAATTGGTCGCCTTTCCTTCCAGTTCTCTGCTGCCAATGACTGGAACGAATTACAAAAATCACTATCTCCCTCACTAATTTTAAGCGTCAGCAGTCAGAGCAGCTTACCGATCGCTGCAGCTGTACACAGCCCATCTGTAAATAACTCACCCAATCCAACTACCTACCTCGTCCCCATATTTGTTATTGTTTTTCTGTTATTTTGCACACCGGTATTTCTACTTGCACATCCTCATTTGCACATATATCACTCCAGTGTAAATTGCTAAATTATAATTACTTCACCACTATTGGCCTATTTATTGCCTTACCTCCTTACTTCATTTGCTCACACTGTATACAGAATTTTATGTTGTGTTATTGACTGTACATTTTGTTTATCCCATCTGTAACTCTGTGTTGTTGTTTTTGTCGCACTGCTTTGCTTTATCTTGGCCAGGTCGCAGTTGTAAATGAGAACTTCTTCTCAACTGCCCTACCTGGTTAAATAGGGCTATCTTCTTCTTACCAAATAGGGCTATCTTCTGTATACCACCCTTACCTTGTCACAACTGATTGGCTCAAACGCATTAAGAAGGAAAGAAATTCCAGAAATTAACTTTTAATAAAGGCCCACCTGTTAATTGAAATGCATTCCAGGTAACTACCTCATGTAGCTGGTTGAGAGAATGCCAAGAGTGTGCAAAGCTGTCATCAAGGCATAGGGTGGCTACTTTGAAGAATCTCAAATATAAAATATATTTTGATTTGTTTAACACTTTTTTGCTTACTACATGATTCCATATGTGTTATCTCATTGTTTTGATGTCTTCACTACTTTTTTACAATGTAGAAAATAGTAAAAATAAACAAAAACCATGGAATGAGCATGTCCACTGGTACTGCACACATACACACACACATGCAGAACACTCAACGATATTGACATACAGACAAGATACTCAGTCCCACTCCCATGCACACTTACGCACTAGAAACACAGAGAAATAAATACACATACGCACAGACAGCCGCTAGAGGTAGGGGGAAGTGCCATATACTGTAGCTGTAAATTATCACGTTTAGACGAGAACTCCCACAATAACAACCCACTGCTTTCAGTTGTTTACGTATGTTATGGAGTGGGCTGGCAAGTCGGTTGGTAGGTGTGCTTTATCTTAGAATATGAAATGCAATCTGGAAGAACATTACCATAAGTCAGCACTGTCTTTAGAGAGCTACACATTATTGGTGGAAACGGCACTACATTACAGCTTGAGTCAGAGATACTGTTACACAAGTGCTATCCCTCTATGATCTCCCTCTAGCTCCTAGGAAACATAACATGCAGACATTTACACTATCCCACATGAAAAGGAATTCATTATTTACATGGATTTCAACAGAAGACCTCCCAGAGTGAGGCTCTAGACCAGTGGTTCCTAAACTTTGTATAGTCCCGTACCCTTTCAAACATTGAACCTCCAGCTATGTACCCCCTCTAGCACCAGGGTCAGCGCACTCTCAAATGTTGTTTTTTGCCATCATTGTAAGCCTGCCACACACATACTATACGATACATTTATTAAACATAAGAATGAGTGTGCGTTTTTGTCACAACCCGGCTCGTGGGAAGTGACAAAGAGCTCTTAGGCTAGGTTGTGCTTGAAAGGATGCACATAACTCTGCAATATTGGGTTGTATTGGAGAGAGTCTCAGTCTAGAAATTTTAACGTGTGGTGAGTTAATTACAAATTTTGATGAACAAATAAGGTTTTATATGTAAGATGGCTAAATAAAGAGCAAAATTATTGATTATTATTAAAATATTATTCGTGCCCTGGCCCTGTGCTGGTTGAAAAATATGTTGATGTGGGACGCCGCCCTCAAACAATCGCATGGTAATCTTTCACTGTAAAGCCAATTGTAAATCGGACAATGCAGTAAGATTAACAAGAATTTAAGCTTTTAACCAATATAAGATACTTGTATGTGTAACGCACGTCGTCGGGAGAAGGAGAAGAGGACCAAGGTGCAGCGTGGTAAGTGTTCATATTATTTAATAAAATATGCAACACTTGACAAAACAACAAACACGACAAACGAACAGTCCTGAAAGGTGAAACAAACACTAAACAGGAAACAACCACCCACAAACACAGGTGGGAACAGGCTACCTAAGTATGGTTCTCAATCAGAGACAACAATAGACAGCTGCCTCTGATTGAGAACCATACCAGGCCAAACACACAAAAATACAAAACAAGGACAACATAGAACACCAGACATAGAATGCCCACCCAAACTCACGCCCTGACCAACCAAAGTAGAGACATAAAAAGGATCTCTAAGGTCAGGGCGTGACAGTACCCCCCCCCCCCCCCCCCCCAAAGGCCGCAAAACCTGACCCTATAGGGGAGGGTCTGGGTGGACATTTCACCGCGGTGGCGGCTCTGGTGCGGGACGTGGACCCCGCTCCACCTTAGTCTTGGCCCACTTAGGTGGCGCCTCTGGAGCGGGGACCCTTACCGCCGACCCCGGACCGGGGACCCTCGCAGCGGGCCCCGGACAGGAGGGCGACTCTGGCTGCTCCGGACAGGAGGGAGACTCTGGCTGCTCCGGACAGGAGGGAGACTCTGGCTGCTCCGGACAGGAGGGAGACTCTGGCTGCTCCTGACTAAAGCCTGTCCCTGAAGGCTCCGGACTAGAGGGCGTCGCTGGAGGCTCCGGACTAGAGGGCGACGCTGGATACTCCGGACTAGAGGGCGACGCTGGAGGCTCCGGACTAGAGGGCGTCGCTGGAGGCTCCGGACTAGAGGGCGTCGCTGGAGGCTCCGGACTAGAGGGCGACGCTGGAGACTCCGGACTAGAGGGCATCGCTGGAGGCTCCGGACTAGCTTCCTTCGTTGGAGGCCTCGTGCCATAACTCCTCACTGGAGGTTTCGTGCCATGGATCCTCACTGGAGGCTTCGTGCCATGGATCCTCACTGGAGGCTTCGTGGCATGGATCCTCACTGCAGGCTTCGTGCCATGGATCATCACAGGAGGCTTCGCGCCATGGATCATCACAGGAGGCTTCATGCCATGGATCATCACAGGAGGCTTCGTGCCATGGATCATCACAGGAGGCTTCGTGCCATGGATCATCACTGGGGGCTTCTTGCCATGGATCATCACTGGAGGTTTCGTGCCATGGATCATCACTGGAGGCTTCGTGCCATGGATCACCACTGGAGGCTTCGTGCCATGGATCACCACTGGAGGCTTCTTGCCATGGATCATCACTGGAGGCTTCGTGCCATGGATCATCACTGTAGGCTTCGTGCCATGTATCATCACTGGAGGCTTCGTGCCATGGATTATCACTGGAGGCTTCGTGCCATGGATCATCACTGGAGGCTTCGTGCCATGGATCATCAATGGAGGCTTCGTGCCATGGATTATCACTGGAGGCTTCTTGCCATGGATTATCACTGGAGTGGAGAGACACACAGGAGGCCTTTCTCTGGGAGAAGGCACAGGACTCACCAGGCTGGGGAGACATATAGAAAGGTTAATTCTCGGCGCAGGCATAGGACTCACCAGGCTGGGAAGACATGCAGGAGGCATTGTCCTTGGCCGAGGCACTGGATACACTGGGCCGTGGAGGCGCCCTGGCGGTCTCGAGCGCAGATCTGGCTGCTCCCATTCTGGCTGGATCCCCCCTGTAGCCCGGCAAGTGCGGGGAGTTGGAACAGGCTGCACTGGGCTGTGCTGGCGAACTGGGGACACCGTGCGTAGGGCTGGTGCAGTATACCCCGGGCCGAGGAGACGCACTGAAGACCAGATGCGCTGAGCCGGCATCATCCCTCCTGGCTCGATGCCCACTCTAGCCCGGCCGATTCGAGGAGCTGCGATGTAGCGCACCGGGCTATGCGTGCGCACTGGGGACACCTTGCGCTTCCCCGCATAACACGATGCTTGCCCAGTCACTCTCTCGCCACGGTAAGCACGGGGAGTTGGCTCAGGTCTCCTAGCTGAGTCCGCCAATCTCCCCGTGTGCTCCCCCCCAAAAGATTCTGGGGCTGCCTCTCGTGTCCGTTACCTCGCGCCAATTCCTCGTAGTGTCGCCGCTCTGCTTTTGCTGCCTCAAGCTCCTTTTTCAGACGGCGATACTCTCCTGGCTGTGCCCATGGTCCTTTGCCGTCCCAAATTTCCTCCCATGTCCAGGAGTCCATGTTCCCACGCTGCTTGGTCCTTTGTTGGTGGGTGGTTCTGTAACGCACGTCGTCGGGAGAAGGAGAAGAGGACCAAGGTGCAGCGTGGTAAGTGTTCATATTATTTAATAAAATATGCAACACTTGACAAAACAACAAACACGACAAACGAACAGTCCTGAAAGGTGAAACAAACACTAAAACAGGAAACAACTACCCACAAACACAGGTGGGAACAGGCTACCTAAGTATGATTCTCAATCAGAGACAACGATAGACAGCTGCCTGATTGAGAACCATACCAGGCCAAACACACAGAAATACCAAACACTGACAACATAGAACACCAGACATAGAATGCACACCCAAACTCACGCCCTGACCAACCAAAATAGAGACATAAAAAGGATCTCTACGGTCAGGGCGTGACAGTATGTTCATAAATGTTTAATATTACGATGATTTATTTGAATTGCGCGCCCTCCAATTTCACCGGATGTTGTCGACAGGTGTCCCGCTAGTTGAATCATTTTCCACACACAGTCTGTGCCTGTATTTAGTTTTCATGCTAGTGAGGGCCAAGAATCCACTCTCCATTCTCTGGGTACGTGGTTGCAAAGGGCATCAGTGTCTTAACAGCGATTTGCCAAGGCAAGAAACTCTGAGCACAGCCCTATCCAGAAATCTGGCAGTGGCTTCTGATTAAATTCAATTTTCACAGAACCGCTTGTTGAAATTTCGATGAAGCTCTCTTGTTCAGATGTTGGTAAGTGGACTGGAGGCAGGGCATAAAAGGGATAACGAATACAGTTGTTTGTGTCATCCATTTCGGGAAAGTACCTGCATAATTGCACACCCAGCTACCTCAGGTGCTTCGCTATATCACATTTGACATTGTCCGTAAGCTTGAGTTAATTTGCACACAAAAAAATCATACAATGATGGAAAGACCTGTGTGTTGTCCTTGTTAATGCAGACAGAAAGGAGCTCCAACTTCTTAATCATAGCCTCAATTTTGTCCCGCACATTGAATATAGTTGCGAAATCCCTGTAATCCTAGATTCAAATCATTCAGGCGAGAAAAAACATCACTCAGATAGGCCAGTCGTGTGAGAAACTTGTCATCATGCAAGCGGTTTAAGCTCATCTCTCAATAAAATAAACGTGTCAATTCTTTCCCCCTTGATAACCAGCGCACTTCTGTATGTTGTAAAAGCGTTACATGGTCGCTGCCCATATCATTGCATAATGCAGAAAATACACGAGAGTTCAGGGGCCTTGCTTTTCACTGTAGTGTCCAAAACGTCTTTCAAGCTGTCAGGCATTCCCTTAGAGCCTCTCGGTGGCAAGAGCCTCTCGGTGGATGCTGCAGTGTACCCAAGTGGCGTCGGGAACAACTGCTTGCACGCACGTTACCACTCCACTATGTGTCCCTGTCATGGCTTTTGCGCCATTAGTACAGATACCAACACATCTTGACCACCAAAGTCCATTTGATGTCACAAAGCTGTCCAGTACTTTAAAAATATCCTCTCATGTTGTCCTGGTTTCCAGTGGTTTGCAGAAGAGGATGTCTTCCTTAATTGACACCCCAGTGTAGTATCTGGGATCTACATCTGTTTATATTAGTTACTATGCTGTTACTAAGCGGTGATGTATTACGACAGTGTTACGTTACTACACCTAATAGGAAATGCACATGCGCACTAGTGTGCCCGGGAACTGTAGAGCACGACTAAACGAAAACTAACTGTACTCCCGTCTCCTGCCTGGTCATTTCTCCACAACACAAATATTACACCCATAAACATAACGGACATATACCAGGAGCTGTGCCAGGCCCGCCACGTCTGTTGACTCATCCAGTTGTAACACATGTAATTCACAGGCTTGTATGTGAAGCAGTAATTGTTTCAAAACATCTCCTGCCATGTTTGATGAAGGTATTGTCTGTATAGTTTTTTGGGCCTTTTCTCCCAGCATTGTCCCATGCATATCCGCGGCAGCAGGAATAATTAAGTCCTCCACAATAGTATGGGGCTTGCCTGTCTTAGCCACTTGGTAGCTCAACATATAAGACGCTTCTAGCCCCTTCTTATTAATGGTATCTGTTGCTTTTATACATGTCTTACTACTCAAAAGTCGTCTTTATTCTCGCTCAAAAAACTCCTGGGGCTTTTTTTTCAAATTGACATGTTTGTTTCTAAATGTCTGCTCAAGAGTGAAGGACAAGGTTCTCTCGAGAGAGTAATGGTTAATGTGATTGGATGTTAATTATTTGACTAAGCTACCTATATTTGACATTGTGTTGTTATTTTGCTGAACACTAGACGGTTTAATTTTATTTTTGGCAGTGAAACGAGGCTACTCAGGCGAGAAAGAAAACTCAGCAAATGTATAGCCACGTTGGAAAATATAAATGTACTGTTTGAAAATGATTGAAATATATATCTTTTTTTTTTTTTGAAGTGAATCACATTTTTATTTGGCATACCCCCAACGGCATTGTACCCCAGTTTGGGAATACCTGGTCTAGACCATCGATCAGCATGGAAGGGAAAATTTCAACAGTTTCCAATTTATTGCTCAGCGAAATTAGTTGTTTGAGTTCAAGTGGTTTCTTAAAGAAATTGACAATAACCATATAACAAGAAATGTTGTCTCTACCTTCTTGCCCTTTGTGCTGTTTTCTGTGCCCAATAATGTTTGTACCATGTTTCGTGTGTGTGTGCGCAAGTAGAAAAAACATGTTGACTCACCCTACCTGTAGAGAAACGCCAATGCCATCCTCCTCTCTTTCATGTTGACGAAACTGTCTATGACTCGGTCATACAGTATACGCTTTTATTTTTGGTTGTCCTCGGATACATGGCTAAATTGCTTGCTCACTGGCCTAACTTCCTTTCATGGGCAACATTAGCTAGTTAACATTAGCCTTCTACTGTACATCTAGCTACATATTGAAGTTCCATCCTCTCAGGCCAGGGGCACAATGTATGAATTTATGATTGGAACAGAATCGCTGTTATAATCATTGGCCAGTACAGCGAATTAAGTAAAACCACAAATCCAAATCCCTATCTCCATTCATGGTTAATTTAGGAAATTGACCATTTTAGCTAGCTAGCCACCAAAGGACAACAAGATGCAGCAACTCAAGTTGTTTCTGTCCTGTCAATGACGTATTGCTCTCGATGTGATTGGAGTGAAATCAAATCCAAACTGGCTTCCTTTGACACTTTTTGGTGCGCCAGAACCATTCGCAGTTGAGCTCAATCAGTTTAACTCAGCGCTGATTGGCTATTATTTTACAACTATTTTTATCAAGGCAGGCCAAATGCTTGCTGGTTTCCTTTGGATTCAATGCTATTGGCGGTAACAATGACATACTCTTTTTGACCAGACAGCATCAGATAGATGGCCTACATATACAGAGACAGAGGGGTGCTGTTTCGCTCGCTCGTTGCTTTCTCCGGTGAGATATATTCAGCCTCTCGCGAATTGAAGGAAAATTATGAAACACAGAGATGAAAGATAAAAAATGTAAAAAATTTAAAAATTACATTTTTTGGGGTCACTGAGCGTTCGTCTGCCGATCATTCAGCGCGCTGTATTTTAGGGACCACCCGCAGTAGACATCTGAGTGCAGACATTTTTCACATGATTCTACATGTAAAATCGGTGCACATTTGTTTCGCAAATTCAGTTCAGAGGTGCTAAGTACTATCGGCCAGCAAACGGTATTTGTGTGTCTGAGCCCTTAGTTGGCTGTAGAAGTAAACCTTACTTAGATCTGGTATTTTTCCTATTTACAGTTATAGATTTCCAACATTAGTTCCCGACAGTGACACATAACAGCGAGCTTATGCAAGGATTTCCATAGTCCAGTGGCTCTCTAGTAACTTTGACTCCTTTATCATGGTGTCCATATAACTGGAGATTGAACCAATAAATGCACTTTGTGTAATATCCTTTGGTTATAAGACTGTGTCCTCACACCTATATAACACATTTTAAAGATAAATTGTTTTACCACACATTCACTGAAGTTGCGCAAATTGATTACCAAAGATATAGTTGCATAGTAGCACAGTGCATCAACTCCTGCGATTTCCATATGAATGTAACATTTAAAAAAAAAAATGTGGTGCTCCGTTTTGACACTACTTAGTAGCCTACACAGTAGCTCTAACCAAAACACTATGAGCAGTCAGGTTATTAGAAACCAATAAACTCAGCAGACTGGACTGTGACGTCTGGCTTCTATGGTAACCATCCCCGGCGGAGGTTCATTAAAATGCTCAAGTGAATCATTACAACATGTTTTTATTGCACAGGCGAAGCATGCCCTAACAAACTAGAGGAAATGGGCTATAGGCCTACCCTGGCAAACATACCTTTCATATAAACTCATCAAACACCATACCCATCATCATATCTCTCATTAGTAGAACAGTATGATAGTAGGGCATTAGGTAACATACCTGAAAAGACAAAATGCCTCGCTGATCTATAACAATGTCATGATAATGACATGGTGCCTGTCAAACGTACCATGCTTTTAGTTTCATATGTCATTACAGATTTATGTGGTCATTGGAGAATAATGGATTTTGTATCTGTCAGGGCCAGCCTTGTGTAACACTTACAATGAAGGCACTGTCAAGGAGTTGTTATGGCAGCACACAGCACACTTTGAGCTAAATGGTTCTGGATATTCAGACTGCACAATAGACAACAAAGCCGTGTTGCTCAGTATCTCAGAAAACAACATACAGTGCCAATGTTGCCACGTCAATTCGTTGCCATGGCACCCTTATTGCAGCCTAGGCTGATTGCTCTGCTATTTTATTTGCAATTTATTGTTTTAAGTGTTTTGTAATGTGCATTTTTATTGAATAACCTTTTGTTTTTGATTAACTAATCAAGTACTGGTCCTTTTAATCTAGTAATTTTTAATGTTGGAAACGGTTAAGAAATTAGACTTTCCTGCCATCAACAAAGTATAGCTAGATGTTTGTTTTCTTTTGAATACCTGCATTGAATACCTGCATTGAAGTGTTTCACTTACTATCTCCTGGAGGACTACAAAGGACCACAAAGTACAGAAATGGGGAACACTCATATATTTTACTCAGGAGGATTCCTTCATAGTTTCAAGAGGATTAAATAAACCCTGAGTAAGGAGCTCAAAAATTGACTTTTCAACTTGAAATCCTACAGAAAAATCTTAAACATCAAGGATGGCAAGGCGGTACAAATTCCATTCATAAGCCAAAAGAGTCCACACAGAACTATATGTCCCCCTCTCTTACCCCTCTATGCAGCGCAGATTCTGACTCTGCAGCCAGTTAAAAAAGTTCATGTACCGCCTCTCACTCAGACCTTTTTAAGATTGTCTCTAACAAACCAGTCTCTACTAGAACAAGAATTCATCAGTGACAATGACCTGGGATTAATATTCTTGACGAAGACGTAGCACAGAAATTGTGATTTCTACTTACGCAATGAAACATCTCCACCTGGTTATAAATATCTGGAAAAAGCCCACGCCCATGGCAGGGATGGTGGTCTTGCTGTTTTCCACAAAAACAGTTTTGACCTGAAAATATTGCCTGTCCCTACTGGCTTGTCATTTGAGTGCATGGCTTTTAAAATGAAGTCTCCCAGTTCTCTCACTGTGATACTCATCTATCGCCCTCCTAAAACAAACTTTTCTGAGCTGATCACCTCTCTATGTCCTACCCTGTCCAATGTTGTTATCCTAGGCGATTTCAACATTCCATCTTCCAGGAGTCTGTTCGCCCTGCCCTACAAGCTGAGTGCCTTCAGTCCACCCCTGACGAGATGTTCGACCTGTATAATATCATTCTAAGCACACCTTAAACAGCCTTGCCCCTGAAAAAACACGTCAAGTATCCTTCCAACAGTCCTCCTCATGGTTCACAGAGGGGCTGCGCAGCATAAAGACCCATGGCCGAAGTTTAGGGAGTTTGTGGAGAAGTACTGGCCTAACTGTCCACCTAATGGCCTATACAGACCACCAGGTGCTGTTTCAAAACACTAAAAGCAGCCCGCCTCAACACATCTGACGTAGAAAGCTAATCCATGCATACATTTTCACCAAAATGTATTATGGGTGCACAGTACTTGGTAATCTGCCTGCAAATTCAATTCATAAACCATAGCTCATCCAAAACAGTGCCGAAACGATTCTGACAAACAAAAAAGTATTCTCGCATCCCCCCCATCGTTGCTGATCTCCATTGGCTGATCTCCTCAAAGAATTGACTATAACATTTTCCTCCTCGACTTCAAAGCCCTAAATGGCATCGGACCCGACTACCTGTCAGACCTACTCTCCCCCAATGAACCTCCACACACCCCACGTTCAAACCACGCCAAACTCATTCATGCCCTCAGGACCAGGCTCTGCACAATGGGGGACTATGCCTTCTCCTCCCAAGCACCACTCCTATGGAACTCCCTTCCAGATAATCTCAGGGCTGTTCAGACTGTTGTTAAAGCAGGCCTTAACCTTTTACCTCAGCTGGTTAAATAAAGGTCACACAGAATGTTTCTTGGTAGTCTTAAACAAATCTACTTTGAAACAAAAGTATACACCTTACACACATGGTTATGGACTTACAAAAAAGAAGACACCTGTACCATGTCAGATATACTGTAGAGTTGAAA
Source organism: Salvelinus namaycush (assembly GCF_016432855.1). Classification (NCBI taxonomy): domain Eukaryota; kingdom Metazoa; phylum Chordata; class Actinopteri; order Salmoniformes; family Salmonidae; genus Salvelinus; species Salvelinus namaycush. The sequence goes on along the minus strand of NC_052309.1, from coordinate 35,622,933 downwards.
TGTATTCAATTTTGAGTTTGCATCCCAATATTACACTTTATATACAGTACATCACAAGACTGAACTATAACAAAACTGTTCGACATAGAAATACCGTATTTTCAGTGTTATGTTTTTTATGTTTATTAATTATGATTTTTTAAAATAACATTCCACCAGTGAGGCCACTAGGTCATTTGGCTGGCCTACCCTTCCTCCTACACTTTGATTGTTGCTTTCATGATATGGTTAGATATATTTGTTTTGTTTTTTAAACTATTTTCTATTTTATTTTATTCACTTTGAGATTATTCTTGTATAATGAAAAGCGCTTTACAAATGTAATAAATTATTATTATTATTATCTGCATCTGTGCCAATTTCAAACATGGTATGTTACAGTGATGAAAAGGTACTCCCTGAATAACCATACAAGGAATGTGAGTTGAGACCATATAAACACTCAGTCAAAGTAAAGGGTGAAAACGCTGAAAGGGAGGCCCTGCATTTCTCAGGTATTTGGAACCTTGGGCAGAGTATGCATGCCGCCCCCACTCGGACGCCTCCACCAGTGCTAACTTGTGGGAAGTTTATCGCCCCATATCTGATAAAAGCAGATTAGGCTAGGCTGTTTGTTTAAAGTGGCAGGTTGCCAGTCTTTGACAATAGAGGGTAAGGCAAAAAAAAATTAAAGGGCTTCTCTGGGCCAAGGCAGCTCTTTCCCTTGAAGTGGGAAGTGTTCCACCCAGTGCCACTTACGGTAAGTGAGCCCTCCCCCCTCAGGCTGGAGGCGGAGTCTGCTTCAACACTCCAATCACACTGCAGGCTCTCAAAAACAATGTCTTCAGGGAGCAAAGGCAGGGAGGGTACAGGTTTATTCCATAACATGTCAACTCCAACATTTAAACAACTTGCCTTTTCTGTAATTTAAGGCATCTGTACTGACTCTTGACACTGTGGAATGTTTGTATCGACATGAACCTTTGCTTGCCGGGAGTGGGAAAGTTCCAGAAAGGCTGAATCATGGACTCCGATACATGATGAGGATACAAGAGCAGACATGACTGGAGGATCAAATGTGCTTATTAGATGATGAAAAGAGCGTAATGATCTGTGTAAATAGATTAAAGGTGCAATCCGCATTTCAAACAATACCAAAGCCGCACCCCACCACTGTTTTCGTAAAAAGCTGAGGGATGGGGCTGGAGAAATGTAACCACTCTCAAATTCATAGATAAAGCTATGGATACGAGGTCTGACCATCCATGATATCAAAATTTGAGTTTTAACCATGTTTTGAGGCGATACAATGTTTGTTTACGATTAACATTGTTAACAAACAATGGAGCGAAACAAGTATATATTTGGTGTTATGATGGGGAACGACAGTTGAGCTAAGCTTATGAGGCATTTATAAATTAAATTCTTCAAAAAATCAATGCGTATATAGTATATCATTCAAGTCTAAAAATGGATGTAGCAATCACAAATGTTCCTTTAAAGACCAGAGACTCCCTCAAAGAAAACAGGTGATTTAAATAGATCACTCCAGGTGAAACGATTTGTCAACTCCATATTTCATTTATTATGTCAAATCATTTTGATGGACTGAGCATTTCATAGTATTTATCTTTAAAACACAGAAAAACAACGTGAAAAATGCTGGTTTAAGAATAACACATCTTATCAAAAGTTTCCTGTGGTTTCCATATAGTGCCACGTAATAACAGTGATGATACAGAGCATTGCGCTCCGACCACTATCAGCATGAAACCTGGGGAGTGCACGTGTCATCAGATTTTTTCACCATTTAAAAATGTTCTCACTTGCTCTTGTTGGCATTGCTACATTCCAATGACTCCCACTCATTCACATTATATTCAACAACCTCTCCATAAAGAGAAAATGGTTTTGGCTTGTTCAAAATAAAAAATAAGCCGCTTCGTTGTTGTATTAGGCCTACAACCTGTCAGCCCTTGTCTCTTTAAGAAATAACTGTGTGTGCTGATGAGTTTTCTGTAGCTAATATACAGACCAGGATATTAAAATATTATCTTGATTAATTTATGAAAGACTGTGCTGCTGGGGCCTGTTGACTTGCCAGAAAGTGGAGCTGTGTACGACAGTTGAAATGAAAAATGTACAGAACTAACAAGACCAGATTCCCTTGAACAGTGCTCTGTCTTTGACCTTATGCCTTACGAGAGAAAAAGTACACATTCTCTCTCCTTCTTTCTTTGTGTTGGAAGCTGTGCTGAGTGTGCGCATTGAACTGAACGATTTGTATTTTGTGGTTTACAGGGAAGTTTAAGTGAAACCGTGACACAAAATGAGGCGCACATATTGACACCATACAGTAATATAGATATGAATGAAACCATATCATCACATTCTCATTCAGCAAGGCCACAACAGTCAATGTTTGACCTGTCTGTTAATGTGTCACAGTGAGTCTATATTCATTTGCTGTGTCAACATAGACACCGCCACACCTTTTGTTCATAGCTTGATGAATACTTAACATTGATAGTCTATCAGCTTGTATATGACCCAGAGGAACAGTAAAACAGATGCCCGCCTGAAACATCAACTGACTTCAAACAAAAACAGGCCACCATCGACTGCTTTTTATGGGTGTCCATGTCATCACTCTTCATCACATCCTAACCTTGAAAGGAAAGGCATATGAAACTCTCAGGGGTCAAATCAGATAACATTTTGTCACCAGACTATGCTGGGGTTTGGTGTAAAGAGATCAGTAGAAAGACCTTGTGAAACAAGTAATATCGAACTCTAAAATGTCATAAAATTTGTCATAAATGTTTAATAAATGTGTAATGAATGTCATTGAATCATCACAGTTATGTTTACTCTGACATGTTGTAAGAAAAACATGTTTTATTGTCAAATGCACAAGATAGGTGAAGTGAAATGTGTTGTTTTACAGGGTCAGCCATAGTAGTACGGCGCTCCTTTATCTGAAAAGCAGCACCAAAAAAGACACAGAGTGATTACCAAGTAAGGGTGGTATGAGGCGGGAGGCTGCTGTGAGTGTGAGAGTGCATGTGCGTATAGCTGGGTGTGGATGTGGTTGCCAGTATTGCATCACTCCAGGTATTTTCCCTGCGCATGGTGGATGCTTTAGTTAACACAGGTATTTGAGTTGACTCTTAGTGGGGGCTGTGATAATCACACCAAGATGAACTATAGCAACAGGCTAGCAAGGGTCCAGCTCAGTTACATCTTCAGCAGAATATTCATTCAGATGGATGCTTACTTTTGTAAAAACTCCTACTCCATCTCAACATGATCATTACATTTTCACTCAATAACGTGAGTAGCATGAACAAAGGGCTCCCAAGTGGCACAGCGGTCTAAGGCACTGCATCTCAGGGCTAGAGGCGTCACTACAGAGCCTGGTTTGATTCCAGTTAGGGTTTGGCCGGGGTAGACTGTCAACTGTTGGGGTTTTAGGCTGGGTTTCTGTACAGCACTTTGTGACATCAGCTGATGTAAGAAGGGCTTTATAAATACATTTGATTGATTGACTGATTGGATGCTGCAGTGTACCTAAGTGGCATCGGGAGCAACTGCTTGCACACGCGTTACCACTCCATTATGTCTCCCTGTCATGGCTTTGCGCCATCAGTACAGATACCAACACATATTGACCACCAAAGTCCATTTGATGTCACAAAGCTGTCCAGTACTTTAAAAATATCCTCTCCTGTTGTCCTGGTTCCCAGTGGTTTGCAGAAGAGGATGTCTTCCTTAATTGACCCCCATAAACGTAATGGACAAATACCAGGAGCTGTGCCAGGCCCGCCACCTCTGTTGACTCATCCAGCTGTAACGCATAGAATTCACTGGCTTGTATGCGAAGCAGTAATTGTCTCAAAACATCCTCTGCCATGTTACTGATGCGTCATGAAACAGTGTTGTTTGATGAAGACATTGTCTGTATCGTTTTTTTGACCTTTTCCCCCAGCATTGTCCCAGCCATTTCCGCGGCAGCAGGAAGAATTAAAGTCCTCCACAATAGTCTGGGGCTTGCCTGTCCTAGCCACTCGGTAGCTCACCATATAAGACGCTTCTAGCTCCTTCTTATTAATGGCATCTGTTGCTTTTATACATGTCTTACTACTCGAAAGCCGTCTTAATTCTCGCTCAAAAACTCACGTGGCTTATTTTTCAAATTGGCATGTTTTGTTTCTAAATGTCTGCGCAAAAGTGAAGGTTTCATCGAGTTGTGAGATAATACTTTTGCACATATAGCACACTGTGGCTGAGGAAAGGCACTACTCCCAATATAAGTAAAACCCAAATCAATGTAGTTCTCATCATATTTGCGCCTCTTCGATGGACCAACGTCCCTGTCTGTTGTTCGGTGCTTTCCCGGGTAAGGGGGCAGTAGCTCTTCTGCTGCATCAGATTCACAACTGTCAGTGTCCATGTTGTTAGCTGGGCTAACAACAAATGTAGAATTACTGATGCTAGCATTGGATGTGCTCGTGGAAGCAGAACAACTTGTGTCGTCGACAGGTGCAGGTGTAGTACTGCTGGTAATAGCAGTACTACCAGTAGAGCTGGTATGTGTCTCTATGGACGCGGGCCTTACTTTTTTGAACCCTTTATCAATTTTCGAGCAAACGGAATGAGCAGCAGCTACATTTGACTACATATAGACCGTTAGTGGAATTCCCGCGAGAGAGTAACGGTTAATGTGATAAAATAAAAAATGTTATTTAAAAAAATAAAACATTTTAAATGTGAATCACATTTTTATTCGGCGTACCTCCAACGGCATTGTGCGTACCCCTGGGGATACGCGTACCCCAGTTTTGGAATACCTGTCCTAGGCTACCTGGATAAAATGCTTGCTCGCTAGCCTAACTTGCTTTCATTGGCAACGATGAGCCAGCTAGTTAACATTAGCCTTCTACGTCTAGCTATATATTTAACTTCCATCCTCGCAGGCCAAGGGCACATTTTATGAATTTATGGTTGGATCAGAATCGCCGTTATAATCATTGGCTAGTACGGAGAATTAAGTAAAAATACAAGTTCAAATCTCCATCCATGGCTAATTTAGGAAATTGACAACTTTAGCTAACTAGCTAGAAACCAGAGGACAACAACACAATGAGATGCAACAATTAAAGTTGTTTCTGTCAATGACGTTTGGCTCTCGATGTGATGTGATTGGAGTGAAGCCAAATCCATACTGGCTTCCCTTGACACTTTTTGTTGGTGTGCCAGGAACATAGTCCGCCACAGTGGGCATGTTATAATACCCATAAAACCTAGCGGAAAAACACAGAAATTGTTATTCTTACAAACACTTCAAATTAAGTGTGTGTTTGGTGTAGGCATAACTTGGTGTGAGGTTTTGATAACCGTGTAATTCTCTCTTGGACAAGGTGAGTTGTATCAATATATTCACCTCAATTTACTCTCTGAAATTCAAAATGCTAATTAGCAACAGAGAAGACCTCAGCAAGACTACTAATTTCTGCAGGAAGCTCCTGCGCATCATCTCTAGCCAACACAGTCAGTTACCCTTCCCCAGTGCGATCAGAGACCTGTGCCCAATCCATGATGCATCCATGTGCTGTTTTGAAATTAACTGAATAAAGTGTTGAACTTCTTCAATCCCCTTTCTCTGTCTTAGCTATCCACTGACTACACTTTAGCTAGCCTGTTAGCAGAGCAGTATATAAAAAAACATTTTGTATTAGATAATTGTTTGTACAGTACAGTGCATTCCGAAAGTATTCAGACCCCTTGACTTTTCCCCCCCAAAAATGTACGTTACAGCCTCACAATACCCCATTATGACAAAGTGAAAACAGGTTTTTACGTTTGCAAATGTATTAAAAATAAAAAACAGAAATACCTTATTTACATAAGTATTCAGACCATTTGCTATGAGACTCGAAATTCAGCTCAGGTGCATCCTGTTTTCATTGATCCTCCTTGAGATGTTTCTACAACTTGGTTGGAGTCCACCTGTGGTAAATTCTATTGATTGAACATGATTTGGAAAGGTACACACCAGTCTATATAATGTTCCACAGATGACCAAAACCAAGCCATGAGGTTGAAGGAATTGTCCGTAGAGCTCCGAGGCAGGATTGTGTCGAGGCACAGATCTGGGGAAGGTTCCCAAAAAATGTCTGCAGCATTGAAGGTCTCCAAGAAAACAGAAAACACCTCCATTATTCTTAAATGGAAGAAGTTTGGAACCACCAAGACTCTTCCTAAAGCTGGCCGCCCGGCCAAACTGGGGGAGAAGGGCCTTGGTCAGGGAGGTGACCAAGAACCCGATGGTCACTCTTACAGAGCTCCAGAGTTCCTCTGTGGAGATGGGAGAACCTTCCAGAAAGACAACCATCTCTGCAGCACTCCATCAATCAGGCCATTAAGGTTGAGTGGCCAAAAGGAAGCCACTCCTTAGTAAAAGGCACAAAACAGCTCGCTTGGAGTTTGCCAAAAGGCACCTAAAGGACTCAGACAATGAGAAACAAGATTTGTTTGTCTGAAGAAAACAAGATTGAACTATTTGACCTGAATGCCAAGCGTCACGTCTGGAGGAAACCTGGCACCATCTCTACGGTGAAGTATGGTGGTGGCAGCATCATGCTGTGGGGATGTTTTTCAGCGGCAAGGACTGGGAGACTAGTCAGGATCGAGGGAAAGATGAACGGAGCAAAGTATAGTGCGATCCTTGATGAAAACCTGCTCCAGAGCGCGCCAGACCTCAGACTGAGGTGAAGGTTCACCTTCCAACAGGACAACAACCCTAAGCACACAGCCAAGACAACACAGGAGTGGCTTCGGGACAAGTCTCTGAATGCCCAGCCAGAGCCCGGACTTGAACCCGATCGAACATCTCTGGAGAGACCTGAAAATAACTGTGCAGCGAAGCTCGCCATCGAATCTGACAGAGCTTGAGAGGATCTGCAGAGAAGAATGGGAGAAACTCCCAAAGGCTGGTCTGAGTGCATCTTCTCAGTTTCATTCAGTAGTACAACACAATTCACATTGCATTTTATCATGGGCACAGTGGGAATTTATATATGTGATGTTTAAATGATGTCTTACCCCCAGAGTGAGAGAATACATCACTTCAAGCAGAATCCATTGCTTAGGGTGGCGTTGATCATGCACTGCTTCTCGTGGAGTGAGCATGATGTTTCGCATGTCACACCTCATGTCTAAAACATTGAGAAAAGGGGACAAAGTCAACATTTTGATGTGTCTACAAATTCTATGTTTTATACAATAATGTATCATATTTGATGAGTTACTGACCTGTCCATCCATATGCTCGATGTGCGTAGTCTCCACAACTGGGCGCTCGCGCTCGGATCACACTGGCACAGGATGTCCATGCACCGGATGGTCTGAGGGATGCACTCCTGCTAGACTGGAAAACAAAGAGACATTTGGTCAGTGGTAGGTCTTTTTCAATGCTGTATCACCATCTTCATCTGGATAGAAAAGGCATTGTTTACCATAACACAAACACACCTTGGACAATGTAACAAGTGGTCCCTCAACACCCAATCTTAAGTCATGAGAACATGTTTGTATAAAAACAATTCTAGTAATTTAAAAATGCAAAGTTAGCTAGCTAGGTAATTTGAAAAAAATGCTAAATAACAATACACATGAGAAATACACAATAATAATGATTTACACAAGAAACTATAAAGGCTATTATACAGTGGGGAGAACAAGTATTTGATACACTGCCGATTTTGCAGGTTTTCCTACTTACAAAGCATGTAGAGGTCTGTAATTTTTATCATAGGTACACTTCAACTGTGAGAGACGGAATCTAAAACAAAAATCCAGAAAATCACATTGTAGGATTTTTAAGTAATTAATTAGCATTTTATTGCATGACATAAGTATTTGATACATCAGAAATGCAGAACTTAATATTTGGTACAGAAACCTTTTGCAATTACAGAGATCATACGTTTCCTGTAGTTCTTGGCCAATTCAAACTTTGCCGTCAGACAACACACACAAGCTGTCAAAAACACAGACTACATGACTGTTTGTTACACACTGGAGGGATTCATTCAAAACACTGCTACCAAAATGTTTAGAATAGGTTTTCAGATAAATAATTTTGAACTTTGTAAAATCACAGCACTGACTATTCAGATAACCCTTTCAGGAACACCCTGGTGAGATAACTTCAGATAACTTCAAAACAGTACTGTAATAAATACCTCTTACATTAGTGGATAAGGGTATACTCCTGTATATGCTGTTTTGGTCAAAAACCTGACCTTTGAAATGTCACACTGACAAAACATGTAAGGAAGAGTTCATGTACAGTAAAGTACCCAATTTCCAAAAGCTTTATTTCCAAATGCAGCAAATGTACAGGTTACTCAGCATCAGCATCAGCATTCTCATTATCTCATCTCAGGTCTGGGTCAGGCGATAATATCTCATCAACGTCACACATCATGTTTACTCTTGCCAGGCAGCATGGGAAAATTGCCCTGCCTTAGAAAACCCTGGATAGACTCCACAGACACATCACCACAGGCGTCCACCATTGTCTCCGGGAGGTTTTGCTGTGCATAGGGGTTGCGCTCATACACTGTCCACCGCCATGCTGAGAAACATTCCTCAATCGGATTCAGAAATGGGGAATATGCTGGCAAAAAAAAGAACGGTGAACCTAGGATGGTCATTGAACCAGGCGCGAACCAGAGCAGCCCGATGGAAACTCACGTTATCCCAAATGACAACATATTGGGCTTGCTCTGGTTGCCCTGGCTCCCCTTCCTGTTGAAGAATGTTATTGGGCAGCTGATCTAGAAATTGAAGGAGTTGTGCCGTGTTGTATAGACCCACTTTGACATGGCAGTGGAGGACGCCACAATTGCTGATGGCAAAACATAGGGTGACGTTGCCTCCCCTCTGGCCAGGAACTTGTATGATGGCATGGTGACCAATGATGTTGCGCCCCATTTTGCGCTTTTTGTTAGGTTGAACCCTGCCTCATCGATGAAGATGTATTCTTGTGGGTCAGCTATGGCATCCAGCTCAAAGATTCTCTACACAAGTTTTAAAAAACTGACATTTTACTGTACTATAAATACAGTACTGTAGTGTACTGCTGTACTGGAATGAAAGATTGTGTACTGCAGTTACTGTAACACATTACTACGCAGTACTGTGTTGATATGCTGGAGAGATTATTATTGGCAATCACCATATTCACCAGGGCAGTCTCCTGCTCAGCTGTGAGAAGTCTCCGCCTACCTCCAATAGATGGCTGCCTCTCAGTTCTGCAAAAATGAAATTTGACCATTACTGAACTATGGTCATCGATTACTGTGGTAAAAACTACACTGAGAACAAAGTAGAGATTCAGTTTAAATGCACTACAACATTACATGAATCACAGTAACAACAAGGCAAATGACCTGTTTTCCCTTCTGAAAGTACAGACAATGGATGCAACCGTGTAACGGCTTAGGTTGGGTTGCACTAGCTGTCCAGCTTCTCTCATAGTCCTCCCATGTATGAACACATGATGAACTAGGGTGGCACGGATTTCATCTGAGATTACTTCTTTGTTGTTGTTGTTGTCGTCGTCCTCGTCCAAGTCCTCTTCCTCTCTGTTGTCTTGCAACTTCGGCATTGTTAGGATCCAGTGTTCCAAAGCACATGGACATGCCTCTAGGCCCTATTTATTGATCCTGCAATTCTGATTGGTGTGTTAACAATTTTGAGGCTTAATGTTTGCACCTGGAGAAAGGTGTGCTCTTTGAGTTTAGGTTGTGATGACTTTAGTTCATTATACTGAGAGCATGTGTTTGCTGAATGAATATTTAGTGCAATTCATTATTTATTTGTCCACTTTTGTGTAAGGTTTTGCAGAAAAAGTTTTGAATATTGAAACATGTGGAAACTGGTGAATAGTGTTTACTGTTATGGAAAATGTGTGTGTGTTTTTGGGAATGACGTAAGGGTATGGGTTTTTGTATAGCAATTGAGAAAAACTGTAATATCTGGAATCATTATTTCGGTTACAGTCTAGTGCAGGTTAGTACATAAGGTAACTATATAACTAGAAAATGATGTTTAAAAGGATATCATTTTCTATCATTGTTCATTCATTACATTAGTGATACATGTTTTACTGAAGATGTCATCTTGAGAGTTCCAAATGTGACTGATGGTTGTGGTTTCTTGTGTAGACCAAAATCTTTCCATATTTTCTGCAGTGCAAAACACCAAAAATAAACTCAGTATGAAAGAAACATAAGACATAGTAGATGTATGCAATAGATAGTAAATATTCTCAAGGTGTTTGGATGAAAGCATTTTCAGAGTGCAAGCTTCAGAAAAATATGTCACAAGCTGTCGAGATTCTTGAGGAACTTTAATAAATCCACTTAAGGATCGGATCCTTTTTTTCAATTTTTGCCTAAAATGACATACCCAAATCTAACTGCCTGTAGCTCAGGACCTGAAGCAAGGATATGCATATTCCTGATACCATTTGACAGGAAACACTTTGAAGTTTGGGGAAATGTGAGAATAATGTATAATAATGTAATACATTAGATCTGGTAAAAGATAATACAAACAAATAAACAGACACAGCAGGGGTACAAACTGTGGAACCCAGGTCTTAAAAATGGATTTTATCAAACAAAACTATGCTACATTTTATCTCTGGAAACCTCAGGATGACAAATCGGAGCAAGATTACTGAATGTAAGTACATTATGAATGTATCAAACCAGTTGCCGTGATACACATTTTTGTTGTTGTGCACTCCTCAAACAATAGCATGGTATTTTTTTCACTGTAATAGCTACTGTAAATTGGACAATGCAGTTAGATTAACAAGAATGTAAGCTTTCTGCCCATATAAGACATGTCTATGTCCTGGAAATTGTTGCTGTTACTTACAATGTCATGCTAATCACATTAGCGCACGTTAGCTAAACCGTCCCGGTGGAGGGACACCGATCCCATATTAAAGTAACTCAAATAAAATAAACAGAAAAAGGTCAGGGGTCACAATTGTATAAATCTATGATACAGTTGTAAGAATACAATGTTTTTTTTAAATATTTCATTTCAAGTATATATTGCAAATATATTGCATTTGGGGACAGATTTCAAATATTTGTTTTTGTGTATGTAAAACTGAACGACTAATTCAGTAGCTTTGTTTTCATTTTAATATTAACATATTACATCTGTCATTGTAAATACATGGGTCTTATTCATGAAATTAAAAATGTAATTACTTAGCTCGCTCCAAAATAACTTCACAGAGTCACACTCATAAAGAAGTTTCCCCTTCTTTTTCACAAAAAAGGTATTTGTCCTCTAAGTCCATGAATTTAGAGTTATAAGTTATTACAAGGGTGTATTTTGTGCAAGATCTTAAAGTGAACTCATTTTACGTTATTTGATATACAACATTTGTGAGAGCTTTCTTCTATTACATTTCAGTAATGTGTGCAAGATAGCTGTTTATGCCCTATACACATTGTGCCGTATTTCATTACACCAGACATCATCTTCACGGAATCTTGCCGCTCTACTGAATGAACATTTATTTTTGGGAGATTGCAAAATATGACCTTTTCATTCAAGACAGGATAAATGTATTGTTTTAGGTGCTAATAAAACACGTTTTGTTTAGTTACTTTTTCCTCAACTTGTTTCTTTAACTGAAGTGCCTGCAATAACTCTGGGATGCTGTGTTCCATGCTATACAAAACCCCCCGAGGGACAAGAGTAGCTTGTAAAGGCAATCAAAGCAGAATGTCACCAGAGACAGACTTGATCACTAACACATTACTTATCCAAAAGACACTGGCTGGCAACTGGCAAACAAGACACCATGTTGGCTCAATGATGAGTAATGATCACATACAGTATGTCAGGGGGAGGGAGAGATCATTAGCAGCCCAAAAGGGCAGTGAAGGATGGAGGGAGTGTGAGTACAAAGAGTTCTTTGGAAATCAGTGATGAGCACCAGCACCAGGCTAAAGCAAGAGCAGAAACTGTGAACTTCTTGTGACGTGATTACTAGAGTCTAGAGAAATCTTTATTCATTGCAGCTAAGTGTTGATTTTTATCATGACACCTCTATGGATCATCACACTTCCACAAATGTCCATACCAAATGAATTGAATGCTCATATTAGGCCATCTGGCATGTAATCATATTCAACGTGAATGTCATTTCAGTCCTATTCAAATCATAGGATGTATGCAAAACATTTATCTGAATTCTGTAGACCTCAAGATTAGAATGAATTCAATACCGGATGGCATGATCTGGCATAATCTTTGTGCAAGGTTTGGTCACCAAGATGCAATGTAAAATGCCTTACTTCTGTGTGTGTTGTTTTTCTATTGTCATGTTATGATAGTTTTTGTTGTTGTTGTTGTTTTCATATTTGTATTTGTTGGTTTTGTAATTTTTTTTACAAAATAATATTTCAGAATTGTTGGAATTGAACAGTAAAAAATAAGTACATAATTAGAGATACCCTGATTTATTGACGTAAGTCCTCTTTTAAGGTCTTGTATCATTGATGTTTCATTGCAGTATACTGTATACAGTATGTTAATTTTCCAGATGAAACTATACTAGTCCTCTATTGTGTTTTCCTTATCAGTGAAAACCATTTCCAAACTATAAATAAGAATGAATGAATTAGGAATGAAAAAAGAATGAACAAGAATAATGAAATACATTGATGGGGTGATATAAAGCTATTGAAGAAGTCTAGTCAAACAGAGGGCTGACTTGCTTATTGAAGGGAAATACAAGTATGGTGAAATTGCATGGAGTACCTGCTATATCTTGTGGACAAATCGAATATTGCAAGCTTGAAAATGAAAGTGCAAATTCTGAGAAATGGCCACAATCAAAGAAATCACAATATATAGTACCAGTCAAAAGTTTGGACAGAACTACACATTCAAGGGTTTTTCTTTATTTTTACTATATTCTACATTGTAGAATAATAGTGAAGACATCAAAACTATGAAATGATACATATGGAATCATGTTTTTTTACCTTTATTTAACTAGGTAAGTCAGTTAAGAACAAATTCTTATTTTCAATAATGGCCTAGGAACAGTGGGTTAACTGCATTGTTCAGGAACAGAACAACAGTTTTTTACCTTGTCAGCTCGGGGATTCAATCTTGCAAACTTTCGGTTACTAGTGCTCTAACCACTAGGCTACCTGCCGCCCCAAGTAGTAACCAAAAAAGAGTTAAACAAATCAAAATATAATTTATATTTGAGATTCTTCAAAGTAGCCTCCCTTTGCCTTGATGACAGTGTTGCACACTCTCGGCTAGGCGAACCGAAGGAGTGTGCTTGCATACTCCCTTAAATGACCTTCGCTTGAAAAACTTGAAAAAAGTGTCAATAGTACTCTTTGTTCATTTTGAGATGCCGTAGCCAGTATACACTTCCTCAAAATAGTCAGAATTAATCTAAGACAACTCAAGAATTCGGTCATTAATTTTGACGTTTTTTCCGAGGAGAGTTTTTATCTGACCAGGATGTTTGGCGCAGCATTTCTCCCAAAAATGTGCAGGAGGACAAGTCGTCTTTTGTTGAATGAGGGTCTAGATTTCAGCTTTTTTTTTTGTGCCCGAACAGCTGAAAAAACCCTTGCCGAAGTCCAAAACAAACAAAAACGTTAGAAAATGTCGTCATAATATATGCACAAACGGTTCCGAACTATTTCGGCTGTGAAGCATGCAGACCCCTTAACCTGGCGACCAGTGCACTGATGTTACATCGAAGTGCTTCAGAATACACTGAGCTGGTAAAAATATTTGTCAGATGTTACTATGGAATACTGCAGTATAATTACAAGAATTTCATAAGTGTCAAAGGCTTTTATTGACAATTACATGAAGTTGATGCAAAGAGTCAATATTTGCAGTGTTGACCCTTCTTTTTCAAGACCTCTGCAATCCGCCCTGGCATGCTGTCAATTAACTTCTGGGCCATATCCTGACTGATGGCACCCCATTCTTGCATAATCAATGCTTGGAGTTTGTCAGAATTTGTAGGTTTTTGTTTGTCCACCCGCCTCTTGAAGATTGACCACAAGTTCTCAATGGGATTAAGGTCTGGGGAGTTTCCTGGCCATGGACCCAAAATATCGGTTTTGTTCCCCAAGCCACTTAGCTATCACTTTTGCCTTATGGCAAGGTGCTCCATCATGCTGGAAAAGGCATTGTTCGTCACCAAACTGTTCCTGGATGGTTGGGAGAAGTTGCTCTCGGAGGATGTGTTGGTACCATTCTTTATTCATGGCTGTGTTCTTAGGCAAAATTGTGAGTGAGCCCTCTCCCTTGGCTGAGAAGCAACCCCACACATGAATGGTCTCAGGATGCTTTACTGTTGGCATGACACAGGATTGATGGTAGCGCTCACCTTGTCTTCTCCGGACAAGCTTTTTTCCGGATGCCCCAAACAATTGGAAAGGGGATTCATCAGAGAAAATTACAGTCCTCAGCAGTCCAATCCCTGTACCTTTTGCAGAATATCAGTCTGTCCCTGATGTTTTTCCTGGAGAGAAGTGGCTTCTTTGCTGCCCTTCTTGACACCAGGCCATCCTCCAAAAGTCTTCGCCTCACTGTGCATGCAGATGCACTCACACCTGCCTGCTGCCATTCCTGAGCATGCTCCGTACTGGTGGTGCACCGATCCCGCGGCTGAATCAACTTTAGGAGAAGGTCCTGCCGCTTGCTGGACTTTCTTGGGTGCCCTGAAGCCTTCTTCACAACAATTGAACCACTCTCCTTGAAGTTCTTGATGATCCGATAAATGGTTGATTTAGGTGCAATCTTACTGGCAGCAATATCCTTGCCTGTGAAGCCCTTTTTGTGCAAAGCAATGATGACGGCACGTGTTTCCTTGCAGGTAACCATGGTTGACAGAGGAAGAACAATGATTCCAAGCACCACCCTCCTTTTGAAGCTTCCAGTCTGTTATTCGAACTCAATCAGCATGACAGAGTGATCTCCAGCCTTGTCCTCATCAACACTCACACCTGTGTTAACGAGAGAATCACTGACATGATGTCAGCTGGTCCTTTTGTGGCAGGGCTGAAATGCAGTGGAAATGTTATTTTGTGATTCAGTTCATTAGCATGGCAAAGAGGGACTTTGCAATTAATTGCAATTCATCTGATCACTCTTCATAACATTCTGGAGTATATGCAAATTGCCATCATTCAAACTGAGGCAGCAGACTTTTTGAAAATTAATATTTGTATCATTCTCAAAACTTTTGGCCACGACTGTAGATTTGGCCATGTGTTTTAGGTTATTGTCCTGCTGAAAGGTGAATTAATCTCCCAGTGTCTGGTGGAAAGCAGACTGAACCAGGTTTTCCTCTAGGATTTTTATTCTGTACAGGCTTCCTTCTTATCAGTCTTTCAATTAGGTTAGTATTGTGGATATTGGAATAACTACAAAGTTGTTGATCCATCCTCAGTTTTCTCCATGCAACGTATTATGTGACTTGTTACTTAGGCTTGAACTTATTTAGGCTTACCATAAGAAAGGGGTTGAATACTTATTGACCCATTTGAAAACAGATCCGACAAAGCAACTACTTAAACAAAAAAACGATCTCAGGAAGTGACTACTTCCTGAAACTATTGGATTGGCTGTCTTCAATTAATGGTAGGGCTATATCTGGAACAGCATGTTGAACATAGAACTATCATGTCACATTCGTTGTAAAGATGAGACCAATGGGCAGCATGAGTAGAGTTCCACATAATTTTAATCAACTGAAACTCACCTAACAAAACAACAAACAACCAAACGAAACGTGAAGCTACAGGTGTGGACTCAGGCAACTCAATGTAGACAAGATCCCACAACACAAACGAGGAAAAATGGCTACCTAAATATGATCCCCAATCAGAGACAACGATAAACAGCTGTCTCTGATTGCGAAACATATCAGGCCAACATAGACATACAAAACCCTAGACATACAAAAACCCTAGACATACAAAACTAGCGTTCCCACCCTAATCACACCCTGATCTAACCAAAATATATAGAAAAACAGAGATATCTAAGGTCAGGGCGTGACATATCATGAATAGAGCATACACAATCTCCTATACTATTCCAATCATATTGTCATATTTGATCTACACAATACATTTCTATGTGAACATTCTGTAAATTTTCTCCTGAATGTTCATTGCCCCAGGAGTACATTATCAAGGCAAACCAATTAACCAATGATATGTTAATTGTATGTGACGCTCTTCTACTGTATAACTCTTTCAACATGCCACTGAAAAGTTTGAGCGCTGCAATGAATTTTATGATACCTGAAAATACTGCAGAGTAATTCAAAACCATTTGTAAATATTGCTAAGCAAAAACAACTTTGAAGCTGAGGGTAAGTGTCATTGTTTCAAACTCACACTACATCATCTTTAAAGAGATAGTTTACTCAGAATACAAACTAACACGATTTTCCTTCTACCTTGGCTGTAGTTGATTTATGAAAGCAGTTTTGGGATATTTTGTTTTCTTTCGACACTTAATCAATCAATCATTCAAATGTATCAATATTCGTAAATCAAAAATCATCCTAAAAAGCATCTGGTAGATTAAATTAAAACAGTGTGGGACTAGATACAGAAGTAAAGCAGAAAGGGTTATCACTTTCAGCACGAACAGGCGCAGTGCTTGCTCACTATTAGAAACTTGATATATTATTTATACAACTATTAAAAACATGACGTTCCGGCCGTCAATGTCCTTAATCAGAATAGGTGGGATAGTGGATGGGGAAGGGCTTAAGCTTACTGATAGGGAGGATAGAGCCATAGGCCTTTTCTCAATTGGATAAAATCCTCAGTGACCCGGAAACTGAAAAGTGGTTGACAAATGTAGGAGAGTGTCAATTCGTTATTAGGTGAATGAAAGATTGTCCTACTCTCTTCAATTGCCTCCTCCGGTGGAGGATGCTCAGGTGTATACTGTGGAAGACTTTTGAAATCAGCCACACCCCCTGCAAACGGCTGTTGTTTCTCAGAGGAGAAAAGCATGCTTGCACACATTTAAAACTATTAAACTATAACTATAAACTATAAATTATCCATTTATCTATAAAATGTATAGCACTACTAGCTGCACTTCTTTTTACCACTTTACACGTGTATCTTGGGATTCCACCCCTATAAACATAATTTGCTAGTGGAGAAGGAGTCTCATTTCTTACAAGCGCCTTTGTTTCCACGTTTCCTTTCCTCACTTCCTCACTGAGGAGAGAAAAGGATGGGAGATGACGCGAGGAGTTGATAAAATCCAATTGAGGAAAGGCCACAGTTCCCTCTGGTGGTGTCCACTCTACATGTGAGAGAAAGGGATTCCATAACTGCAGATGGCAGTAAACCACCAACCTTGGCTTTTTGTCTGTTCAGACAACACACTCCCGGTAGCAGTGTACACCCTTTCAGTTTGTTTACAAACTCATAGAAGTAGAAGAAATGGACTACTTTTAAATGGAGGTAAGACAGTCCTTCTGCTCATAGATGATGCATGTATGAACTACACATTGACACATCCAGCCCAAAGCAAGCGGTTTAAAAAATACTTAGTAGTCTCCAAAGTTCCAGAGCATATCTTTAACTTTATTATCCCAAAAAGTTAGTCATTTGGTCCAAAACACCATACAAAAGGGACATAAAAAACAACAATAAATATACAGAGATGGGCAAAGATACATTGAAATGTATCTTGTTACAAAGGATCCTGAAGACCAATGTAGCAAAATAAAATACTAAATACTTTTGCCAAGTAATGTATTTAACTAAAACACCAAAAATACATCTGCAAGTAGCCCCCTAACTACAACTACATTCTCAGTAATGGTTACATAAACTTCTGACTTGTTATGACTGTTTTATGTAGTTGTTTATCGACCTTAGTTGCTATTAATAAGAGTGTCTGCTAAATTACCTAAATGTGAATGTGCAAAGCACACTGAGTACTATTCTAATGAGCTCTGCTCCCAAACAATTTGTATTTTAACAAAGATTTTACTTAAGTTTTTTTATGCCAAACCCACCACTGGTGTGTGGTCAAAGAGCTCTATTTTCATATCATCTGACCATAGCACCTCCTGGAGTGCTAAACGGCATTGGCACTTGGATTGAAACTGGTGCTATGGTCAGATGACATGAAAATAAAGCTCTTTAGCCACACACACCAGTGGTAGGTTTGGCGTCGAAAAACTGAAACTGGATCTTTTATGTCATGGGGCTATTTTGCCTCCACTGATCCTGGGGCCCATGTTAAGGTCAGCAGCATCATGAACTTTACCAAGTACCAGGACATTTTAGCCAAAACCTGGTTTCCTCTAGTCTGGCTAACACCTAACTCGAAGTTTCCTGACTTCAGAATCTGGAAAGGCTCTTTTGATATTGTTTGCACGATGCATCGATAATAAAGGGGATGTGATGTTTTACTGTTTGGTTCTGCTCAGCCTTTCTCACTCAAACACACAGCCCCCGGGGGGAAGTTCATAAGACCAGAGGATGGATATCAGGGATCTAGAAAGATTCTCTATGAAGGAATGGTCTAATATCCCTCCCAATGTGTTCTCCAATCTCAGAAAACATTTGATAAAAATGCTCAGTGCCATTATCCTCGCAAGGTGCGGTATTGAAAGAATTGAAAACAGGGGTGGCAATCATTTTGAACGTCATCTCTTTTAGATTTCTTTATTACTATATTACAAAATATTTGTCTTTGAGCAATTGTATTACTTTCAAATAATATATATAAAATAAAAAAAAATTGCTTCAGTATTATTTAGTTCATACAGTCTTTTTGCTCATCTTTATCAAGGGTGCCAATAATTGTGTACCTGACTGTTTATGAGTAAATTCTTTAGAACCTACACATAAAAAAATGCATATTCGATCAAATAAGCCTCACATAGCAAATTAGCAATTATATTTTATTTTGACCAAATTCTCTCTCATAGACCTCCATGCAAAAAATCCCCACTTCCACTGATTAACGCTGTACTTTTGCGCAGACAGATTTTAGGGTGGAGTCAAGCCTCTTGCTTGTTTGGGTACGGAGCTCATTAAAATAATACCATGTGTGCTTTGCAAGTGCTCATTTACATTTAGGGCCACAAAGTTGTGGATAAAACATTTTTTAATAGAGAAGTATTTTATATTTTGAAAATACAAAAATACAGATCTCTAAAGTTTATTGTTACAAAACGCATCTAATTTTTGTTCAGGCCAGTGAAATATAAATTACGGAATACACAAAGTTAATTGAAATACGTATTTCAAATTCATGTAACAGAAATATTGCCCATCTCTGTCAACATACACTGAGTGTACAAAACATTAGGACCACAATTAATTGCAGCTCTCAATCTTTTCAGTGGCATGTTGAAAGAGTCATAATAGTAGTTGAGCATGACATACATATCTGTTCAACATATCATTGGTTAATTGGTTTGACTTGATAATGTACACTGAATATACCTAACATTAGGAACACCTTCCTAATATTGAGTTGCACCCTCTTTTGCCCTCAGAACAGCCTCAATTCGTTTGGGGATGGACTCTGCAAGGTGTCGAAAGTGTTCCACAGGGATGCTGGCCCATGTTGACTCCAATGCTTCCCACAGTTGTGTCAAGTTGGCTGGATGACCTTTGGGTGGTGGACCATTCTTGATACACATGGGAAGCTCTTAAGCATGAAAAACCCAGCAGTGTTGCAGTTCTTGACATAAACCGGTGTGCCTGGCACCTACTACCATACCCGTTCAAAGGCACTTAAATCTTTTGTCTTGCCTATTCTGAATGGCCCACATATACAATCCATGTTTCAAATGGCTTTAAAAATCCTTCTTTACCTGTCTCCTACTGATCATCTACACTCATTTAAGCGGATTTAACAAGTGACATCAATAAGGGATCACAGCTTTCCCCTGGATTCACCTGGTGAAAGCAAGAGCAGGTGTTCCTAATGTTTTATACACTCAGGGTATATTTACACAAATTCATGGAAAGATACAAGTAATCTGCCACCGTCTTAAACTAAAAAGAAGAACATCAAGAAACTCCCATGACAAAGCTGAAATATCCTGCTATAATTTTTTTTTCAGTGAACTTGCTTATGGCACTCCTCGGATGAGGTCCTGATATTATACCCCAGATGTGTCAAGCCAAGGCAAGAGCTGCTCCAAGAACAGTACACGTGTTATGTATTTTCTCAAAAGTAGGTATTACTTTCTTAGTCTTGGTATTTTCATTTTGAACTAAGCTCAATGTGAATTCCTACGTTTGGTTTTCACCCCATAAGTGTGGGCCTCTGACTTTGCAGGACTATCCAACATCTTTGCCCTTATCTTGCCGTCCCCCAGACTCTCCTTGACTAGATTCTCCCATCGGTCCAGAGATTCGCCCATGTAACTGACTGCTGAACTCATAGTGCCGTGCCCAGAGGATGCAGCAGATCTCCCAGCATACTTCACTCTCCATTCAGACACCTTGGCATGTGCTCCATAATTTATGTAGGAACTTCCAACTTCAGAGGGAGTCTCACAGCTCACTGAAAACCAGGGCAACAAACACTGTTAGAAGATCCCTTTGACTGGACTACCCAACAATAAATGTTAAGGATTCTAATAAACATTTCTAAGATAAAAAAAAAAAACGAACAGATTTGGAAAATGTAATGTCAAACGTACTGCTGGGGATGAAGAAATCAATGCTTTCCTTCCCCCGTACAAATGGCAGTTTGGATTCCTCTGGTTCTACCACCACTGCCTTCAACATCCGCTCTATGAGTTCCTCTTCTCTCCTGTTCCATTCCTCTTCAGTCATCATGCCTTTTCCTGCTAACCAGTGAAGCATTGGCTTCTGCCTACTCTTCTGTGCAATAGTGAAATTGTGCCCTTTGTTACGTACAACCATCTCCTTTACCTTCCTCAACAGTGTTGTGACCTGATAGCCATCATCCCAGCCATGGCAGTTCATTACATGATACCTGTTCCCACATTTTTCAACAAGTTGTTGGAGTGCCTCTCCTTCTCTCTCAATATATTCCTCAATGGCTCTGTCTCCTAGCCAATCTCCCCAGGTGAACAGCACCATTGTGTGTCTCCAGACTTTCTCAGTTAATAGCCCAAGGTGCTCCTCTACTGCTTTGAGGTCTCCCTCTGAAAATGGTGCAGAAATGGGAATGACCAGAAGAAAAGCATGGGGGCCAGGTGGACAGAGAGACACACTGCGCACCACTTCATCTTGAACCCAATCTTGTGCATCCTGTGGGGTTCTCTTCCACCAGCCTGGTGTATCTACAACTTTGAGCTTCATCCCAGCAACTCTCTTTTGTTGCATTACACACTGCATAGTTCTGTTTTGAATTCTGAATTCCTAAATATATCAACAACAAAAACATTTATAATCAGAATAATTAAGCAGAAAATAACTTTACCTGTATTTAGGGGAATGAGGGAATGTCATACACGAACATCGCTCTATGTTTTTCATTTCAACAAACTCCTTAGTATTAAAGAAACATTTCCTGGGCTTTAATTTCCACTTTAATGATATAGACACTTTAAACGATAGTTACAGTTACAGCACAGGAGGACCCAAAATCTCAAAGTATGTTGCATTCATACAGTATCTGAAGGGATATAGAGCAGGGTGAATTCAAGTTTCCATACCTTGGTCAAAGCTGTCGGAAACAACTCTCCAACCAGTATTGTGTTTCCTGCCACACTCTTCCCAGCCTCTCTTCTCCCAACAAGTACAATTCTCAACTCATCCTCAGAGAATATTTGTTCCTCCCCTTAAAAATATAAATCTACAATTTTTGCATGCTCTTGTTACAAAAACAAAACTTTTCTTCTATTTCCTAAACTCAAGGGTGTTTAAGAAGACTAATTCCAAACTAAATCAATAACAGATGGATTTTTATTTACCTAGGAGATATGCACAAATGTTTGTCCACAGAGGAAACTGAAACAACAATGTAGAAGTGGTGAAAGTAGACATATTCTGTTAGTTTTATGCTTAGAATTCAAATAAACTCACCTTTAAACAGTTCTCTGAGTGTCGTCATTTGTCTCTGCACCTTCATCGTGATCTTTTGAGCTCTTTCTTTTCCAGCCCTCTTTTTCTGTTCCAAGTCTGCTGAAACATCTCTGTCAATTTCATAAGGACAACCTCTGTTTTCTGCCACCATCTCCTCTACTTTCTCCAGAAGCTCGGTTACCTGGGTTGCATCACTTCGATTCTTGTTGTCAAAAACATGGTATCTGTTACCACATTTCTCAATGAGCCACTGAAGACCCTCCCCTTCACTCGCAATGCGCTGCTCAACAGTTGTGTCTCCCAGCCAGTCTCCTCGTGTGAAGAGCACAATCGTGTGCTTCCAGACTGCATCTGTGAGGAGACCCATGTGCTCCTCAACCGCTCTCTTATATGATTTGTTGAATGCTGTTGCAAAGGGAACCACCAGAAGGACCGCATGAGGTCCTGGAGGACATTGAAACACACTGTGCACTATCTCAAATCTATCCATCTTGGAGGTGCTCTGTAGAGAACTATTATAGTGCCAGCCTGGTGTGTCAACCACCGTAAGCTGCCTCCCTGCTACTTCACCATGTCTTGTCACACAGTGCACTGTTCTTCTTGTATTATCAGCAACATCAAACACACCTTCCCCCAGAATGGTGTTTCCTGCTGAGCTCCTAGCAGCCCATTGTGCCCCAACAATCACAAGCCTGAGGTATGTTGGGCTAGTTGCCTCTCCTTTAAAATTGAAAATAAATCAGAAATCTACAGTGAGGATGCAGATCAAATGCTCTGAGGTAAGAGAGTGGGTGGTTGCTCCTGTGTTATACAATTTTTCTGGTACTCAAGAAGAAACTATATGTATAATGCTATGTCAGGTTTCATTCAATCTTGTCCTTAGTATTTCACACACACATTTAAGCTCACCTTCGATCAGCGCTCTGAGTCTGGTCCTTTGTTTCTGTACCTTAGCCATCATCTGTTTGGCTACTTCAATCACTGCTAATTTCTTCTCTTCGAGCTCTTCAGACAGAGCTTGGTCTGTCTCATAATGATTGCCATCATTTCCTGCCACCATTTCTTCTATCTTCTCCAGCAGCTCTGTGACCTGGGTGCCATCACCCTTGTTATTGACATTCAGAACATGATACCTGTTCCCACACTTCTTAATAAGCCAATGAAGATCCGGCCAATCTCTTATGTGTTTCTGTAAACTTCTGTCATTGGGGGGAGTGATTGTACTAAACAGCACAATAGTGTGTCTCCAGACTCTTTCATTGAATAGCTCCATGTGTTCCTGTAACGATCTTTTGAATATGTCGGGGAAAACGGTGTCCACGGGAATGACCAAGAGAAAGGCTTGGGGTCCAGGATGACATAGATATACACTTCTCATGATTTCCAATTGATCCAATTTGGGAGTATTATCTACAGGATAACCCCACCACCAGCCTGGGGTGTCAATCAAAGTTATCTGCCTCCCATACACATACCGTTGTCCGCTCACACATTGAGCAGTTCTTCTTCCCGTCTCAAAAATGTCTCTGCCCAGGATGGTGTTTCCTATTGAACTCTTCCCGCTGGCTTCTATATCCCACATCTGTCTTCCCCCAATTAGCACAATCTTCATCTCTGACCGATGGTGGGTCTCCCCTGTCAAAGAAAGAGCTCAGTATATTCCTGATGCACTCCTCAAATGGGAATGAGTTTTTCTTTTACAGGGTACTGTATATCCTGAACATTGCCACAGAACTTACCGAGGGAGGGAGGTGCCCTACTTGCCATTTTGTGTTCTCCACACTTCTTCCTCCTTAGCCGTCACTGGCAATAAGACTTATTACCTCTAACAAAATAAAACTGACAGACAGACATGTTTTTATGAGAAATTTGACTAAATGAAGCACATAATAGAACTTTGAAGGTTGCATCGACATCAAATTGCTCTCAAAATTAGGTATTTTTCAAGATTATGTTTTTAGACAGATATGCATCATACCCAAGAAGACTCAAGGCTGTAATCGCTGACAAAGGTGCTTCAACAAAGTACTGAGTAAAGGGTCTGAATACTTATGTAAATGTGATATTTCCATTTATTTATTTTTTTACCCACTTTTTCTCGCCAATTTCGTGATCTTGTCTCATTGCCGCAACTCCCCAACGGGCTCGGAAGAGGCGAAGATCAAGTCATGCATACTCCGAAACATGACCCGTCAAACCACGCTTCTTAATTAACACCCGCACGATTAACCCGGAAGCCAGCTCCACCAATGTGTCGGAGGAAACACCGTTCAACTGAGGAAAAAACATTCAGCCTGCAGGCGCCCAGCCCACCGCAAGGAGTCACAATTTAATACATTTTAGAATAAGGCTGTAACGTAACAAAATGAGGAAAACGTCAAGGTGTCTGAATACTTTCCGAATGCACTGTATTACACGGCTAAGGGCTGTTCTTAAGCGTGACGCAACGCGGAGTGCCTGGATACAGCCGTTAGACCGTGGTATATTGACCATATACTACAAACCCCGGGGTGCCTAATTACTATTATAAATTGGTTACCAACATAATTAGAATAAAAAGTATTTTTTTGTCATACCCATGGTATATGGTCTGATATACCAAGGCGTTCATCCAATCAGCATTAAGTGCTCGAACCAGGTTTATAATTGTAAATAAATCCCCTTTGCGCATGTGCATAACTGTAGATAAATCCGACAGGAGAGTTTGAGTGATGAAAATTGGTCAGAGGATCTCGAAATCTCTGAGCAAGAAACACTTGGATGAACATTAAAAAAACGAATGTTAGACTATTTTCTGGTAATTGTGCTGTTATTATGTGCCAGATGTTAAGACTACAAACCATTACAAATGGCCCATTTGCGAGATCAACTTGTCATTTTGCCTATGGCCTATTTATTGCCTCCTCACGCCTCCTCCTCACGCCATTTGCACACACTGTATATAGACTTTTTAAAATGTTTCTAATGTAGTTTGTTTATTCCATGTGTAACTCTGTGTTGTTGTTTGTGTCGCACTGCTTTGCTTTATCTTGGCCAGGTCGCAGTTGTAAATGAGAACTTGTTCTCAACTGACCTACCTGGTTAAATAAAGGTGAATATATATATATATATATATATATATATATATATATATATATATATATATATATATATATATATATATATATATATATATATATATATATAAAAAAAAAAAAAAAATTTAATGTCAATAGGCATAGGCTACAGATTAAAATCTGGGTTTACGATTGTAAATGTTGTCATGGTTTGCTTATATAAAGGCAGGTAGCCTATAGCCCCTGATAGGCCTACATCTCATTTCAGATAGTCCACAGTAGCCTAGACAAGATGTAGGCAAGATGTAAACTGAACGATTTAGCAGCTTGATTAGTTCAAATTAACAGACTCATTTTTTCAACATGAATAGCGAAGCGATTTCGAGGTAATAAATGCTTGTGTTTTACAATAGCCTGCTGGATTGACTACTGAGGATGGGGTCATAATTTCAATCACTGAACGAAAATATGAATAAACCAAATATGCTTGCGAACAACAGCCAGTGTTGTTGACAATCATTTTTTTTATAGATTTTTTTTTATACCTGTAGCTTAATCTGACTACTGTTGCGTCAATCTAATGTATTCTAACAACTGATCAGCAATTGCCATAGAGCTTTGATAACTTCCAATTTACTTAACTAAACATGTCCATTAATAATTGCAAAATTACACAAGGCTACAACAAGAAACTGAAGTTATAGGCTATTTATTAAAATTGGATTGACGGCTCCAGGTAGGCTACACAAGCGGCACAAATTGATTTGCAATGACTCCAGTGATATCGTAATTTCAACATATTGTAATGTTTTACCCATTCGAAAGTCTCTCAGCCTATCACACAATGATATACAAATGAGTTGCTGTATGTGAGGATGCGGGAGGCATGCTGATAGAGTTTTTGGGAAGGCGTTGTGTGCGGTTTGTCAGTGCTGGTGTGAACTGTCTGTTCATCCCAAAAAATTACAACTTGATTATTCGATGGGAAATCAGTGTCCAAGACTGTTTTCGCTAGTCAACAAACAACGTGCGAGTTTCGGTGGGCTTACAGGATCGTTACAATATGTATTATATCAAATAGTATCCTACTTGATGGCCAACAGAAGCAAATGTATCATTCTCCACATTTAATGTCAGTTTCATTGAGGACTTTTCCCCATAAAAAGAATCACGTGAGGGAGTTCCATAACTAACATTTGAAATTTCCATTCGGGCAGCCACCGAGACCCAAGAACTGAGCATGCATAAAACAAATCGTTTGATACCGTTTTCTAGGATAAGGGGCAGCATTTTCACGTTTGGATGAAAAGCATACCCAAATTCAACTGCCAGCTACTCATCCCCAGAAGATAATATATGCATATTATTAGTAGATTTGGATAGAAAACACTCTGAAGTTTCTAAAACTGTTTGAATCATGTCTGTGAGTATAACAGAACTTATTTAGCAGCCAAAACCCCGAGGACAAACCATTCAGATTTTTTTTTTTTTTTAGGTCACTCTTTTCAATGGGTTTTCATTGGGAATCCAGATTTCTAAGGGACCTTCTTTAGAGTCTTTAGAAATTGGTTGAGGTTTTTCCTTTGTGTAATGAAGAAGTACAGCCATCCAGAACAAGGGTAACTTGAAGTGTACTGTTAGATAGAGGCGCGTGACCAGAAAGCTAGCTACAGTTTGTTTTAATCCTGTATTGAACACAGATCATCCCGTCTTCAATTATTTACTTTAAAAAATACCTAAAGATGTATTACAAAAGTAGTTTGAAATGTTTTGGCAAAGTTTACAGGTAACTTTTGAGATATTTTGTAGTCATGTTGCACAAGTTGGAACCGGTGTTTTTCTGGATCAAACGCACCAAATAAATTGACATTTTGGATATATATCGACGGAATTAATCGAACAAAAGGACCATTTGTGATGTTTATGGGACATATTGGAGTGCCAACAAAAGAAGCTCTTCAAAGGTAAGGCATGAATTATATTTATTTCTGCGTTTTGTGTCGCGCCTGCAGGGTTGAAATATGCTTCTCTCTCTTTGTTTACTATGGTGCTATCCTCAGATAATAGCATCGTTTGCTTTCGCCGAAAAGCCCATTTGAAATCTGACATGTTGGCTGGATTCACAACAAGTGTAGCTTTAATTTGGTATCTTGCATGTGTGATTTAATGAAAGTTGAATTTTTATAGTAATTTATTTGAATTTGGCGCTCTGCATTTTCACTGGCTTTTGGCAAGGTGGGATGGTAGCTTCCCGTCTATCCCAGAGAGGGTTTAAGCAAACTCAACATTAGAAAACAGTTTAAACCACCTCTTAGCGAACTATTGTAATGTGCTCTGGTGCGCCAAAGTCGTTTTCCAGTGCTTCATTATTTCTTTATGTACATTATTTCTAGCGTATTAATGTTTTATGGAAAAAGGGTTGGAAATAGGCATCTAAATAGCCTCTACAACTGGTAAAAAGTTATCACGCGACGTGTGGCTTGCTGCGGTCTTCTCTCGTTCACATGACTCAGCCAATAGCTGTACACATGCACTCAATCTCCCTCCCACCACTCAATCAGTAGCCTGACTCGCTTTCTGACAGTCAGTAGCAAGTAACAGTGAATTATATATTTTCTAAGGGAAATGCCTTGGTGGCCGCCGTAAAAGTTAGTAATAGCCCAAAAACCTTCAAACCGCGACCAATATATTTTCAATCGTCAAATCGCTTTCAAATAAGCAAGAAAATGGCGAATATTGCATCACTGGCTACGGTTATTGTCCCCGCTTCTTATTTTCTTCTGTGGGGTTTATCGTGGTTGGCATCCAACGTTATGGTGCATTACCGCCACCTAGTGTACGCGTCCCTGACTCCCACCTATGTACCGGATACCTTTCTTAAAAATTTACCAACAGATAGAAGTATGAAGAGGGATTCCTGCACCCTTACAAAAAATATAGCAAGTTTGAAACTGCAGTAAATGTTACTTCTTTGAAACTGCAGTAAATGCAATCTTTTTTCGTAAGGGCAGATACAGGAATGCCCACATACTGGAACGGCCCGAAATGAGGGCCGCAATTGCACCCCTCTCAGCTTTTTAATCTACAAATGTGAGTGTAAGTCTGAGAAGCGGTAGACCTGTTCCATTTGCACCATTTCTAGGCTCCCCTTAAATAACATTTTTGCTTTTACTTTCGGTTTTGTACACCAGCTTCAAAGTGCTGAAAACGTGATATTTTGCTTATTGAAAATATATTTCTCACTGCTTTAGAAGGCACAATGATTCTGCACACTATACATTGCTTGTTTTGTCACAAACTGAAATTAGGCGAACCATTCAAATTTTGGCAACTGGGAAGTGTACGCATATTATTGTAAAGCAGTATTAGTAAGTGGTTTTTCATGTTTAAATACTGCTAAGTTATGTTAAAAGTTTGTCGTCGCAGAATGGTAATAAACAGTATATAAGACAAGATCCTTGTGTTACGCTAAATGATTTAAGTAACTTACCATATGTTGAATGCGATGACTTGGTACAATATCTTGTCGCAAAGTCAACAAAAAGAGTAGCAGGTGAAAGTGAAATCTGAACACACACACACTGGCACTAACTTTCTGAGTCTGCATTCCTGGGTTGCATTTCGAAATATAACAGAAGATTCACAGTGTAAACCTGCCTCAACCTGTTTAGGTCCCCAAAAATGTTTAAACTACAACCAATGCAGAAATGTAGACATGATCAGCATTGGCATATAGTGCCATACAGACCTGGGATCAAATAGTATTTGAAATCATTTCAAACCCTCATGTGTGCTTGATTGAGCTTCTGTTGCAATTAAAAAGTCCCATAAGTGCAAACCCCAACCCACTAGCACTTCAGGCTGGCTAAAGCAAACATTCAAAATCTTTGAAAGATTTCTTTGAAAGGTTGTTTGGCAGTATAATAGGTTGTTATACTGCCAAGCTGCAGGGTGGAACAACCATCATGGTTAAGTTGGGTTCTTGGGGCAAATGTTTTACCTATGACAAAGAAGGACTTTTGGAACAAAAATTGTGACTGTGGAACAAATGGAGCTGGGTCTTGACTCTGAATATAATTTTATATACTGTGTTGGAGAATTTATTTGGCTATTCACACCTAAATGTCAGTCAATTTCAGTGTTCAGATCAATCAGAAATGTATTATTATCATGGGGGTGATTTGTTTTTATTTATTGAAAATGAAACATCAATTGCATATTATTTTGCAGTTAAATAAAAGACAAATACAAAGCCTATCGAGTCAAAATAAACCCTCCACATTTAAGTATACAGGTTACTCTGAGTCTCGCTGATTTAAGTATACAGGTTACTCTGAGTCTCGCTGATTTTAGCAACCTTTCGGAGGACGTCTGCACTCGGACAAGACTCCAACTGGTGGTTAAAGGAGAGAAAGAGGGATCAGCAAAATGAAGATACTCACTGCTCTTAAGAAAACAAATGTGTTCATTCTACCACTCCTATTTTTGTGATATGTGACAGGAGATTGGTGGCACCTTAATTGGGGAGAACAGGCTCGAGGTAATGCCTGGAGCAGAATGGTATCAAATGTGTTTGATGCTATTCCATTCACTTTGTTCCAGGCATTATGAGCCATCCAACCCTCAGCAACCTCCTGTGTACAGTACTCACTTTAACCAACTTGCTTAAACTTGTCAGAGCAGGTTTGTAGGTTTCCATGGTGACTGAGTCTGGGCTGATGACATCAGAGTAACATTGGTACAGAACAGCTGGAATCTGATGGACTTGGCAGTGGCTCAGTACTGAGGAAAGAATAGAGATTCATTTTTGAATTTGGGTTATTCTGTGTGAAAATAATCCAAGAATGACCATGACTTTTTCCTGAACCCATGGAGAGCAGAGACAGTGTGGCGGTACCTGCAGCTGGCAGTCCAGTGAGGATGCTGGGCTGCCCTACTGCAGGGCAAAAGGCCTGGCATTTGTAAGCACTGCTCTTGAGGGAGCGTATGAAGGGGATGGTGCTACCGTAGAGGTAGTCTGGCATTTTGTACTCAGCCACAGGGCTGTCTGAAAGCACCATCACATTGAGCTCTCTATACTCAAGGCAGCCAAACACCTAGTACAGAAGGAAGGAGAGAGAAGGGCAGACAGAGAGACCTTTAGTCATTGCTGAAGAATGGTTTTTGGTCACCATAGCTCCTTAATTATAACCTTACATCTGCGTAATGTATTCATATCAAGCAGAGGGCATTAACCTCTACAAGACAACAATAAAATCACAAGAGCCTTACCTTTTCTGTCCATTCAAACAGCTGGTCCTCAGCAATGTAACAAGTACTTTGGCATATTAAAACCTACAAAAAGAAAACAATAATACGCTTTAAAGAATCTGTTGTAGTCGCTGAGTTGCATATCTCAGCGTTTCACTCGGACTACAGAAGCAATTAAAATAGTTAAAAACACACCTTAAAAGTTCCATATACAATGCATTCGGAAAGTATTCAGACATGTTTACTTTTCCCACATTTTGTTACGTTACAGCCTTATTCTAAAATAAATTAAAATTGTTTTTTCCCCCTCATCAATCTACACACAATACCCCATAAAGACAAAGCATAAACACGTTTGTAGAAATGTTTGTAAATTACAAAAAAAATACAAAACGGAAATATTACATTTACATAAGTATTCAGAACCTTTACTCAGTACTTTGTTGAAGCACATTTGGCAGCGATTACAGAGTTTCTCCCATTCTTCTCTGCAGATCCTCTCAAGCTCTGTCAGGTTGAATGGGGAGCGTTGCTGCACAGCGATTTTCATGTCTCTCCAGAGATGTTCGATCGGGCTCAAGGCTCTGGCTGGGCAACTAAAGGACTAGGGTTGCACCTTTTGGGGAAGATTCAGAGGTGGAAACTTTCCATGGGAATTAACGGGAATATATGCAAATTAATATTAATACCATTTAAATGTAGATGTTTTTTGAAATGGATATAGAGTTAAAGTCAGAAGTTTACATACACCTTAGCCAAATTAATTTAAATTCAGGTTTTCACAATTTCTGACACTTAATCCTAGTAAACATTCCCTGTCTTAGGTCAGCTAGGATCACCACTATTTTAAGAATGTGAAATGTCAGAATAATAGTAGAGAGAATTAGTTCAGCTTTTATTTCTTTCATCACATTCCCTGTGGGTCAGAAGTTTACATACACTCAATTAGAATTTGGTAGCATTGCCTTTAAAAAATATATACTTTTCGGTTAGCCTTCCACAAGCTTCCCTCAATAAATTGGGTGAATTTTGGCCCATTCCTCCTGACAGAGCTGGTGTAACTGAGTCAGGTTTGTAGTCAGGTATTTCCAGTTCTGCCCACAAATGTTCTATAGGATTGAGGTCAGGGCTTTGTGATGGCCACTCCAATACCTTGACTTTGTTGTCCTGAAGCCATTTTACCACAACTTTGGAAGTATGCTTGGGGTCATTGTCTATTTGGAAGACCCATGTGTGAACAAGCTGTAACTTCCTGACTGATGTCTTGAGATGTTGCTTCAATATATCCACATAATTTTCCTACCTCATGATGCCACCTATTTTGTGAAATGCACCAGTCCCTCCTGCAGCAAAGAACCCCCACAACATGATGCTGCCACCCCCGTGCTTCACGGTTGGGATGGTGTTCTTCAGCTTGCAAGCATCCCCCTTTTCCTCCAAACATAACGATGGTCATTATGGCCAAACAGCTCTATTTTTGTTTCATCAGACCAGAGGACATTTCTCCAAAAAGTACGATCTTTATCCCCATGTGCAGTTGCAAACCGTAGTCTGGCTTTTTTAATCGCGGTTTTGTACCCGTTTCCTCCAGCATCTTCACAAGGTCCTTTGCTGCTGTTCTGGGATTGATTTGCATATTTTCACACCAAAGTACGTTCATCTCTAGGAGACACAACGTGTCTCATTCCTGAGCGGTATGACAGCTGCATGGTCCCATTGTGTATATACTTGCGTACTATTGTTTGTACAGATGAACATGGTACCTTCAGGCATTTGGAAATTGCTCCCAACGATGAATCAGACTTGTGGAGGTCTACATTTTTTTTTCTGAGGTCTTGGCTGATTTATTTAGATTTTCCCATGATGTCAAGCAAAGAAGCACTGATTTTGAAGGTAGACCTTGAAATTCGTCCACAGGTACACCTCCAATTGACTCAAATGATGTCAATTAGCCTATCAGAAGGTTCTAAAGCCATGACATTATTTTCTGGAATTTTCCAAGCTGTTTAAAGACACAGTCAACTTAGTGTATGTAAACTTCTGACCCACTGGAATTGTGATACAGTGAATTATAAAATATAAATCTGTCTGTAAACAATTGTTGGAAAAATTACTTGTGTCATGCACACAGTAGATGTTCTAACCGACTTGCCAAAACTATAGTTTGTTAACAAGAAATTTGTGGAGTGGTTGAAAAATTAGTTTTAATGACTCCAACCTAAGTGTATGTAAACTTCCGACTTCAACTGTATGTCCAAGACATCGCAAATATTTTTGTGTTGATATTGAGACTGTTAAAATTGACTATCGTCTAGGATCCAGGTAATACACTTGTGTTCCTCGTGCATAGCCGCGGGAAGTAGGGGTGCTGCAGGTCCCTTTGAAAAATCAACTTAAAAAACTAAAATATATATACAGAGTCTTCGGAATGTATTCAGACCCCTTGACTTTTTCCACATTTTGTTAAGTTAAAGCCTTTTTCTAAAATGTATTAAATAACATTAAAAAAAACTCCAATCTACACACAATGCCCCATAATGACAAAGCGAAAACAATTTTTTTGATTGTTTTGCGAATTTATAAAGAATAAAAAACAGAAATGCCTTATTTACGTAAGTAATCAGACCCTTTGCTGTGAGACTCGACATTGAGCTCAGGTGCATCCTGTTTCCATTGATCATTCTTGAGATGTTTCTACAACTTGATTGGAGTCCACCTGTGGTAAATTCTATTGATTGGACATGATTTGGAAAGGCACACGCCTGTCTTTATAAGGTCCCACTGTGACAGTGAATGTCAGAGAAAAACCAAGCCATGAGGTCAAATGAATTGTCCGTAAAGCACCGAGACAGGATTGTGTTGAGGCACAGATCTGGGGAAGGGTACCAAAAACTGTCTCCAGCAATGAAGGTCCCCAAGTACACAGTGGCCTCCATCATTTTTAAACGGGAGAATGGCCTTGGTCAGGGAGATGACCGAGAACCCGATGGTCACTCGGGTGGTGAGGGTAGGAAACAACATCTCCACCCCGCTGATCCTCAACACTGGGGCCCCACAAGGGTGCATTCTCAGCCCTCTCCTGTACTCCCTGAACACCCATGACTGCGTGGCCATGCACGCCTTCAACTCAATCATCAAGTTTGCAGACGAGAATACAGTGTTAGGCTTGATTACCAACAATGACGAGATGGACTACAGGGAGGAGATGAGGGCCCTCGGAGTGTGGTGTCAGGAAAACAACTTCACAGTTTAACGTCAACAAAACAAAGGAGATGATCGTGGACTTCAGGAAACAGCAGGAGAGAGCACCCCCCATCCACATCGACGGGACAGTAGTGGAGAAAGTGGAAAGTTTTAAGTTTCTTGGCATACACATCACGGACAAACTGAAATGGTCCACCCACACAGACAGCGTGGTGAAGACTGTCAGACTGTTAAACAGCCATCACTAACATTGAGTGGCTGCTGCCAACATACTGACTCAAATCTCTAGCCACTTTAATAATTAAAAATTGGATGTAATAAATGTATCACTAGTCACTTTAAACAATGTCACTTTATATAATGTTTACATACCCTACATTACTCATCTCATATGTATATACTGTACTCTATACCATCTACTGCATCATTCCTTTACACTTGTGTGTATAAGGTAGTTGTTGTTAAATTGTTAGATTACTTGTTAGATATTACTGCACTGTCGCTACACTCGCATTAACATCTGTTAACCATGTGTATGTGACCAATAAAATTTTATTGGATTTGATTTGACAGAGCTTTTGAGTTCCTCTGTGGAGATTTGAGAATCTTCCAGAAGGACAACCATCTCTGCAGCACTCCAACAATCAGGCATTTATGGTAGAGTGGCCAGACGGAAGCCACTCTTCAATAAAAGGCACATGACATGACAGCCCGCTTGGAGTTTGCCAAAACTCCTAAGGTGAAGCATGGTGGTGGCAGCATCATGCTGACGGGATGTTTTTCAGCGACAGGGACTGGGAGACTAGTCACGATCGAGGCAAAGATGAACAGAGCAAAGTACATAGATCCTTGATGAAAACCTGCTCCAGAGCGCTCAGGACCTAAGACTGGGGCGAAGGTTCACCTTCCAACAGGACAACGACCATAAGCACACAGCCAAGACAACGCAGGAGTGGCTTCGGGACAAGTCTCTGAATGTCCTTGAGTGGCCCAGCCAAACTTGAACCCAATCAAACATCTCTGGAGACACCTGAAAATAACTGTGCAGCATTGCTCCCCATCCAACCTGACAGAGCTTGAGAGGATCTGCAGAGAGGAATGGGAGAAACTCCCCATAT
This sequence comes from Salvelinus namaycush, assembly GCF_016432855.1. Taxonomy (NCBI): domain Eukaryota; kingdom Metazoa; phylum Chordata; class Actinopteri; order Salmoniformes; family Salmonidae; genus Salvelinus; species Salvelinus namaycush. The sequence goes on along the minus strand of NC_052309.1, from coordinate 35,588,175 downwards.
ACATGTGTGCCAAGCTTGTAGCGTCATACCCAAGAAGACTTGAGGCTGTAATCACTGCCAAAGGTGCTTCAACAAAGTACTGAGTAAAGGGTCTGAGTACTAATGTAAATGTGATAGTTCAGTAAAAAAAAGTGGTCTAAGGCACAGCATCACAGTGCTAGCTGTGCCACTAGAAATTCTGGGTTCGAGTCTAGGCTCTGTCGCAGCCGGCCGCGACCGGGAGACCCATGGGGTGGCGCACAATTGGCCCAGCGTTGTCCGGGTTAGAGGAGGGTTTGGCCGGCAGGGATGTCCTTGTCCCATCGTGCACTAGCGACTCCTGTGGCAGGCTGGGCGCAGTGCATGCTGACACGGTCGCCAGGTGTACGGTGTTTCCTCCGACACATTGGTGCGGCTATCTTCCGGGTTAAGTGGGCAATGTGTCAAGAAGCAGTGCGGCTTGGTTGGGATGGGTTGTGTTTCGGAGGACGCACAGCTCTCGACCTTCGCCTCTCCCGAGTCCGTACGGGAGTTGCAGCGATGAGACAAGACTGTAACTACCAATTGGATACCACGAAAAAGGGGTAAATAAAATTTAAAAAATCTGTTTTTGCTTTGTCATTATGGAGTATTGTGTGTAGATTGATAAGGGAAAAATTGGTTTTAATCAGTTTTAGAATAAGGCTGTAACATAACAAAATGTTTAAAAAGTCAAGGGGTCTGAATACTTTCCGAAGGCACTGTATATTTTTTAGAATCACAACAGTAGTCCACTGGACCATTACTAGTATTAGCGGACCGATATAGACGTCTGTAGCACAGGAAAAACATATTTTCAGCATTTCTGCTTTGGCAAAAAAAAGGTACTTATAATTAAGAACAGTATCTTGCAGGATTCAATTGTTGGAATTGTAAGAGTTGTTGCCCTGTCCCTTTCTCTGTGATTTGTCATTGTAATGGAATCCAGAAAGAACAAAAACCTGTCCTCTGTAACGGGGTGAGTGACTGCTTGCCGGGAAGTCAGGCGCAGGAGAGCAGAGATGAGTGATAACAGGAGAACTTTAATATACACCCTGGCCCAAAGGCACAGGGGAGGCAGCACAAAGCACAACCACGGTAACATGAACCGGATTAAACAAAACAAACAAACCTAGGTTTGAAACAAGCCAGCCTGTAGCGTAACGCCCTACACAAAGAACAATTCCACACACAGACATGGGGGAAACAGAGGGTAATATACATTTAGTCTGATGAGGGAATGTGAACCAGGTGTGAGGGAAGACAAAACAAATGGAAAATGAAAGGTGGAGCAGCGATGGCTAGAAGGCCGGTGACTTCGACCACCGAACGCCGCCCGAACAAGGAGGGACCGACTTCGGCGGAAGTCGTGACATCCTCAAACATTTACATAAAAAACGTGCAAAGTTATGGGCAAAGACACAAAACATCCAGATCAAATTTTTCTTCATCAAATATGGAAACATCCACTTTGTGCAGTATTAATTTTCCATCCTTACAAACCACTTAATGTAAATGTACATTACTGTATTATACATATCAATCAGTCAATCAATCAAATTTATTTATAAAGCCCTTCTTACAGCAGCAGATGTCACAAAGCGCTATACATAAACCCAGCCTGAAACCCCAAACAGCAAGCAATGCAGATGTAGAAGCACGGTGGCTAGGAAAAACTCCCTAGAATGGCAGGAACCTAGAGAGGAACCAGGCTCTGAGGGGTGGCCAGTCCTCTTCTGGCTGTGCCAGGTTGAGATTATAACAGTACATGGCCAAGATGTACATAGGCTGGTCATCTAGGTTTGTACCTGTAGACTTTGCATCACCATGAAGAAAAACAAAGCACAGTACAGTAATTGAGTACATTGATACATCAAGTAGTTTGTGATGATGTGGCTCAGTTGGTAGAGCATGGCACTTGCAATGCTAGGGTTGTAGATTCGATTCCCATGGGGGACCAGTATGAAAATGTATGCAGTCACAACTGTAAGTTGCTCTGGATAAGAGTGTCTACTTAAATGGAAAAGGAATTAATAGACCATTTCAGTTTTCACATAGAAATAAGTTGCAGTTGCAAAGTAATTCAATAAACTGGAAAACATATATCAAGCAAGTATTTTTATATTCCACAAGTATTATCAGACTAACTGTTTTGTACAAATAATTATCAGATTCAAGTTACATCAAAAAATATATATTTTTTTTATTCACAAAAGTAGTGCACTGGGCCTTTACTAGTCCTGTATTAGCAGACCGACATAGATGTCTTCAGTGCGCACATTTTTTTCCCTACTGCAAATCGCAGCCCCACCTCCAAACTACTTCCCACTGCTATACTCTCACCACTGTAAGTTGCTCTGGATAAGAGTGTCTACTAAAAGGGCAAAGGAATGAATAGACCATTTCAGTTTCCACATAGAAATACGTTGCATTTCAAGAAACTGGAAAACATACAGTACCAGTCAAAAGTTTGGACACACCTACTCATTCAAGGGTTTTTCTTTTTTACAATTTTCTACATTGTAGAATATTAGTGAAGACATCAAAACTATGAAATATCACATATGAGCATGGTTCAGTGTGTACGTGTTGCGCTCTTTCACTGACTTGTAAAAGGTAGCAGAACAGAAACTGGCTACTCTTTAGATGACTGATGTAGCTGGCACGGTAACTGTTGTTTAACTTAACAGAAAAAGACTAAACTAGTGTTTATTCGCAGTGCTGCGCTCGTATTGTAACTGACATGTAACGTTAGCTAATGTTTCATCCCCTCTCGACTGAGGTGAATGAATAAGCTACGCTAGTGAGTAGCAACCACCGCCAGGTCAGCTCTAGCCTCTATTTATCTGTCAGACAACGATATGGGGTGGCAATTATTACTATCTAACAGCAGTTGTTTGTATGGAAATGTTTTGTAGCCTTTGTTTTGTCCCGTTTCAGAAGTTAATGAACTTGGCAAGCTTTCACCAGTCGATGTACCGTTAGAGAGCTGGTCAAAAGTTGGCTTACATTAGCTATTATTTTTGCCTCACTCAAACTCGACCTGAATCAAACGATGAAACCATCGGCCAAACGATTGAAGATTGATATTTTTTTCACTGCAATGTGAGTTTTATTAGTCAGTATGGCAATGTAATTTTATTGATATGTTAGTTTGCCTAGCTAATTCCCTACTTTTCACACTGACACAGTAATAAACAGCTCTAACAGTATAGGCTTCACTGTCATGGTGGACAGTAGAGGTCTGTGTGGGACCGATTTCTTCATCCCGCTCCTGCCTGCACCCGCTGGCTTTCTGTCTGACTCCCACCCGCTGCAGAACTTGTCCCAAGTGCAATTTTGCAGTATATTCAGTGAATGATACAAAGTTCCATCTTGAATTGATGCTTAAACCTACAGTAGCTACATGACAGCTGCTTAAGTTTAAGCTACAGTCTGGGATCTGGGAATAACTGGTCATTTCAATTATTGCAACACAATATTGATTATTGAATTATCATGGATCTAGTTCAGTCTTATCAATCACTTAAATATATTTAATAATCACTTACCTAGCTTGATGTCTGTGGGCATTTTTGCTTACTTTTGTTTTTCTAAATAGAGATGGCTAGAAGGGCCATGTGTCATAAAGAATTGTGTAGAAATGTGCTTTAGATGCCCCCAAAAATTGGAGGACCAGGGACTGTAGTGACGCCCCTTGCACTGAGATGCAGTGCCTTAGACCGCTGCACCACCCGGGACTATCAATAATATAATAATACCTTCAGCAAAAAAAGTGTATTTTTAATTTACAATATGTAGGATCTATGAGAATAGAAAGGTACAGAACTTTTGTGGAACATCACAGCACAGTTTAAAAATATATGGCACATAGAAATAAAAACTGGATAGTGTTCAGAGATAGATGGGAGTGGAGCTGTAGGATGGGAATAAAAACAAACAAAAGATAACTATTGTAAAATATACTGTGTCCGTAAAATGTATATAGTATGTATAAGATGGAAGTAGAAGCCTATGTGTTGTTGTCCATTAGTTTACTCTAATTAGGGGAGGGATGTTAGGGTTAGGGGAAAATAATAAAGAAAAAAATATATTTTTAAATATATATGGGAGATTGGAAATTATGCATTAATGTAAGCCACAATATATCTGCTACATTAAAACTGATCTACCCCCCCCCCCCCCAAAGAAAAAGAAAATTGCTGGTAAACAATACATTTAGTTTTATTTTTTTTCTCACAAAACTAGGCCTTTACTAGTCAATCAATCACATTTATTTATAAAGCCCTTCTTACATCAGCAGATGTCACAAAGTGCTATACAGAAACCCAGCCTAAAACCCCAAACAGCAAGCAATGCAGATGTAGAAGCATGGTGGCTAGGAAAAACTGCCTAGAAGGGCAGGAACCTGGTTCCAACTGTGCCGGATGGAGATTATAACAGTACATTGCCAGGATGTTCAAACGTTCAAAGATGACCAGCAGGGTAGGTCTGCGTCTTGTGACCTTAGCGTACGTGTAGGTATGTACGGCAGGACCAAATCGGAGAGATAGGTAGAAGCAAGCCCATGTAATGCTTTGTAGGTTAGCAGTCCTTTATTACTAGTCCTTTCAGCACAGGCGTCACCCACCAGCTGTCATTTATGTTGATTTAAAATGTTAAGGGGTTAGCTATTATATGACAAAGTTTGGTAAACAATTTGTTTAAAAAAATGTAATGTTCATTTTCATAGAATGACCCATTTACACACTACACAGCAATGATGACAGCATATAGGAGATGAGAGAAATTGAGTATTATGAATGTCTCTTTCTATTTTGATTATTGTAAAAAGGGGGAAAAAACTATTAATATACGGTTACATTTTTTTGTTTTGATTAGCTTGGTGCACTCAATTGCATATTTTTGTTTGTCTAAATAGATTATATTTATGACACAAGTCATTGCCTCCAAATAAATGTAGCCTATAACGTGAATTTAACATATTATTTTAAACATAGGACTCGACTCCAGCTATTTTAAATGAAGCAACAGACCTCTAAATAGCTATCAAACCCCCAGCCTTAATATCATAAACATATTGATCATGAATGACAGTAAGAAATTGATGTTGCCAATGAACCACTAAGTGCAACATTTTCCTCTCACAAACACTTACTACAATTCTGTGGCCGGTTTTTTCAAATCATAGTCAGTGTAGCTCTTGAGCCTAATGGGGCTAGTGACTGTGGGTCTCTGTGGCTCATCCTCATAAGCACGGTTTACATAGGGGGAAGGGTCCTTCAAGTTGTGAGTGTCATACATGCGCACTGATCCTGGAACTTGGATTTCCTGTTTCTCCTTCCGACAGCAACTGCAGAGGACATAGAGGGTTGGAGAAATCAATGAATGTTAGGTAGCCTATTAGATACATGCTAAGTAGCCGACTATGGAAATGGAAATGAACATTGTGTCTATGAACCCTATGTCTATGAAGTTTAACTGGGAAAGGTGGTAGGTAATATGACTCACAGGACATAGCTCAGCATGATGAGCAATAGCAGCAGCAGCAAGGCCAGGAAGGAACACAGGATAGATGTTATGACAATCATGGACGCAGACCTTCCAGCAAAGCCATTATCAATTCTTTCAGGGTCTTTCACTGGAGGAATAGACAATGGTGTTGTTTTTATGTTTAGCAGAGGTTCATGGACATTTCTGATTTACTGAGTACTGTAGATTCAGAAAATATATGGGAAGTCCTTACAAGCGTAAAGAGTGATGTTGTTGGACCACAAACTCTCCGCAACAACTGTTTTGTTCGCTGGGTTGATAAGAACATACTTAAATCTGAAATAGTGGAAGAACATAATTTAGGTTGGTTGCATTGAATTCACACAATGGTACTTCAACTTAGATCCAACGTCAATGCACTGGGGTGAAGGAGGGGTTCTGACCTGGCAGTGGAGCCAACAGGCAATATTCCATTACAGTTCGGAGTGGAGCAGCTACCGTCAGAGCCAACCCTGAAGTAGTCTGTTCCAGCGACGATGGGGCAGGGGTAGTCTTTCTGAAGCCCCAACTTGGTCAGAAAGTATTTCTTCGAGGTGTTGGAAGAGAAGGCGGTTGGATAAGGAGAGAGGGTGTCAATGTAGGCCATGTTCTTGTCGGCATCATAATTGCTGCCTCCTGTTGAAATGTAAGGTTGTAGAATAAGAAATAACAAAAATGCAATACTGTGCTTTCTTTGTCTTTATTCTGTATGTGAAGTACAACATACTGTATCTACTTTGGTGCACCAAAACGTTCTAAAATGTTGACATTGCATGTCTTTTTCTTTATAAATCATAGACGGAAGAATGTTCAATTGCTCTTCCTGTATGCCATTTGGTTTTATATTTCCTATCAAATGCAGAGGATTCCAGTACCTGTATCTATGGCTGATACGAGCCATATTTCACAGGTAGTTGTAGAATTGCAGGACAAATTGCCCAGAATGTCGAAGTAACAACTTGGGGATGTCAGTATCACTGAATTAGAGGTCAGTTTCGCAGCCAAGCTGGAAGGGTTTATTGCAGGAGTGTTGTTGACTTGTACTGTGAAAGAACAAAGAAAAAAAACATTTGGACTATTCCCAAAAACGATTGATAATTTGATCATTACAATGAAAGAGAATGTTTTCTTTTCTAAACTGTTTCCTCTCTTTGTTTTTACAGATTATTCTTTTACCTGAAATGTTCCAACACACATTTCGGGTGTGTCGAGTGAAACTGATTGACGGTTGTATAAAAAGCCAGGCCCACTGTTATGGACTTTCTATCCAACTTTGCATCAATATATTTAATTGAAATTATCTGTCATCTTTGCCAAATTTCTCAATACTGGCTAAACCAGTGAGGGAGGTCAGGTTACTGTGCAACATATGAGACGTCACATTACTCAAGTTCAGTCATGCCAATTGGATCTGAAAACTACACCTAGTAATTAAGTCTCCTCCCAATATTATAAGTGTTCCATACAGCATACAGCATTGTGAGTGGGTTTTCCACGCTGTATTTAAGTGACTCAATTCTGAAATGTTGTTCAGCAGAAACTCAGCACATCTGACTAATTCTGGTGGAGTCAGCTTGATAGTTTCACACATTAAATCTGAAGAAAGGTTGGTCTCTTATAGTACACATTTTGTTTTATGGAACCCACCTGTTTTTCAGCAAAAACTCTGACACGTATGCTTTCTCTGGAGCCAACTGAACACAACAGGAACTTCAAATGACATAGAGAACTTTGGAAATCCATTTGATCTCAACTGAGTTAGCTAAAAAAAAAAAAAATCTCACCTTACTTCTGGAATTATCTCCAAAACTCTCTAAAATTGGAAAGGGTTGGTTCCTTTAGGGCTGATTGAGGACCTTTTTATTGATTTGTTTGTTTTATATGTTTGTGTTTTGCTTTTCTTGTATTGATGTGTATAGTGTATAGGAATGTATATGTTTAATACAGGGCTCATCTGTAAAAGAGACCTTGGTCTCAGCATGACTCCCAGTCAAAATAAAGGTTAAATAAATAACTTGCATAACTGAAACTGAGGTAAATACCTTTAAGATCATATGTGAAAGATCATCCTGGATATTAATAACTTTAACAATCCACAAAAAAACTATTCAGACACTCGACATATTGTGAATATTACAACTAAAAAAAATCCACTTACTTTGACACAACCCAGTCCAGACAGACAGGCAAAACACTACATAAAATAGTAATGCCATTTCTTCGAACACTTTGGTGTGCTGTATGTTACTCACTGCTCCTGGGAAAGTGACTGAACTTAGCTGATGTGAACGTTCCTAAATAGATTCCCTACCCATCCCCTTTTAAAAGAGAATGAATCAAGCACAGGTTGGTCTGTATGGGTGTGTGTGGTTATTCCTGATTGAAATCATTTGTGGTGTTTGCTACAGGTGTTTTGCACGCCTAGACATGCCTACGCTTTTGTTCAATTTTGTTTTCTTTTCTTAATACACCAAAACCTCATGGCACAGCCCATGTTGACTATTATTTCATTCAGGTGAATATTCCTTTGACATATTCTTGGCAGGATTTAACCAGTTACTCAATTGTTAATTCATTTCTCCAGAGATGTGGTTTATTACATTGTAAACGGACAGGTGTGAGAAACAATCATTATGTCAAAGCTTGAGAATCTGTAAATATACCTGCAGAACTATTCATAGTTATTAGTCTTCAGTTTGTATTACAAACATATGTTCACACCTTCAAAGGTTATCCTATGTAAGTCAAATTATAACACTTGTAGGAATTTAAACATATTAAACGGTTTAGGGTGTTTTTCAAAATGAGACAAACCTGATTTTATCAGCTATGTAAAACTGTAGTGATCACTTTTTTTAATAAAAGAAAAGTTATGCCTTCATTATAAAGCAAAGTGTATTTTCCTTAATGGACATTGCTGTAGTAGTTACTAAGGTGGTGTGTGTTGTAATTTGTGATCCCAGGGCTATGTGCAGGAGAAGTCGACATCTCTATCTGGTCTTTGGAAGAGCCATAACTGAAGTCAAAAACACACACACCTCAAGATGAGACATTAGTTGGTAAAGGATATGTAATGGGCTGTATAACCTGGTATAACTTAGAAATTCCCAATAATAAGTCATTTTTGTTGGCATTCATTGAAATTAACCCCACTAACTATCCATTGTTAGGTTCTGTCCCTGTGTGCCTCACCAGTCCAGCACAGCTCCCAGCAGATCCTCCAAAAAGTTATACAGCTGCACCATTGAGAGCATCTTGACTGGCTGCATTACCGCTTGGTACGGCAACTGCAAGGCACCCGAACACAAGACGCAACAGAGGGTGGCGAGTACAGCCCAGTACATCACTGTGGCCGAGCTCCCTGCCATCCAGGACCTCTATACCCAGCAGTGACAGAGGAAGGCCCCCAAAAAACTGTCAAAGACTCCAGTCACCCAAGCACAGCAAGCAGAGTCTGGAACCAAGAGGACCATGAACAGCTTCTACCCCCAAGCAATAAGACTGCTAAACCAGGCTGCTAAATAGCTACCAGGATTACCTGCATTTACTTAACTAGCTCTCTTGCACCGACTCACACTGGTCTCTACCCACACACACTACATACGCCCACACATGCATACTGACTCAGTCTATTATCTATCCTGTTGCCTACTCATTTTACCCCTACCTATATCTACACAGCTACCTCAATTACCTCGTAACCTTGAACATCAACTTGGTGCTGGTACTCCCTGTATATAGCCATGTTATTTTTACTAGTTGTTATTCACTGTGTATTTATTCCTCGTGTCACTATTTTTATTTTCTTTAACTCTGCATTGTTGGAAAAGGACCCATTAGTAAGCATTCCACCTGTTAGTCTAAAAATAATGTGACATAACATTTGACTTTCATTTGACTACAAACAAAATGCGTTGAGACTGTAAACAAGACATTGACAGCTTCATAAATATAGGCAGGTGTTGTTTACATTGTCAACTGCACTGCTGCATCTCAGGTTCTGCAACTTTAGAGCAACAACCCACTTCGGAGGGAGTTTGTGAAAAGTCTAGACTTGATAGAAGTGGAAATAAGATTAAGCTTACTTTTTAAAAATCTTAGAATAGGAACAATCTAAATAGAATGTTATGTTGTAAACTTAGAGTTCAGTAGAGAAGTTGAGGCCTATTCCTTATACAGTACCATTCAAAAGTTTGGACACCTACTCATTCCAGGGTTTTTCTTATTTTTTAAACAAGTTTCTACATTGTAGAATAATAGTGAAGACATAAAAACTATGAAATAACATATATGGAATCATGTAGTAACCAAAAAAGTGTTACAAATCAAAATATTTGATATTTTTCAAAGTAGCCACCCTTTGCCTTGACATTTTTGCACACTTGGCATTTTGTCAACTAGCTTCATGAGGTAGTCACTCGGAATGCATTTCAATTAACAGGTGTGCATTGTTAATTTGTGGAATTTCTTTCCTTCTTAATGCATTTGAGCCAATCAGTTGTGTTGTGACAAGGTAGGGGTGGTATACAGAAGATAGCCCTACTTGGTAAAAGACCAAGTCCATATTATGGCAAGAACAGCTCAAATAAGCAAAGAGAAACGACAGTCCATCATTACTTTAAGACATGAAGGTCAGTCAATCTGGAACATTTTAAGGACTTTCAAGTGGAGTCGCAAAAACCATCAAGCGCTATGATGAAACTGGCTCTCATGAGAACCACCACAGGAAAGGAAGACCCAGAGTTACCTCTGCTGCAGAGGATAAGTTCATTAGAGTTAACTGCACCTCCGATTGTAGCCCAAATAAATGCTTCACAGAGTTCAAGTAACAGACATCTCAATATCAACTTTTAAAAAAACTTTACTTAACTAGGCAAGAATTACAAATTCTTACTTACAATGACTGCATGAATCAGGCCTTCATGGTTGAATTGCTGCAAAGAAACCACTACTAAAGGACACCAATAAGAAGAAGACTTGCTTGGGCCAAGTAACATGAACAATGGACATTCGACCGGTGGAAATATGTCCTTTGCTCTGATGAGTCCAAATTTTTGATTTTTGGTTCCAGATGCCGTGTCTTTGTGAGATGCAGAGTAGGTGAACGGATGATCTCCGCATGTGTGGTTCCCACCATGAAGCATGGAGGTGTGATGTGCTTTGCTGGTGACACTGTTGGTGATTTTATTTAGAATTCAAGGCACACAACCAGCATTGCCACACCATCCCATCTGGTTTGCGCTTACTGGGACTATCATTTGTTTTTCAACAGAACAATGACCCAACACACCTCCAGGCTGCGTAAGGGCTATTTGACCAAGGAGAGTGATGGAGTGCTGCATCAGATGACCTGGCCTCCACAATCACCTGACCTCAACCCAATTGAGATGGTTTGGGATGAGTTGGACCGCAGAGTGAAGGAAAAGCAGCCAACAAGTGCCCAGCATATGTGGGAACTCCTTCAAGACTGTTGGAAAAGCATTCCAGATAATACTTTGAAGAATCTCATTTTGATTTGTTGAACACTTTTTGGATACTAAATGATTCCATGCGTAATTTCATAGTTTGACAATGTAGAAAATAGTTAAACCCTTGGAAAGCAAAACCTTTGAATTAGTAGGTGACCAAATTTTTTACTGGTACTGTATGTCATTGGATGAACAAGACACATGCAATAAAGATGACAACATACCCTGCAATGATTGCTTCCTGGTAAAGTAATTGCAGATCCATGTTTTACCCAGGTTATTACTGCAAGCACTTCTCTATAAAAATCCTAATACAAGCATCTGCTTTCCTCTTAGAACAAATACTCAAAGAAATCCATTATCCTTCCCCAAATTCATTTCACGAGTGGTGACCCTTATAGGAGTTATGTCCTGATCAGCACTGTGAAAATAGCTTGACAATGCTTGTCCTTAAGTAAATGTATGGCTTATGAAATTGGGCTATCATTTAGTAATAAACTATTCCAGAAGATTCTACAGGAGGAAAATACAGCAAATATAGGCCTTATTCTTCCCAGATGTTTATTAAAAATATATACACAAGTACAGTATAAAAAAATTAACAAGTGAGCAATTATACTACCACACAAAAGGAAAATGTTTCAAATGAGACACCTGTATTATTGCATTCATTAGGGCACACTGTAGCAAAAGGTTTTGCAACAGAAAACCAAAATATGTATTTCTTATAGGAGCATTTCAAGTTCAGGTATTCCCTCCCTGTTTCAGTCAGTTTTCTTCCGTTTGGTGCCTAATAAATGCGAAACCCAGCTTTGTCAACCTCGATTCACTGAATTGGAACGAGGTCCTCTAAAACCAGTGTTCCCCAACCCTGTTCCTTGAGTACCCCCAACAGTACATTTTTCTTGTAACCCTTGACAAACACACCTGTTTCAACTTGTCAACTAATCATCAAGCCCTCAATGAGTTGAATGAGGTGTGTTTGTCCAGGGCTACAACAAAAAATGTGTACTGTTGGCGGTACCCGGGAACCAGGGCCAGGTAACATGGCTCTAAACTATAAACATGAGTTTGGAAGAATGTCAGTTCCCTAACAGAGGCTCATCTCCCTTTGTTCTCTCTCAGATGTCTATGGAGTTCATAACATTGATAAAAGCTGGGCTGTGTTGCTCAGCTGTGTTAATTTCTAAACAGGTATTCGATATTGACCCCCCTGTTCAATTTCTTCCTGAAGCGTGTCTCATGACCCGGTGGCAGGCATTCACCTCTTCCCCATGACGAAGCTGGGCGCCTCTGCATCATCCTCAGCCTCCCTCTCCTGGTCGTCCTCTTCACCGCTGGAGGAGGACTTCTCAGAATCTGAACAGAGGGGACAATCTAAAAATCAGTCTCTTCTGCCATAACTTATTACCTTTACCATTTTCCACTAAGAAACTGTACTGGGCCGGGTTTAGTGTTCAATCTAAGCTGTTTTCCAAAACCATCGCTACCAATGTTGCACTTAAATGCTCGTAATCTAACAAATGCATCAGACCACTCATAGAAGTGTCTTTGGATTATATGTTTCCCCTCCCGCGTCACTTTACACCATAAAGGTAAAAAGAGGGCTCTAGAGGAGTTATATCCATTTTGGCATGGACATTACCATTGAGGGCTTCTGCCATTTGAATGTAAACTGGGTGGGGATTCCTATGGGTTGGGAGTAATGTTCCACAAAAAAAATGCTGTTCATTGTAAGCCTACATTCCATAAGACTTGAAAGAAAAACATGCAGGGCTTGACATTAACCTGTTTATGCACTTGTCCTTTAGACAAGGAGGCGACTGAAAATATTTTGTTGATGCAAGAAACCACTTTACAAAATAATACAACACTGCCACTATAAGTTTTTTTTTTTTTTTTTTAAAGCTCTTTACCTGACTCTTTTTAAAGATGCCTAGAAATGTACACGTTCTGTGCTCTTGTAGGAAGCAATCATTCCCCTATTGCTGACTACAAATGATAAAACTGGGCTAATAAATAACTAGCAAAGGACATGAAAATTGCTTCTACACCTGCTTTGCTTGCTGTTTGGGGTTTTAGGCTGGGTTTCTGTACAGCACTTTGAGATATCAGCTGATGTAAGAAGGGCTATATAAATAAATTTGATGAACAAAATGTGCAAACGTGGCTACATACTGCTCTCGCTTTAAACTCAAAACAAGCATATCTACTCACTACCACGTATGCTGTAAACACAGTCCAGTTAAAAGTAAATGGCACAGATCCATATGGAAATGGTCTATTTGCATATAGGCCTACTGCAGCTCTGATTGGTTATGCCCCACCGGTCTGTGTAGAGTACGGGCTGAGTCGTGTGTACCAATGCAATAGAATCCATCTCCGATGCGTTCTGCCAACAACAAAATCTCTTGCATAGTTCCTTTTGTTGCATATAAAATGGCTAATATTGCATTGATTCGATCACAATTTCCACAGTAAAGGGAAATGTTGATAGTGTTAACAGGGAAAACTGTAGAACAGTGGTCACCAACCTTTTTCAAGATCAGAGTTAAAATGCAAGCCGAGAACTAACGCTCAGATTTTTTTTTAAACATGACTTAAACTTAAGCCTATGCAACATTAACCAACATTGGTTGGGAGCGATCAGCCAATGATCAGAGCATTGTCACGGAGTTTCTAAACCTAGAGACGCAACATTGCAAGACTTCCAGGAACGCTTGCAAAGCAGACCAGGTCTGGATTTGGGGTTTGAGAAGTCAATGAGAGAAGTGAAAAAAATCTTCCTTAGTTATTAATTTTCTCAATCTAAAAGGCACAACCTAGATTCAAGCCAAGGTCTTAAGTATTTGAACATGTTATTACTCCAACATCATGAAAGTGACAAACTGACATGCTTTCCCCCCCGTCAAAAACAACTATTGAAAGCAGTCCCTTTTGATTTGACGGCCTGCATATGCGCATTTCGGCACGAGACGAAGGTTGCTGTCTTTTATTCGTATTTACAGATGGCATACAAGTTTGTTGTAAAGGCACATGAATGTTCACATGTTCGAGAAGGCATTTGTTAAAATTACGAGCCTAGTTGGTTTAGCCACAGAAAAAGTCAGCAACCTTCCCGCTAGCCATGATTGGCTGAGATAATGAGTGGGCTGGACATGCCGAGAGATGAGTTTGGATTGGTCTGCCATATAGCATGCTTCTGTCTATTTGAGCTGGTCAGTATGTCTAGGCAATCCTGTCTAATGCGGCTTTTTTAAAAATGGTGTACTAAAACTACATAAGTGTTGCTCTCCACTTTCTGGAGGACTGAGTTTTTAAAAATCTGTGTAATTCGAGTATGATAGCTAAGGAGATTGAGAACACCTGTCTCCGGATTACATCTTCAAACTACGGGCAACCATGGCATCCGACAGGAGATGCATCCAACCATGAATGATGTATATGGGTAAGATAGTCTAGCTAGCTACATTTTCAGATATTACAAGTTTAAAATTGACAGAAAGAGCCATTTGCTTGGCAAGCCTAATGTTGCTTGGCTAGCTAACATTGAACCTGGTTGGTTAACTTCTTATGGCTGGGGGGGCGCTATTTCCACGTTCGGATGAAAAGCGTGCCCAGAGTAAACTGCCTGCTACTCAGGCCCAGAAGCTAAGATATGCATATTATTAGTAGATTTGGATAGAAAACTCTGTAGTTTCTAAAACTGTTTGAATGATGTGTGTGAGTATAACAGAACTCATATGGCAGGCAATAACCTGAGAAAAAATCCAACCAGGAAGTGGGAAATCTGAGGTTTGTAGGTTTTCAAGTTTTTGCCTATCCTAGATAGTGTACATTTGGTCCGATTGCACTTCCTACGGCTTCCACTAGATGTCAACAGTCTTTAGAACCTTGTTTCAGGCTTCTACTGTGAAGGGGGAGCGAATAAGAGCTGTTTGACTAAGAGGTCTGGCAGAATGCCATGAGCTAAATCAGGCGCTTGGCCGTGAGAGCGAGCTCTGTTCCTTTTCATTTCTAAAGACAAAGGAATTGTCCAGTTGAAACATTATTGAAGATTTATGATAAAAACATCCTAAAGATTGATTCTATACATCGTTTGACATGTTTCTACGAACTGTAATGGAACTGTTTTGACTTTGTCTGGACTTGCCCGCACCATGTGAATTTCGATTGGTGAACTAAATGCGCTAACAAAAAGGAGGTATTTGGACATAAAGATGAACTTTATCGAACAAAACGAAAATGTATTGTGGAACTGGGATTCCTGGGAGTGCATTCCGATGAAGATCATCAAAGGTAAGTGAATATTTATAATGCTATTTTTGACTTTTGTTGACTCCACAACATGGCGGGTATCTGTATGGCTTGTTTTGGTGCCTGAGCGCTGTACTCAGATTATTGCATGGTGTGCTTTTGCCATAAAGCTTTTTGAAATCTGACACAGCGTTTGCATTAAGGAGAAGTAGATCTTTAATTCCATGCATAACACTTGTATTTTCATTAACATTTATGATGAGTATTCCTGTAAATTGATGTGGCTCTCTGCAAAATCACCGGATGTTTTGGAGGCAAAGCACTACTGAACATAACGCGCCAATGTAAACTGAGATTTTGGGATATAAATATGAACTTTATCGAACAAAACATACATGTATTTTGTAACATTAAGTCCTATGAGTGCCATCTGATGAAGATCAAAGGTTAGTGATTCATTTTCTCTATTTCTGCTTTTTGTGACTCCCCTCTTTGGCTGGAAATGGCTGTGTTTTTCTGTGACTAAGCGCTGACCTAACATAATCAGATGGTGTGCTTTCGTCGTAAAGCCTTTTTGAAATTGGACACTGTGGTGGGATTAACAACAAGTTTATCTTTAAAATGGTGTATAATGCTTGTATGTTTGAGGAATTTTAATTATGAGATTTCTGTTGTTTGAATTTGGCGCCCTGCACTTTCACTGGCTGTTGTCAAATCGATCCCGTTAACGGGATTTCAGCCGTAAGAAGTTTATCACCTGCAGATTCAGGCAGAATAATAAAGTCATGAATTGTGATTGTTCATTGTTTAACTAGCTAACTTTAGCCAAATGTGTATGACATTATTATTCGTATCTCAGCTATTTGCTTGGCTACCTATAGCCTAATGTTATCTAGCTTACATTAAACCTGGTTGGTTAGTTACATGCAGATTCATGTTGGCCATCCACTCCGATTTCAAAGCACTCTCGTCTCAGTGTGCCAGAGAGCGTAGATTAACTGATGATTTACGAACGCTCAACACCCGTTGAATGTGGCCAGTGTCAGTAAACGTTGGCAAAAAAGTGTAATTAAATTGTTGCCAGCAGCACAGTTAGTCAGCAACGCTCTGGATAACATCAAAATAGCCTAACCAGCTCTGCTAGCGTGAGTAAAATGGTCAGAATGGGGTGTTCTTATTATGTGTCTGGAAATAGCTAGCAAGCTAGCCAATGTTAGTCAGTTAGCTCATCCAGTGTACACTCAACGTGAAACGCTCTGAATTTGCGATCTGACAACACAGTTGCAGTCACCAACACTCTGGATAACATAACAGCCTTACCAGCTCTGCTAGGTCGAGTAATGTTCAGTGAGCTGTTCTCTCGCACTTAAAATGTCTGGAAACAGCTAGCAAGTTAGCTTGGGTGCTTGACTGCTGTTAGTACATTAGGATCAAACCTTAAAGAGAAGGGTGGGGCTAAAGCTTAAGAGGGTGTGAACGGTACAGAATGGAGGTACACAAAGGGCTCTCCAATAGTAGTACCAAAACATTCAAATTCCATTTTCTCAAAAGCAAAATTACTTTCCCATTGTTCCTCAACTGTAGTGTATGATATAACATTTTGTAGCTCTGAGTCTCTGCTTTTATCCAATGTAAAAAAAACTATTTCAAGTTTTGAGCCAGTCAGTCACTGAGCCAGTCAGTCACAAATGTCCTCAAGCAATCTATACACAATATCTCATAATGACAAAGCAAAAACAGGTTTTTAGAAATGTTTGCAAACAGAAAACAGAAATACCTTTTTTTTTTTTTTTAAACCTTGATTTAACTAGGCAAGTTAGTTCTTATTCTTACAACCTTTTGGTTACTGGCCCAACGCTCTAACCACTAGGCTACCTGCCGAATACATAAGTATTCAAACCCTTTGCTAGGAGACTCAAAATTGAGCTCAGGTGCATCCTGTTTCCATTGATCATCCTTGAAGATGTTTCTACAACTCGGAGTCCACCTGTGGTAAATTCAATTGATTTGGAAAGAAACACACCTGTCTATACAAGCTCCCACAGTTGACAGTGTGTGTCAGAGCAAAACCAAGCCATGAGGTCAAAGGAATTGTCCGTAGAGCTCCGAGACAGGATTGTGTCGAGGCACAGATCTGGGGAAGGGTACCAAAAAATGTCTGCAGCATTGAAGGTCCCTAAGAACACAGTGGCCTCCATCATTCTTAAATGGAAGAAGCTTGGAACCACCAAGACTCTTCCTAGAGCTGGCCGCCCAGCCAAATTGAGCAATAGGGTGAGAAGAGCCTTAGTCAGGAAGGTGACCGAGAACCCGATGGTCACTGACAGAGCTCCTCTGTGGAAATGGTTGTCCTTTTGGAAGGTTCTCCCATCTCTGAAGCACTCCACCAATCAGGCCTTTATGGTAGAGTGGCCAGACAGAAGCCACTCCTCAGTAAAAGGCACACGACAACCCGCTTGGAGCTTGCCAAATAGCCCCTAAAGGACTCTGACCATGAAAAACAAGGTTCTCTGGTCTGATGAAACCAAGATTGAATTCTTTGGCCTGAATGCCACATCTGGAGGAAACCTGGAACCATCCCTGCGGTGAAGCACGGTGGTGGCAGCATCATGCTGTGGGGATGCTTTTCAGCGACAGGGACTGGGAGACTAGTCAGGATCGAGGGAAAGATGAACGGAGCGAAGTACAAAGAGCTCCGATGAAAACCTGCTCCAGAGCGCTCAGTATCTCAGACTGAGGTGAAGGTTCACCTTCCAACAAGACAACGACCCAAAGCATACAGCCAAGACAATGCAGGAGTGACCTTGAGTGGCCCAGCCAGAGACCGGACTTGAACCCGATCGAACATCTCTGGAGAGACCTGAAAATAGCTGTGGAACGACACTCCCTATCCAACCTGACAGAGCTTGAGAAGATCTGCAGAGAAGAATGGGAGAAACTCCCCAAATACAGGTGTGCTAAGAAGTCACAAGGCTATAGTCGCTGCCAAAGGTGCTTCAACAAAGTACTAAATAAAGGGTCTGAATACTTATGTAAATGTGATAAATCAGTTTTTGCTTTGTCATTATGGGGTAGATTGATGAGGGGAAAACAATTTAATCAATTTTAGAATTAAGCTGTAACATAGCAAAATAGAAAGAAAAAGTCAAGGGTTCTGAATACTTTCTGAATGCACTGTAAAGTTACTTAAGACAATTTACCTATTTTTTTATAATCTTTGACAACAATCACCTAAATAAAATCTAGATAGGAGAATTTAAAATTCCAAAAACAATGAATTTAGCAATATTGATTTTGTTATCATGTTTGAGCAAAATAAAGCATTAGCCATGGCAAAAGGAAATTAGCTTAAAAAACAGCAAAATCTTCTCTCAGCTTCATGGCAGAATATGTAGAATTGCAGGAAATTGGCTTAAAATTACAAAAATGTCTCTACACCGCCACGCCCATTGCTGACCACGCCCATTGCCACGCCCTCCACCTTAGCCCCTTTCTGATCCAGAAAAACCCTGCTGTAGCGTAATATGCGAGTACAATTTAGCTCCTGCACTGGCCATAGCAACACAAGTAGTGGACTTGCTCTTTCATCACACTTAAAGTCTGAAGGGGACATGTTTCAATGAAATCTATCACTTAAATATTATTTGTTTAATTTACCTTCAACGTTGTTGGCTTCCTGCTTGGCTTTCTTTGCCATAAGCTTCTTCTGCTTCAGCTTTTCCCTGAAATACACAAACGTGTAATGTAACAAACCAGCAAGTATAAAGTTTACAGCAGAGAATAAAAGCAATAGGCTCTATAGATTTTATTTTTAGTGGGTCCTTGATTAATGTACCAACCTTTTCTTCCTGCGTTTGGCTGTTCTTTCATCAGCTGCCTGTTGGTTATCTGACACCTTGTCAAGATAGTCTAAATCCATCTTTTGCTGCAAGAAAAAGGAAAGAGTTTGCTGAACCCTACCGTTTAAAAGAAATTGGTTCCCAAGAGAAACGATAAGGTCAGCTGCCCACCTTCTCAGTCATCTTGTCCAAGAAGTCCTGTCTCTGATACTCTCGCCTGCGAAGGTGTCTGTACACATGGAACTCTCCACTGCCAGCCCCTGCACTGGAGCCTGGAGGAGGGGGAGATTCATTACACATCTCATAGCGGGCTAGAAGTGATTTTATTAAAATCAACTCCGTAGTAGGGGGTAAGATTTCCAGTGCCGGAACTGTGCCAACATGCCATTGCCTACCTAATAATGTGATAGTGTGTATGTGCGTAGATAACGAGTCTTGCAAGATAAATAACCATCATTCTTGCAGAGCTCGCTCGACTCTTTGGCTGCAAAAAAATAACTTGCACATGCCCTTGCCGTTGCCTGATAATTGACAAATTAATCCGCCACAGGTATTTAGCTAAAGTTTGCAGGCTTACCCATCACATCCCGCACAAACTCCGGAGGAGCCCGAGGGTTCCATTCTTTTGGTCGGTCTGGGATAGGAGCAGGTTTATCCTACAAACATACATGAGTATTCATTTTTACGATAATTAGCTAGCTAGTATTGTCACTCACTGTTCTAGCTTGCCTAATACATCAGACTTACCATGGTTACCCCATGGACATTCAGTATGAATTAAGTTACCCTAAAATTCTCTACAAGCCAGAATGTTGAATAAATTATATTTAAACTTACTTTAATGGTTGCCCATTCTGTTGGTCCTTTTGATGGAAGGAAGTGGTGATAAAATGTCCTCAGGAAAGCATAATTAAACCAACTTTTCAAAGCGCTTCTTCTTTTATGGTATATTGGCGATCACACAATTTAATGTGCATCCTGCCACCTACTATGCGGGATGGAAACAGGATTCCCCCCAAAAAACTGAACTACTTTTTTTTAAATCAAACAAATCAAACAACTTTTGTTAAAAAATAAATACATCCCTATACAGGCTCAAGGGGAACCTGGGAGGGTGGGTCTTCCAGCGCCAGTACCCCTTGCAAGTCTTCAGATGTAAAACCCTTGAGTCCCAAAAACATTTCTGCCACAGCCACAATAATGTCCAGTTCCTCGACTTCTTTAAGACTTGTGCTGTACAGTTTAACTGTGGCAATGAACACAAAATCAATTTAACACACAGGGTCTCTTGTCTGGCAGCAAACATTTACTACAGGCTGTGGTGTATCCACTACTATATATTCACTAGCATCACTTGTTTTCTCAATTCTTTTAAATCGCCTCTGCATAGGAGATTCAATTGACCGCTCTGACTTTTGCCATCTCAATTTCCTTCACTCTTACAGGGCACTACAGGAACTCAGGATCATGATCCCCACCACAATTGCAACAACGTCATCCTTTTACACACCGTTCTTCAGTATACTCTGTTCATCTGCACACACATGAAACATGGCCAAATCCTTTACAATTCTTACACTGCTGTGGTTTAGAGATGAAAGCTATTACGTCATATCTTACATAACCAAGGTTCACATGCGTGGGTATTTGCTCTTTATCAAAAAAAACACAGGACAGACAGACTTTCTTTTTCTCCATTCACCCAGCAGGTCAGACTCCGGGCACCAACCACATCAGGAATTCTCTTCAGGTATTCAACCTGAACATCCTTCGTCACCCCTGAGATGACTCCTTTGTTGTCCTGATTCTTTTGAGGCCCACTGCAATCTTCCTCTGATCTTCAGAAATTAAATTAATCAAAATATTACCACTCCTGAGCTGTGTTGGAAAACTCATACTAACCATACTATTTGTGACTTAATTTGAGTATGTAGTATGCTTATTGGTCATAGTATGGAAAGAGTTAGTATGCCAAAATGTCTCGGATGTGGTCCTACATTCGCCAAAATACGAAGTATAAAAGCAACGGACAACATTTCCGTGCTTTTAGGGCACATAATGCAATTCTTCGGAAATGGCCGTGGCTTCACAACGTTTTCAGATTTGTTGGCTCCTAGTACATCGAACTTGCCAGTATATTTACTTTATGCTAACTACCCAACGTTTATTGACTTGATTATTCACGTCATTCATAGCTTAGCTAAGTGGTATAGTCGTTCGGGTCTGTTCATAAATTCACTCTGAATATCTACTACGATTTCAGAGCACTCTCATCTGACTGCCAGAGGCAGAACGCAGAATAACTGATGAATTTACAAACGATCGTTGAATGTGCCCGGTGTCAATAAACATTGGCAAAAAAGCATAATTAAATTGTTGTCAGCAGCACAGTTAGTCACCAACGCTCTGGATAACATGAAAACTGCCTAACCAGCTCTGCTAGGGCAAGTAAAATGGTCAGAGTGAGATGTTCTCTCATTTGTGTCTGGAAGTAGCTAGCAAGCTAGCCAACATTAGCCAGTTAGCTTGGGTGCTTGACTGCAGTTGAGGTCAGAACGCTCAGATCAACTCTACTCCTCCAGAGCACACTCCAGGAGCGAAACGCTCAGAATTTATGAACGGACAATCTGACAACGCCCTGATTTACAAACGCCCAAAGCACACTCTGGCAATCCAGATTGAATTTACATACACACTCGAAGTCTAGTTAGTAATTTGTTATGCTAATAAGAGAGCAAGAGGTTGCATAGCAACAGAATAAACTTCCTGTAGACAGGCGAAGCGCTAGTATGCTCAACTGAAAGGATACCGTTCGTTTACAGTATACTAAAATGAACTAATAATATATACTCATTAAGTATGTACTATACAGTAAATTAGTAAGGGTATTCGAACACAGCTCAGGTCACTCTGACACGCCACTTTTCCAAGTGCATACGTCACCATTTTCGAAACCAAACGGGTTTCCCACATATGCATCCGAACAAGAAGCAATTCATTATCATTTACTGCACTCCAATCTTAGACAAATTCCTTTTCGTTCGTTTTCGATACTACTGTTGTCACTACTGACTTCCTGCTTAATTCGAACTCAGCATCCACTTCCGCCATCTTCGTCACCTCGCTAGTTCCCTGTCGCCCCCTACTAACGAAACCTTTTCAAAGCGCTGGTAGTGCATTCAAGTGCCTTATCACCTGAAGCATTTGCGCATGTAAATACATGCACATGTTTGCATTGTTTTCTGACAGGTGATATAAACCATTACCAGCGTTTGGAAAAGTTGGTTTATTGATACTGTACTTTCCTGTGGATATTTTTCTCAAATTCCTACCAACAAAAGGACAAACCGCACACACAAATGGCACAGTAACGTTACGTTGAAATAAAATGGTATTCAACATTCTGGCTTGTGAGATGAATTTTTCCAAACAAATTAACGCCATCAATCTCAGACTGTGAATCAGGCAATGTTCTAGCTAACTATCTGGGTAAACCGATTCACTGCAGTTGGCGCTAACGTTAGCTAGCCTTGCTGGCTGTGGAGATAAACATGAGCTATTTGAATATATCCTCAAAGAACCCCGCCGACACTTACAGGGTTTCTCATCAATCTCTCCAATTTAAGGCGCTGCTCCTCTGCCGGAGTTTTGGCTATAATCAAAGGTTGAGATTCCTTTCCTGAAGGTTTCCCTGGTCGACCATCTTTTTCTCTGGTCGCCGACATCTTTCGAATATGTTTGTCTTCTTCTACATTGATTTGTACGTAAAATGTTTAGCTCCACCTAGCGTACTGGGGCTGCATACTGAGTTATAAGGGGGTGCAATGCAGGAAATAAAAAATGAGTATGAACAAAATTGGTGAGGTTATTATTTTACCTATTGTATATTAGGCAAGCACTTGTAGAAAAACACAAATAACGATGTTCTTTCAAATGAAGGTAATGGATTTACCTTGCAGAATGTTATTCTAAAGAAGGCTCAGCACCTCATTGGGAAAGTTGTATTGCAGAGTTCTTGATAGGCCAGTAGGGGGCAGTCCTCCCTCTAGTTTAAAGGATCGATCTGCATTTGCTACTACCATTTTTTAAACTTATAAATTCATGATATTTATAAACTGGGTGGTTCGAGCCCTGAATGCTGATTGGCTGACAGCCGTGGTATATCAGACCATATACCATGGGTATGACAAAACATGTATTTTTACTGCTCTAATTACTTTGATAACCAGTTTATTATAGCATTAAGGCACCTCTGAGGTTTGTGGTATATGGCCAATATACCACGGATAAGGGCTGTATCCATGCACTCTGTGTTGAGTCATGCATAAGAACAGTCCTTAGCCGTGGCATATTGGCCATATACCACACCCCCTCGTGCCTTATTGCTTAAGTACCCATAATTGATTCTTGAACAATATAACTTATAAATGCCTCATAAACTTAGTTCAACTGTCTTACCCTATCAGAACCTAAAATATAGGCTAAGCTTGTTTTACTACAATGTTTGTAAACAAAGTAAATGTAAACAAACACTGTATAGCCTCAAAACATGCTTCAAACTATATGAATAGTCAGTATTTGCATCTATAGATCTATCTATGAATTTGAGTGTTACATTTCTCCAGCCCCATCCCTCAGTTTTTTACCGAAACAATGGCAGGGAAAATTCTTTGTTATTGTTTCAACCGCAAATTTCCCCTTTAAAGGAAAAATCTTGGGAGGCTTGGCTCGATTCTGCCTTGAGCAACAGAATCCACAGCTCTTGCGCAGTAAAAGTGGTATCACATTGTGACCAAGTAATCAACTCTCTTACTTTAAATAAGACACATTATTTCTTTATTGCTCATTGGGGAAAGAATTCCTAGTCAGTTGTACAACAATGTATTCAACTGAAATGTGTCTTCCGCATTTAACCCTACCCCTCTGAATCAGAGAGCTGCAGGTGGCTGCCATAATCAACCTCCACGGCACCCAGGGAACAGTGGGATAACTGCCTTGCTCAGGGGCAGAAGGACAGATTTTTACCTTGTCAGCTCGGGGATTCAATCCAGCAACCTTTCAGTTATTGGCCCAACACTCTAACCACTAGGCTACCTGCCGCCATTGCTCATCAGGTAATGCTTGTTGGGCATGTTGGCATAAGAGGATGCATCACCAAGGAGAGGAGTGAGCTAAGGTTAGCCCTAACCCTCCAAAAGAATTAAGAATATGCATATAACTCCATTTCTTTTCATAATAGCACTTTTTTTTTTACATTTACTGTAGCTTTCCTAGTCAAACTCTAAAGATGCTATAAATTAGCCTCAACATCAACATCATGCACATTGCTCAGTAAAGAGCAAACTAACCTCACCTATCCATACCAAAGCTGACACACAATCAATGGTCTGGTCTCGGTTATGAAAAACATACATCAACTAATGCAAAATGCTCTGAATGGTCAAAGCCACAGTGTTACAGAGAAAATGCTATTTCAAATAAGCTTACTTTCAGTCCCATAGAGAAAGGCAATTGCGCAAGGAAAATAAGATACACATAAAAAACTGCATCAACTCATAGCATTTTAATGCATTAGACTGGTTACATCCCAAACAGAAAGCAGTAGGGATAATTCCTCCCTCTGCACATCCACCTTAGGGAGAATATGTTTATGGACAGTCATCCAGGGAGATATAAACATTATTGAACTCCACATAGGCACACGTACATCATACACACTTACTGAGTGAGTGAGTGTGTGTGTGTGTTTGTTCATGCCTGTGTTTGAGCATGTACGTGTGCTAAACAGGTTGAGGGAGGTCCAAAAGCAACAGGATGGATTCTCCCAGTAAATCCTGTCTGAACTGGTTTGTGAAAGCGCTCGCAGACTCTCTTCATTAATGCCAGCCCGTGTCTTAATAGGTTGTGGCAGCTCTCACAACAGCTCCCTGACTAAAGCAGACTATGCACTCACAAATCGCCCCCAACTCTGTAACCTACTCTCCCCCCAACCTTCCAATGAGTTTCTCTCTAGGGCACTGGATTTTTTAGTTCATGCCACTCGCCCTGCATGGCATTTTCTTGAGGCGTTGTGTGAGCTCTAGTCTTTAAAATATATATATATATATTTCACCTTTATTTAACCAGGTAGGCCAGTTGAGAACAAGTTCTCATTTACAACTGCGACCTGGCCAAGATAAAGCAAAGCAGTGCGACACAAACAACAACACAGAGTTACACATGGAATAAACAAACGTACAGTCAATAATACAATAAGATCTGTAGACAGTGTGTGCAAATGAAGTAAGGAGGTAAGGCAATAAATAGGCCAATAGTGGTGAATTAATTACAATTGAGCAATTTACACTGGAGTGAGATATGTGCAGATGAGGATGTGCAAGTAGAAATACTGGTGTGCAAAAGAGCAGAAAAACAAAAACAAATATGGGGATGGGGTAGGTAGTTGGTTGGATGGGCTATTTACAGATGGGCTGTGTACAGTTGCAGCGATCGGTAAGCTGCTCTGACAGCTGACCCTTAAAGCTAGTGAGGGAGATATGTCTCCAACTTCAGTGATTTTTGCAATTTGTTCCAGTCATTGGCTGCAGAGAACTGGAAGGAAAGGCGGCCAAAGAAGGTGTTGGCTTTGGGGATGACCAGTGAAATATACCTGCTGGTGCACGTGCTACGGGTGGGTGTTGCTTTGGTGACCAGTGAGCTGAGATTTACATTTACATTTAAGTCATTTAGCAGACGCTCTTATCCAGAGCGACTTACATTTAACCTTTTTTATTTTAACTAGGCAAGTCAGTTAAGAACAAACTCTTATTTTCAATGATGGCCTAGGAACAGTGGGTTAACTGCCTTGTTCAGGGGCAGAACGACAGATTTGTACCTTGTCAGCTCGGGGATTTGAACTTGCAACCTTTCGGTTACTAGCCCAACGCTCTAACCACTAGGCTACCCTGCCGCCCCGGCAGAGATAAGGCACAGCTTTACCTAGCAAAGACTTATAGACGACCTGAAGCCAATGGGTTTGGCGACGAATATGTAGCAAGGAGCAGCCAACGAGAGCATACAGGTCGTAGTGATGGGTAGTATATGGGGCTTTGATGACAAAACGGATGGCACTGTGATAGACTGCATCCAATTTGCTGAGTAGAGTGTTGGAGGCTATTTTGTAAATGACATTGCCGAAATCAAGGATTGTTAGAATAGTCCGTTTTACGAGGGTATGTGGCAGCATGAGTGAAGGAGGCTTTGTGGCGAAATAGGAAGCCGATTCTAGATTTAACTTTGGATTGGAGATGCTTAATGTGAGTCTGGAAGGAGAGTTTACAGTCTAGCCAGACACCTAGGTATTTATAGTTGTCCACATATTCTAAGTTAGAACCGTCCAGAGTAGTGATGCTAGTCAGGCAGGCGGGTGCGGGCAACGATCGGTTGAAGAGCATGCATTTCAGTTGGAGGCCAAGGAAGGAGTGTTGTATGGCGTTGAAGCTCGTTTGGAGGTTTGTTAACACAGTGTCCAAAGAAAGGCCAGATGTATACAGAATGGTGTCGTCTGCATAGCAGGTGGATCAAAGAATCATCCGCAGCAAGTGCGACATCATTGATATATACAGAGAAAAGAGTCGGCCCGAGAATTGAACCCCGTGGCACCCACATAGAGACTGCCAGAGGTCCGGACAACAGGGCCTCCGAACTCTATCTGAGAAGTAGTTAGTGAACCAGGCGAGGCAGTCATTAGAGAAACCAAGGCTGTTGAGTCTGCCGATAAGAATACGGTGAATGACAGAGCCGAAAGCCTTGGCCAGGTTGATGAAGACGGCTGCACAGTACTGTCTTTTATCGATGGCGGTTATGATATCGTTTAGGACCTTGAGCGTGGCTGAGGTGCACCTGTGACCAGCTCGGAAACCAGATTGCATAGTGGAGAAGGTACGGTGGGATTCGAAATGGTCGGTGATCTGTTTGTTAACTTGGCTTTCGAAGACTTTAGACAGGCAGGGCAGGATGGATATAGGTCTGTAACAGTTTGGGTCTAGAGTGTCTCCCCCTTTGAAGAGGGGGATGACCGCGGCCGCTTTCTAATCTTTAGGAATCTCAGACGATACGAAAGAGAGGTTGAACAGACTAGTAATAGGGGTTGCAACAATGGCGGCGGATCATTTTAGGAAGAGAGGGTCCAGGTTGTCTAGTCTCTATGATTGAATTTTCCCCATTACACTCACAGCATTTTAATGTAAGCAAGGATGTGTCAATTACGTAATATGCAGCACACTCACGCTGTGATGTTTAAAACATACAGATGAGCGCAAAATGAATCTGAATGGATGGAAGGGTTCGGCATTAACAAGCCAGAAAACCTCAGCCAGAGAGAGGGAGACTGAGTGAGATGTACTGTATGTGCTGTGCTACAGCCCGATGTCTTGGGGGCGCAGGGACTTACATACATTTGATACGGCCCCCATGAATTGGACATTGATCGGTGCTGCCCCCTTCCTCTCTTCAAATTCAGTTCTAACCCAGACCAAGCACCAGATAGACGCTGCTAAAAGACCAAAGGCGGATAAATATCTAGGTGGAACATTACAGCTTCTCCCCATGTTGCCTTTCTTGTCTTCCGTTGGGCCTTTCCTTGAATAAACACCTCCCCCCACAACATTTTCATAGGGCTAATGAGCAGCGCGCGCACACACACACACACACACACACACACACACACATTTTCACTTGATCCCAAACTGTGAATAGTTGGAAGGGAAAACAAATATTTAAACATTTCTGTCTCAATTAAACATTCACCTGACTTAAATATCCATGCATAGGAAAAAGGCAAATATGCTTTCATAGATCAAATGTATCTTTCAATTATTAAATATGCCTGATGATTTTCTTGGTGTGAATGAAAAGGATTATAACTGGATTTAAGCTTCAAGGAGATTGAAGGCCCACCCAATCACTGTGCCACTACCCATTGTCCAGCCGAGAGACGGCCAGGCCGGCCGCGTCGCCTACAGGGAATACAAATAAGGCCAACATCTTTAATTTGCGAACATTGTGTGTATTTCTACTTTGTTAAGATTTGATAATGTAGGCCAGGTTGAAATAATGAGATCAATGAATTCATAGTAAGTGGTGTATTGCAGTGAATCAGGCATGTAGCGTGTAAATTGCTCCTGTATGTCGCTCTGGATAAGAACGTCTGCTAAATGACTTAAAATGTCAAATGTAAATGTCAAATGTAAATGTGTTTCCACACACAACGGGGACAATGTTTTTTCTCCTCCTCAAGCAATCAGGTCACTGGCAGTTCAGTGTCCAGACATCCATACCAATTGACATTTCCCTAATGAGACACCATGATCTTATTCGGAGGCCTGCCCTGGGGGTGCTTTCTCTTAGCACTCATATTTTAGATGCCACACGTGTTCATACTGAGAACAGGCAGAAAGGGGAAATTGACTTGACTTTATTATGAATAGCTAAATTTCAATGGAACACATACTAATACTTTTTGACATTGTGCTTGCAACCACAATCCACTGACATGAAAAGCTATGGTCTTTTCATGTCAATAGTATCGTTTTCGTCTGAGTGAGTCATCACCATATTCCCCTCCATTTACAGGAAAGCTGAAGGAGTATTCGGTTACCATGATGAGGGAAGGGAAATATACTGTCCTCGACAAAATGTAAAAAGCTTTAGATGTGATCCTGAAACAGAAGGAAAATCCCGCATTGATATAACACACCATTCCCCTTCATAAAGATTTTCTGTGATAGATTCTGTTTATTATCATTAGGCCTAATATCTGGGTTAGAATTGAAATCCCTCTCCAGTGGCTATGGTTGATACTTATGGTAACCTTAACTGGAGGGTGACAGTAGACCTCGCTGTTGCAAAAGTGTTAAAACATGAGTTACATCAATTCGCCTGGACCATAAACAATGTGGGTTAATTAAAGTAATCTTATTCTAATCCCTTAGGTTACACATGAACTCTGTACAATCTTACTGCCATGAAAAAAATGAGGACATAGGGAAAACCTTGCTTGTTTGTGACTACAGTCCCTCCCAGTCATGGTCGTTCTCTTTGGCATGCCTTGGCACGGGTCTCCTATGGAGAAGGCTCTAAATTCACGCTCACCTTTTAGCCAGCTGTGCTACAAGGTCGTTCGTCAACCATGTCCTTAGATTGACCTTGAGAGTTAAACAATGTGTTTTGTTTGGTTGGAAGCCTGACTTGTCACATGGAGATTCCTGTGCCAACTGATGTAATGGACCTGCTGTGATAGTAGTTCTCTCACAATGAATATAATGCTAATCACATCATTGAGAGAAATGTATTTTATTGCTGAAAATTTTGCACTCCATCGATTTGAAGCGCAAAACCAGGACGTTATAATGACCAATTATCCTATTTACCCCAAAGTGCACTTCTATGCTGGACCGGTAGTAAGAAAATTAAAGAGTTTAGCAATTGTTTCATATTAAATCATAACAGTACGTGCTTCCGGCAGGAAGCCCTGAAAGACAAACAGCCTCTCATTTATCAGAGTAAACAAAAGCCTTTGAAGCTGGGCATTTAAAATAGGATTTCCATAAATAAGTAAACCATTCACCGATGTGAATGCTTCGACACACTGTTTGTGAAATAACAAACGCAGAGTTGTGCGCTCCTCAAGGTTTATTTGTGACGGTAATCAACTTCAGCTGAGAAACCTGGTGACCCTTTAGAAAATGTAGCCCTATTTGGGAGCCGGTCCAAAGATAACAATGTTACTGTTCCCCCATATCCACTCTCAGCGATATAGTCATCATCATCATTATCCATGTGATAATAAAACATTTGAAAAGCCTGAGCAAACAGTCATGTTGCCAGTATATATCTACTGGCCGGATAAATAATAAATATTAGACCATCTGCTCTAAATATGCATTTGAAAGGGGAAGCTGCATAAACACTCTGCCACATATTCAGTGTTCTTTGTTCATCTTTGTGTTGTGATGTCTTGTGTTTGTGCGTCAGGAAAATGGCTTGGAAATGATTCCAAAATTGCATAAATATGACTGCATTGCTTGGAGAGAACTATGAAACAAGTAACAACAGGGATTTAGGTTAATAATAAACACCACGATTTGTACTTTATTGATCATCAGCAAAACGACACCAGGCCATTTCATAGAAGCCTTGCAGTTCTTAGTCGGAGGAATGGACAATGGGGTCCTTTATGACAAACCGGAGACACTACTCCACTACTCCATATCATTGCTGTGCTTCACAACCCTGTGACGCCCTGACAGTGTAACATTCAAAGAAAGAAACAAACAACAATGAAAACCACACCCTGTTGCTCCTTCATTCATTCATTCACTTGCTTGCCTTCAACTACACTTACTCCATGCTTAATGGCTTCCGGTTATCTCCCTTTTTAGGTATGTTTACATTTTGTGTCATGGCTGGAGAACGTATGTGTCAGATCAATTCCACAAAGTCTTCAAAGGCCATCTTTGCGTGCATGAGTCTGGTAGCCGCTGTTTGGTTCCATGTCTAGAGACCTCCAGGGCCCATGCCTCAGCTATCGGTATAGAGGCTCAGGCTGGTGATTGGCGGGCCTATAGAGCTGCTGTAACCGCACCGGTCTGGTTGGCCAGCCACCGGGTAATTGTCCAATGACCCGTAGGTTCACAGGGTGCCCATGTCCCGAGAGCTGGGCACTTGGGCTCAGGATGTGGGTCTGGCCCGGCTGGGAGTCCAGCGGAGGTAGACTGGCGTGGGACGGGGCAGAGGGCGAGGTGGTTGGCAGGGGGAAGTGGGGCAGCAGGATGGCGGGGGTGAGGCCGTAGCGGAGCTGGAAGACCCGGGGCGGGCCCTGGGCCACAAAGCCGTTGGGCCGCTGAGTTACAGGGTGCTCGTCTCTCTTCACCTCCCGCGCCTTGTCCTCTCGCTCCTCTAGCTTTTTGGGTTTGCTGGAATTCTCTTTGACTCGGCTGAGCTCCTGGATTTTCTCTGCCTGAACACGGCGGATGTGGTAGCTCTTCCTGGAGCTTTGGAAGGAGTCCAGGAACCCCTCCAAGGGCACGTTCCCCTCCATGAACTTCTCCAGGAGGTCCTGTGAAGCAGAGGCCCAGGTATCAGAAGACAGGAAGTCTAACAAAAGGATTCCCAACCCCTGGGAACAGTGTAAACACAGACCCACATGTAAAACGGGGTTTCACATTGACTTGTAATGCTTGCCATGAACTTTGACACAGATGTGTTGATAATTTAATTGCAAGATATATTATTTTACATGGGCCAAAAAGGTATATCCAGTAACACTTCCACTGGAACAGCCCTAGAATGACTGTAATCAGTCTGACTGGCAACTGTACCCCCAGTCATTGGGAGCAGGTGGAAAAACCTGTCTAGCCTAGTATTGGGGGAGTGAATAATTGATTACAGTCTGCACAGCCCACCTCCCCACTCTAACCTCTGCCTGAGCATAGTCAATGGTAAGGACTCAATTAGCAGGAAGCCACCGGCTACGCACACAAAAAAGGTTTGGGTCATTACTGTGTATCTTCCATTTCAGAGCAGCACAAATGGTCCACCGTGGTACCACCATAATTTCCCTGGACATTTCTTTATTCGTAGTTGTCAGCTGTAGATGGCTTGACACTAGGCTTGGGCGATATACTGTATATTGGGTGATATACCGTTTACCTGTATACTGGGGTATTTCGAAATACCAACGGTTTATTATATTTTTTCAATCCCCTCCTGGATCAAGATCCCTGTTGCCTAAATTGTTTTGTGCGTCAATATATTCAGATATTTTTTCAATCCCCTTGTGTGCACATTCGGTAATACCCTATACCCCGGTATGGTACAGAAATGGTATGCCGGTATGAAATCTGGATCCGACCAACCCTACTCAATCAACTCTCTATGATGTTACCTTCGGCCTCGGGGGCTGAAATTTGTCAGCTTCAACAGGGAGCCGCTAAAGATATTAATAAGTGGCACTGGCGATACATAAAACCAAATTGCTGGAACACACAAAAGAACCCACCCTTACTGCCATTCATTAGATACATTGATTGTGTGAAATCCATTTAATAAACAAATGGGCCATTTATTATGCCCACGAGCTGGACGGCCTTTCATGGATATATGTTGGAAGGATTGTGTGTGGGGGGATAGTCTATGGTAGTAAGCCTTTCTCATTATGGGAACGTGCTGTATAGGACTATAGTCTGTTCACGGTTATACAGTCACTTCCTTTCAGTATATGGTTTGTGAAATTAAGGTTTACAAGGACCACTTGCTAATGGATCAAGCTCAATAAATGTGTAGTGCCATACATTCCTCTCCAAATAAAATGTTTTATCACCTAGGAAAGTATGAGGTCGGATTAAATGTCTATAGTTTGCACCAATTGCCCTGTAAAAAAAATAACCTTTCCTACAAGGGTAAAAACATACCAATGTGGGCATGTTTGCTGGGTAGTGTCTTGGTTAAAGTATGAAGGAGCTGAATGTAGTTGTATGAAAATTGTAGCTGTAGGTTAATGAGGTATTTAAATTGTTCAGTAAACCGTGGCAGTCAACGTGCAGTGCACATTAAAAAAAGTAGCTGATGTGGGTGAAAAAAACTACACATATAATATCGGGATATTATTTTTGGATCGTATCATTTTGACCATATCGCAATATTATTTTTGCGCTAGTTTGCTGTAACAAAACTCCAATATTTGTCCATCATAGCTTGTTTTCTATCTTCTTTTTAAATAGGGAGACCTTTTGTTTTTTCCATGGCTGATCATAACTATTTTTTTCTCATGTCTCTCTCATGTCCCTCTGAAGCAGATATATGGTGAGCAATATTTTTGGAACATTGCATCACAATAATATCACAGAGAATTGGCATACATATCGTGAGAATTGGCATACATATCGTATCGGCACTTAAACATCATGATAATATCGTATTGTGAGGTCTGTGTGTATTTCTATTAACCGTCTAGTCATCTATAACATGATGCGTTTAATAAGCAAATGAACATTTGAAAGACCAGATTATTTTTTTAATCAAAAGGTCAAGGCAAATGTTCTCGTTCAAATTGTAGACATTTCTATTGAAATCGTGGCCAGATGTAGTGTAGTGCACAGAAAACTTTGGGCAAAATTCTTTGTTTGATCTCGCTTGAAAAAGGCAACCAGTTCAGTGTGGATCCTAACTCCTGCAGGCTTGAATACTCAAGTATGCATGAGTTTCATAGACTATTCCTAGAATTTGTCCGATTTTAATGGAGCGCAGAATGAACAAGTGTGGCCTGGCTGTCAACTTACGTGGAGGCTTTTCAATGATTCTACACTAGTGCTGACAATGCAAAGAACACACTCAGTGGTTTATGCTAAGACCCAACAATAGAGCTCAGGCTTTGGATTTACCTCAGACTGTTCCTCAGCACGCGCCACATCTTCGTGGAGAAGATTTTGTGCTGTTTGGAGGCTGTGCTTCTGTGTGTGGGGCACTGTAAGGACAAGGAAACATAATTGATTCACAAGGAATGACAGTGACAGAGGGATCAGTTAATTACATAAAAGAGCTTACCAAAAAGAGTGACTTATGACTAGCTCAAGACTGAGGGTGGTTCAGTCAATGAGAAACCAGGAGAGATTAAATCATTTTAAGACACAAAGAACCTTAGGGTTGTAAAGGGAGATGGTGGGTGGACATTTTTTTGGCTCGGTGAGAGGGGCTAGGGAGCTGTAAACGTTGCCTGTGAGCAAACGCGTCCACACATCAGTGTCATCGGTGAAATTCGGGGGTCTCTATTTTTTTCATGGAACCTACAATTTTTCTGGGCCTAATAGTAAAGACATCATATAATCAGATTTTTTTATTACCTTTTTTATTTTGGCATGAACATAACGCCATCTTATTGAACAACAAATCACTTCAAAAAGTATGCTACTGATTTATAAAGATTTTCATAGAAGCTTTTAAATTAGTTATTAATAGCAGTGTTGTTTCTAATTAAATAATTTGTATCGTTATCTTTTAAAATTATAACTGGTTTAGTATGTATCCATTTGTCATTTTTTACCCCTTTTTCTCCCCAATTTCATGGTATCCAGTTGGTAGTTACAGCCTTGTCTCATCGCTGCAACTCTGGTATGGACTAGGGAGAGGCGAAGGTTGAGAGCCGTGCGTCCTCCGAAACACAACCCAACCAAGCCGCAATGCTTATTGACACAATGCCCACTTAACCCGGAAGGCAACCGCACCATTGTGTCAGAGGAAACACTGTACACCTGGCGACCGTGTCAGTGTGCACTGCGCCCAGCAAGCCGTAGGAGTCGCTAGTGCGCGATGGGACAAGGACATCCCTGCCGGCCAAACCCTCCCTTAACCCGGACAACGCTAGGCCAATTGTGCGCCGCCCCATGGGTCTCCCGGTCGCGGCCGGCTGCGACAGAGCCTGGACTCGAACCCAGAATCTCTAGTGGCACAGCTAGCACTGCGATGCAGTGCCTTAGACCACTGCACCACTCGAGAGTCGAGCATACTTAAATTCACACAGGACACCAGATAAGACAGGAGAATTACACCAGATATAACAGACTGACCCTAGCCCCCCAGCAAATAGACTACCGCAGCATAGATACTGTAGACTGAGACAGTGGTGGGTCGGGGGACACTGTGGCCCCGCCCGAAGATAAATTGAGCTCTGTAGGAGAAAGCCCTGCCTCCAGCTGTTTGCTTAGAAATTCTAAGGAAAATAAGGAGGCCTGCGTCTTGTGATCGTAGCATACGTGTAGGTATGTACAGCAGGACCAAATTGGAGAGATAGGTAGGAACAAGCCATGTAATGTTTTGTAGGTTAGCAGTAAAACCAGGTGTACAGTGTTTCCTCCGACACATTGGTGCGGCTGGCTTCCGGGTTAAGTGGGCTTTGTGTCAAGAAGCAGCTTGGTTGGTTTTTGTTTCAGAGGACGAACGGCTCTCGACCTTTGCCTCTCTCGAGTCCGTACGGGAGTTGCAATGATGAGACAAGACTGTAACTACCAATTGGATACCAGGAAATTGTGGAGAAAAAGGGGTAAAAGAAATTATAATCCTTTCTCCCTCCCCTCCCGGACTACATGGCCTGATGACTCCTGGCTGTCCCCAGTCCACCTTAGATCCTGGTTCCTCTCTAGGTTTCTTCCTAGTTTCCTGCCTTTCTAGGGAGTTATTCCTAGCCACCGCACCTCTACATCTGCATGGCTTGCTGTTTGGGGTTTTAGGCTGGGTTTCTGTATAGCATTTTGTGACGTCTGCTGATGTAAAAAAAAAAGGCTTTAGAAATACATTTGATTGATTGATTGATTGACTGGTGTTTATACCAGTTTTAGTTGAACGTGTCTCCACAAGCTGTTCCCTTTAACAAGCCAACAAGTCACTTCAGTCAAACAATGGTAATGTGTTTTAGCATGATAATGGTTTATTCTGAGCACCACAGGCAGTGGGTTCACACATAAAACAACAAACCATAGTGGACGTTCCAACAACAAGCCCATCAAAACTCTGCACCTACTCGCCCTGTTCATGTCTCTCCATTGTTTGAACATTTACATTTAAGTCATTTAGCAGACGCTCTTATCCAGAGCGACTTACAAATTGGACATGAATAATCCAAACCAACAGTAAAGCCTCTACTGGCAAGAGCTGTGTGAACATGTACCTTCATATACGTGAGAACCACGCATGCATGAAGGGAAAATGGTGAGGCGAGGCGTGCCACGCATGACCCTGTGCTCCAGTTGTTGGGGGTGTAATGGAAGGTGACAGACAGCCAAACAAACACACCAGGAGCAGCTGCATTTAATTCAGCAGGCCTAGAGGATAACTGGCTAAAACAATAGCATTACCAGGTCCTCCTCAGTCGGAATGGGGGAGGGGGGCAGAGCAACACCAACCTCAGACTAGCTAGCTTATGGGCGTCGGCAAATGGGGATCCTAATAAATCAAATCAAGCCTCTGGAAGCGGCATTTGGCACGCTGACACTCACAGCAGAGGATTGAGAATTTTGCTCCCCACTGTTTTCAGAAAAACAGATATGGTCAGTTAACTGCCCCTCTTATCTGAAGCAATAGTCTACTCACGAAAGCTACCCATCCCTGGGTGGGCTTGAACTACTAACCTTTCAGTTAAGAGCCAAACAAGATAGCCGTTTGCTCCAAGATACAGGAGCTATAGAAATGTGACACAGCCTGTAATACTGTATGAATGTAAGCCCTACTTGTTCCACATGTAGTTACATTACAGCCCTCTAAAATGGATAAAATAATTTTTTCCCTCATCAACCTACACACAATACCCCATAATGTCGAAGTGAAAACAGCTTATTTTTTTGTGCAAATGTATTACAAATATAGAACAGAAATACCTTATTTATATAAGTATTCAGACCCTTTGCTATGAGACTCTGTAACAATGGCGCCAGAGAAGAAGGCTGACGTTTTACGTGTCCCCAACCAATTGTGGATTTTTGTTTGTTTATTTGCTTTGTTTGTAGCTTATTTTTTAAACTTATTTTGTACATAATGTTGCCGCTACCGTCTCTTATGACCGAAAATAACTTCTGGACATCAGGACTGCGATTACTCACCACAGACTGGGAGAATCCTTTTTTTCCTTTAACGAGTCTGACGAGCCCATGCATCAGTGACCGTACGTACATTCCCCAACCAGAAGCCATGCGTTACAGGCAACATCCGCACTAAGCTAAAGGCAACAGCTGCCGCTTTCAAGGAGCAGGACTCTAACCCGGAAGCTTATAATAAATTCCGCTATGTCCTCCGAAGAACCATCAAACAGGCAAAGCGTCAATACACGACTAAGATCGAATTGTACTACACTGGCTCTGACGCTTGTCGGATGTGGCAGGGCTTGCAAAACATTACAGACGACAAAGGGAAGCACAGCCGAGAGCTGCCCAGTGACACGAGCCTACCAGACGGGCTAAACTACGTCTATGCTCGCTTCGAGGCAAATAACATTGAAACATGCATGAGAGCACCAGCTGTTCCAGAAGACTGTGTGATCACGCTCTCCGCAGCCGATGTGAGTAGGACCTTTAAGCAGGTCAACATTCACAAGGCCGCAGGGCCAGACAGATTAACAGGACGTGTACTGCGAGCATGTGCTGACCATCTGGCAAGTGTCTTCACTGACATTTTCAACCTCTCCCTGTCTGAGTCCGTAATACCAACATGTTTTAAGCGGACAACCATAGTGCCTGTGCCCAAGAACACTAAGGTAACCTGCCTAAATGACTGCCGACCCGTAGCACTCACGTCTGTAGCCATGAAGGGCTTTGAAAGGCTGGTCATGGCTCACATCAACACCATTATCCCAGAAACCCTAGACCCACTCCAATTTGCATACAGCTTCCTGCCATCCAGGACCTCTATACCAGGCGGTGTCAGAGGAAGGCCCTAAAAATGGTCGAAGGCTCCAACCACACTAGTCACTAACTGTTCTCTCTGCTACCGCACGGCAAGCGGTACTGGAGCGCCAAGTCTAGGTCCAAGAGACTTCAAAACAGCTTCTACCCCCAAGCCATAAGACTCCTGAAAATCTAATCAAATGGCTACCCAGACAATTTGCATTGCCCATCACCCCCACCCCCTCTAATACGCCGCTGCTACTCTTTGTTGTTATCATCTATGCATAGTCACTTTAAGAACTCTACCTACATGTACATATTACCTCAACTAACTGGTGCCCCAGCACATTGACTCTGTACCGGTACCCCACTGTATATAAACTCAGCAAAAAAAATAAACATCCCTTTTTCAGGACCCTGTCTTTCAAAGATAATTCGTAAAAATCCAAATAAGTTCACAGATCTTCATTGTAAAGGGTTTAAACACCGTTTCCCATGCTTGTTCAATGAACCATAAACAATTAATGAACATGCACCTGTAGATCGGTCGTTAAGATACTAACAGCTTACAGACGGTAGGCAATTAAGATCACAGTTATGAAAACCTAGGACACTAAAGAGGCCTTTCTACTGACTGAAAAACACCAAAAGAAAGACACCCAGGGTCCCTGCTCATCTGCGTGAACGTGCCTTAGGCATGCTGCAAGGAGGCATGAGGACTGAAGATGTGGCCAGGGCAATATATTACAATGTCCTTACTGTGAGATGCCTAAGACAGCGCTATAGGGAGACAGGACGGACAGCTGATCGTCCTCGCAGTGGCAGACCACGTGTAACAACACCTGCACAGGATCGGTACATCCGAACATCGCACCTGTTGGACAGGTACAGGATGGCAACAACAACTGCCCGAGTTACACCAGGAACGCATAATCCCTCCATCAGTACTGACTGTCTGCAATAGGCTGAGAGAGGCTGGACTGAGGGCTTGTAGGCTTGTTGTAAGACAGGTCCTCACCAGACATCACCGGCAACAACGTCACCTATGGGCACAAACCCAACGTCGCTGGACCAGACAGGACTGGCAAAAAGAGCTCTTCACTGATGAGTCACGGTTTTGTCTCATCAGGGGTGATGGTCGGATTTGCGTTTAACGTCAAAGAAATTAGCGTTACACCGAGGCCTGTACTCTGGAGCGGATCGATTTGGAGGTGGAGGGTCCGTCATGGTCTGGGGCGGTGTGTCACAACATCATAGGCCTGAGCTTGTTGTCATTGCAGACAATCTCAACCCTGTGCATTACAGGGAAGACATCCTCCTCCCTCATGTGGTACCTTACCTGCAGGCTTATCCTGACATGACCCTCCAGCATGACAATGCCAACCAGCCATACTGCTCGTTCTGTGCGTTATTTCCTGCAAGACAGGAATGTCATTGTTTTGCCATGGCCAGCGAAGAGCCCAGATCTCAATACCATTGAGCACGTCTGGGACCTGTTGGATCGGAGGGTGAGGGCTAGGGCCATTCCCCCCAGAAATGTCTGGGAACTTGCAGGTGCCTTGGTGGAAGAGTGGGGTGACATCCCACAGCAAGAACTGGCAAATCTGGTGCAGTCCATGAGGAGGAGATACACTGCAGTACTTAATGCAGCTGGTGGCCACACCAGATACTGACTGTTACTTTTGATTTTGCCTCCCCCCCTTTGTTCAGGGACACATATTTCAATTTCTGTTAGTGACATGTCTGTGGAACTTGTTCAGTTTATGTCTCAGTTGTTGAATCTTGTTATGTTCATATAAATATTTACACATGTTAAGTCTTTTTTACTGAGTTTAGTCTCGCTATTGTTATTTTACTGCTGCTCTTTAATTACTTGTTACTTTTATTTCTTATTCTTATCCGTATTTTTTTAACTGCTATGTTGGTTAGGGGCTTGTAAGTAAGCATTTCACTGTAGGGTCTACACCTGTTGTATTCGGCACATGTGACTAATAAAATGTGATTTGATTTGATTTGACTCGAAATTGAGCTCAGGTGCATTCTATTTCCATTGACCATCCTTGAGATGTTTCTACAACTTGATTGGAGTCCACCTGTGGTAAATTCTATTGATTGGACATGATTTGGGAAGGCATACACCTGTCTATATAAGAATGAATTGTCGAATTAATTGTCCGTAGAGCTCAGAGACAGGATTGTGTCGAGGCACAGATCTGGGGAAGGGTACCAAAACATTTCTGCAGCATTGAAGGTTCCCAAGAACACAGTGGCCTCCATCATTCTTAAATGGAAGAAGTTTGGAACCGCCAAGCTCTTCCAAGAGCTGGCTGCCCAGCCAAACTGAGCAATCGGGGGAGAAGGGCCTCGGTCAGGGAGGTGACCAAGAACGCGATGGTTACTCTGAAAGACTTCCAGAGTTTGTGTGTGGAGATTGGAGAACCTTCCAGAAGGACAACCATCTCTGCAGCACTCCATCAATCAGGCCTTGATGGTAGTGGCCAGATGGAAGCCACTCCTCAGTAAAAGGCACATGACAGCCCGTTTGGAGATTGCAAATAGGCACCTAAAGGATTCTCAGACCAGGAGAAACAAGATTCTCTGGTCTGATGAAACCAATATTGAACTCTTTGGCCTGAATGCCAAGTGTCACGTCTGGAGGAAACCTGGCATCATCCCTATGATCAAGCATGGTGGTGGCAGCATCATGCTGTGGGGATGTTTTTCAGTGGCAGGGACTGGGAGACTAGTCAGGATCAAGGTAAAGATGAACCAAGCAAAGTACATAGAGATCCTTGATGAAAACCTGCTCCAGAGCGCTCAGGACCTCAGAATGGGGTGGAGGTTCACCTTCCAACAGGGCAACGACCCTAAGCACACAACCAATACAACGCAGAAACGGCTTCGGTACAAGTCTCTGAATGTCTTTGAGTGGCCCAGCCAGAGCCCAGACTCGAACCCGATCGAACATCTCTGGAGAGACCTGAAAAAAGCTGTGCAGTGACGCTCCCCATCCAACCTGACAGAGCTTGAGGATCTGCAGAGAAGAATGGGAGAAACTGCCCAAATACAGATATGCCAAGACTTTAGCATCATACCTAATAAGACTCAAGGCTGTAATCACTGCCAAAGGTGCTTCAGCAAAGTACTGAGTAAATGGTATGAATACTTGATAAATGTGATTTATTTATTTATTTTAACAGTTTTTGCTTTGTCATTATGGGCTATTGTATGTAGATTGATGTGGGGTATAAACTATTTAATCCGTTTTAGAATAAGGCTGTAATGTAACAAAATGTGGAACAAGTCAATGGGTCTGAATACTTTCCCGAATGCACTGTAGCTGTATGTCAACATTAGGATGCTAATGATGTGATAATAGCCAGTTCACCAATGACAACAAGGCATGTTGAATGAATGGTAGCAAGCTCAAATAGTTGTAGTACAGTTGTTTCATACTCCAAATACAGTAGGCTAGACTACTACATTGCATCCAGTAATTTAATTATTCAGAAGTTTACATGTGGATGTAGCAACTACAGATTGCCCCATTAAGTCTATCAAAAGTGTGTGAGTTTGAGAATGTGTCCATTAGGCCTATGGTTGTATTTTTTTATCAGCATGAAAGATTGAGCAATAAAAGCCCATAGGCTTGGATCCGCACACTGTCCACTGGTTTCAAAAACAATGATTGATAGGCAGGTTAAACTTCTTGAATTCGACCATTATTGGGTTCAAATACACATTTAGATTTGTGAACAGCCATCCACAACAACCAAAATCCCTAAGGCGCAAATAGCTTAATGAGAGAGCAGCAGTGTGATTCACATCAATGCGCTATGTAGATATCAATAATAAGTGATATCAGTATCGCCGTGCACTACAACACTGCTGTCAGCCTTACCTCCAAGCGTTTATTCAAGTTGGATAATCTTTGGATGCCGACAGCTGTCGCACCATTGGAAGACAGCTTGGACTGTAGCCTACAAAAGCCTATTCCTGCTCTTTTCCCGTGATCCATCAAACCCATTTGGTGTGTCATTATAGTGGTCTCTGACTTGTGGTCAGACTCATTCAGGTGGAACAAACTTAAACTTGCGTCTTTTTTCAGTGCTGATTTGAATGTCATTGAGAAAACAGAGAAGTGTCAAAGATATTTTTCCACAAACATCCTTTCTGAATTTAAAAGTAATCCTTGAAGTAACCATCTAGTTTTTCAAAAGTATATGTAATCTGACTACAAAATTGTTGCTGGTAACGTAACAGATTACATAAACCATTTTTTGTAATCCGTTACTCCCCAACCCTGGCCGCCGCACTGAAGTGGTAGATCTGGTGACGGATTTTATTGACAAAACACCACAGTAGAAACAAGCCCATGTTAATCTGTATATGAACTGGTTATTAATAAGACATTTGAAAAAGAGAATGCAGTATACTGAACATTTTGTGAAATCCTTTGATAACTACAGCGTCCTTACAACTCTTTCAGTAAAGCATACAGTATAAAGGTCTCCAAGCAAGCCAACAGAAAGAAGACCAATTTCATGATTGAACTGCAGCTGACATTGTCTCATCAATGGCTATTAGATATCATTTCTGCTGACTGGTATGCCTGAAGCACCGCAGCTAGACACCAATATAAGGCCATGTGTCCAAAGGAATCTCATATTTTCCAATGGTAATGTACTGCACCTATCAGCTCATACTGATGCCAGGCAAATAAGTCATGGTATCACAGATGGGACCTCGCAGGGCTTGGAATATTTGAATGTTCAGAATCAGCCAGTGGGTCAGCAGTAAATTATAACCCTGCAGGACCCTGGCCCAGTTTAGATGCCTACATAGCCCAACATGTCTTCTCTCTCAAATTAGGTCAGGATGAAAAAGACAAAGCACGCATGCTCCGAGGCCACTTCATACAGCGAAATGAAAGCCCCCTCACACACACACACACACACACACACACACACACACACACACACACACACACACACACACACACACTCTTCCTGTCAATAACAGTGGGTGTTATTTGGTCTGTGGAGATAAATACTGCTGACTGGTGCTGCTCCGCTTGACTGGGGATGATAAAATGAGCTTGATGGGCTTCACACAAAGAGA
Organism: Salvelinus namaycush; assembly: GCF_016432855.1. Taxonomy (NCBI): domain Eukaryota; kingdom Metazoa; phylum Chordata; class Actinopteri; order Salmoniformes; family Salmonidae; genus Salvelinus; species Salvelinus namaycush. The sequence goes on along the minus strand of NC_052309.1, from coordinate 35,545,554 downwards.
CGCATGTTTCCTGAATGTGTCACCCTGTCTCCTCAAAGCTTTTATAACACAATACACTGTGCTGACATCATCTATGCCTCCCTATGACAAGTTTGGAAGAGACTTCCCAAAAATATTTTAGGATGTAGATGAGGCAGAGAAAATGCACACCAGCATCTTGTGTAATGTCATTTGTACAGAATGGTTTCTCAGATCAAAAGAGACAGTGTGCGAGCAGAGGAGGTTAGAGCATAGTGCTTGCTCTCCAGACTGACGCTGAGGGTGTAGCAACTCTGTGGCTTCATCTTTACTTTACCACAGTCTGACAACAGCAATACAGTTAGCAGCCAGTGCCTTCAGCAGCTAACGGTATAGCTGTTTCTCCACAGCAGCTAAGAATAACATAAAAAGCATTCTTTAGACAAATCCAGCAAGATAGATTACACCTTCGGGCTAGTTGAAAGGTGGAGGATTTTGTTTCTAGATAACGTCCTACAGTGTGTGCTTTAACAGCTCACCACTATATCACATTTGTTGGGACTTTTATTTTCTCCTTACAGTTCCTCCAAAAATATGAGATATTGAGCAAATTATTTCATAAGCTCTATTTCGCAATCTCTTTATGACAATTAAGGCCTACATACTGTGTGAGGTAATGGAGGCCGCTCACACACGTGCGCGTGTGTGTGTGTGTGTGTGTTTATCACCCTTTACCTTAATGTATGCTGATAGTCTTTTCGCTTCTTGGGCTGTGCTTTCCAGGAGTCTATATAACATGCAGTGGTGCCGTTTAAGATGAGGGAGGATGATTACAGAATATTGGATGACTGTCATTCATATTCCATTCACCCAGCTCAATGTAACATCGATAGGTTCAGTCTACTACATGATACTTGACTTTTCCAGGTATCCATCATGAGGTTGCTACAATCTAGCCTATGAATTAAAGTTTAAAACGTAGGTCCACAGGTTTAAAGAATTTTGAGTAATCAAGGTGACAGACAGTGACACATTCAATACAGCCTTGCACACTCATACCTGCATCTAGCTGATCTAGGGTGTAATCATTAGTCCAACAGTTGCAAATGAGAGTTTCTATTGGACAAATTCAGGTATGTTTATCGCCGTTTCATTCCTTTTGCTTCCGTTTAAGATACGTTTTCAACAGAATCGGCGAAATGAATACACCCCTGATCACAAGCAAACAGTTCACTTTCATAGCAGCCACATAAAGACAGCATGATCACTTTGCTCGTTGTATATATAATTTATTATCGCAACTATTCATGCCTTCTCCTTCTCTCACCTTCTCCCTTTGCTTGTGGACTTTAGTGCACAACACATCAGCTGTCTGTGACCAGGCGAAAAAACCTCTCTGTTTGAGTCGGGTGTTTGACTAGGCTAAACTAGCTATCTGCATTTGCTAACTAAGTGAAAGTTTAAAAAAATAGAACCAAAAATAGCTTTCTCTCTCTCTCGCTTTTCCTTAATTTTGGAATAAATTAATTTCTTCAAAACTGTTCAACTATTGTCTTTCTCTCTCTTTGAGTCAACTACTCACCACATGTGATGCACTGCAGTGCTAATTGTAGCTTATGCATTCAGTACTAGATACATTTTCTGATCCTTTGATTGGGTGGACAACATGTCAGTTCATGCTGCAAGAGCTCTGATAGGTTGGATTTCTTTGATCGATCTCTGTCGAGATGATCGATCTTTGTCGAGGTGATTGATCTTTGTCGAGGGAGGAGCTGATTTTTACATATTGTGTATATTTATTTATTTTTAACACATTTCTGTTTGTTGGCAATGCCAATTCTCGAAAAACTTACATTCATGTTTGCTAGCTGGACAGGAAAACGCCGCTGAGTACTAAACCGTAAACCAGATAACGCGTGTACTATCCATGGTACTATCTCTGTTGATCTCGTCTGCCAATCACGTTATCTGTATCTAAGGTAGTAGACAGCTGGTGACATTTCGAGACAGATCTTCGTCCGACAAACTGCTATCAGGTAAAGTATTTTTTATTGATTTGTAATCTAACTATTTAGTTATAGAAACGTGATACCATCAATTCAAGCTGTAAAGTGACTCCCAACTTAGACCACAGCAACTTTAGTAATGTAATGTAGCTAGCTTGCTGTGTTCTAAGTTAGATACAGATAACGTGATTGACAATATCGCAATATTATCTTTGCACTAGGTGGTGGTACCTGCACCAAAACTCCAGTATTGGGGAGCTAGCACTTTTATTTACATTACTGATCAAAACTTGTTATCTCATGGCTCTCTTGTCGAATCGCAATAAAATCACAGTATCGAATCACAATACCTATAGAATCATGAGAATCGCAATACATATCGTGGCAATTCCCAGCCCTACCAGCTAGCATGTCATTCCGTGAACAAGGACTAGCTATCAGTTTATTCCAAGTAATAATTTAAAAATCTATAGGACAAGTAGTGTAAATCTAATACAGTCATCAAGGCAGGACCCACTCATTTCATTCTGACAAATAAGAAATGCCACATTATCCTTGTCAATAGTAGGATGATTGCAGAGCACCCTGACTCAGAATGTCAGGATGTTCATTTTCAAGCTCACAAACTACATTCCTTTGCTGTGATCAGGCTTCAGCGATATACCATGTATACCATATATTGGGTATTTGGAAATAGCCACAAGATGGTTTTTCAATACCGCCAATACCGTTAACTATTCCTTTGAAGTTTTTAAATACGTTTTTATATTTGTAGCTAGATTTTAAGTAGATAGGAGATAAAGCAGATCACGTTCTTCATTTAAACTGTCACATTATTTTACATTATGAAACTTACCATAGTTCCCCCGAACTGTTGAGCCAGACACGTGTTTGTTTGTAAATAGCACAACAGGAGAAAGCGGGAGCAGGTGAGTCCAGCTGTGTATTGACGGGTCACATTTTATATGGCACGTCAACACTGTTTTTTTGCTTCAACAGAGTGATCAGGGAGTGCAATTATATTTTTCCTTTACAGTATATATATTAGTGCAACAAATTCGGCAGAAAATAGCTACATTTTCATCAGATGACAAAAGAAGTGCAAAGCTATTTAGCTGGAAGCCACACAAGTAAACAAGCTTACAAAAAAAGCAAGGTATTTTTTGCAAAAACAATGCATGGCCATAATATTTGCAAAGTTTATCATAAAAGAATGTAGCCAGCTACATTTCCTAATGTTTTGCTTAATAAAAAGCATTTTAGATCTGCATTTAAGCAAGATAATTATTGTGCCTTGTATCTTTTTTCTCTGCGTGAAAAATGCTGAATTTGCCATTAACCTGACTCCTAAGTTTAACTTGCTAGTTATCTAAGTAAGTGGTTGAATTAATAAGCAGATGGGGCATGATATAGTGTTAGCTTTCTGCCATGTTTGAGAAATCTGTACAGCTGCCAATGCTATCTTGATTTTCTTGCATTTTTTTCTCCTTTCCATTCTCGGCCCATCTGTCCCCCCCCCCTCTTTTCCGAGCAGAGCAGGCAGGCCTGTTGCTCTAGCGACTCCAGACCCCACACAGACACAGCGTGTACATATGCTGAACCAGAGCCATTACTGTTCTTCCATCAGACAAGCATGCGGCAAAACATTGTTAATTTGCACAATGTCTCTTGTTCACATTCATTTGTAAATGTCCAAACTCACCAAAAATGACATTCGGTAGCTCCTTCCAATATACAGTACCAGTCAAAAGTTTGGACACACCTCCTCATTCAAGGGGTTTTATTTATTTTTACTATTTCCTACATTGTAGAATAATGGTGAAGACATCAAAACAATGAAATAACACATATGGAATCATGTAGTAACCAAAAAAAGTGTTAAACAAATCAAAATATATTTTATATTTGAGACTATTCAAAGTAGCCACCCTTTGCCTTGACGACAGCTTTGCACACTCTTGGCATTCTCTCAACCAGCTTCATGAGGTAGTTACCTGGAATGCATTTCAATTAACAGGTGTGCCTTGTTAAAATTTGATGTGGAATTTCTTTCCTTCTTAAGTCAATCAGGAACATAAATGCTTCACAGAGTTCAAGTAACAGACACATCTCAACATCAACTGTTCAGAGGAGACTGTGTGAATCAGGCCTTCATGGTCGAATTGCTTGGGCCAAGAAACATAAGCAATGGACATTAGACCAGTGGAAATCTGTCCTTTGGTCTGATGAGTCCAAATTTGAGAATTTTGGCTCCAACCGCTGTGTCTTTGTGAGACGCAGAGTAAGTGAACGGATTATGTGTGGTTCCCACCGTGAAGCATGGAGGAGGAAGTGTGATGGTGTGGGGGTGCTTTGCTGGTGACACTGTCTGTGATTTATTTAGAATTCAAGGCACACTTAACCAGCATGGCTACCACAGCATTCTGCAGCGATCTGCCATCACATCTGGTTTGCTCTTAGTCTGGATACCGCCCAACCCTAGCTGTGATTTATTTGTTTAATTCTTGTCTCTCACTTTTGTCTCACATGATCTACTCAGCTCTCCTGTGTGAGTGAAGCAGAAATGAAAGAGAAAACTTTACCGATTTCAATTCGATTGTTGACGATGCATTGATCTTTCTATCGATTTATGACATTCTGGTAAGCAAGGCTTTAAGTAGTATTCTAGATAAAATCAAGTAATGACAAAAGAGAAGCTGCATGTATGTAATTATAGTGTCACACCCTGATCTGTTTCACATGTCTTGTGATTGTCTCCACCTCCTTCCAGGTGTCGCTTATTTCCCTGGTGTTTATATCCCTGTGTGTCCTGTCTCTCTGTGCAAGTTCGTCTTGTATGCCTTTCAAGTCAACCAGCTTTTTTCCCCGTACTCCTGCTTCTATTCTCTTTTGCTAGTCCTCACAGTTTTTGACCCTTGCCTGTTTTCTGGACTCCGTACCCGCCTGCCTGACCATTCTTCCTGCCACTCTGTACCTCCTGGACTCCTGAACTGGTTTTGACCTTTTGCCTGTCCACGACCATTCTCTTGCCTACCCCTTTCGGATTGTTTAATAAATATCAAGACTCAAACCATCTGCATCTGGGTCTCGCCTTGTGCCCTTATATATAGACAAGTTGACTAACAAATAGCTTACCAAATGTCAAAAAATATAAGCATAAAAATAGCTACACATAGCTACACAAATAGCTATACATGTGCACGCAACACTTTTCCGAATTTAATTTTTATTTTATTTTAAACAAGTATTTTTTTTCATTTCACCTCACCAATTGTGACTATTTTGTGTATGTCCATTACATGAAATAAAAATAAAAATAAATTTAAATTATAGGTTGTAATGCAACAAAATAGGAAAAATGAAAGGGGGATGAATACTTTTGCAAGGCACTGTATACTTTGTCATGATGATATAAATGGATGGATGTGTTCTAGATGGGTATGCACATACCATCTATTGGCAGATTTGGTGATCTAGAGTGCAGGCAATTGTTTTAAAAGCGTTATGAAATGTTATAGTGTGTTATCCCCTATCTACTATTACGAGAACCATGTAGCTATGATGTGCTCGTACACAATTTCCTGATTTCGCAGACGGACCACATAGAATTTAAATCATGGAGGAAACAATTATTTTACCCACTGATAGAACATAGGCTTCCACCAAATTGACAGGAGTTTCATGATTTTTATTTCTGGGGTTGGATTATCCCTTCAATGTCTTCCATCTCTAAGCAAGCTGCAGTACTCAATAGGTCTTCACCTTGAGCCAAAACACAGTCTAACAGTTAGACTCTAACCCTCTGCGATTGCTTGCCTCAGGAATTCTTCCTTTTTTTTCACAATTTCCCCCCGTCTTTTCCCCGTCGTCAGGCCAAATGAGAATCAGATGTTTTGTGGAGGAAGGAAGGACTCCCACCCATCCTGCTTTGCTGGTGCAGCTGGGGTGTTGGTACAGTGTGTTTGTGTGTGTGTGTGTGTGTGTGTGTGTGTGTGTGTGTGTGTGTGTGTGTGTGTGTGTGTGTGTGTGTGTGTGTGTGTGTGTGTGTGTGTGTGTGTGTGTGTGTGTGTGTGTGTGTGTGTGTGTGTGTGGTGGCAGGAAGGCGAACATTCCACCCTCCTTCCATCATTGGACAGCTGCTAAGACTGTAGAAAGGGAGAAAAGGGGAGAAACGACGGGCTACAAAACATGCTGGTTGTACACAAGGATCAGTTTAAATCTGCTGGTTTTGAGATTTCCTATCTGTACATAATATGGATAAGTTTGTCTAAACATCAAAATAGTTAACTGATTTAAACACGTGGAGCTGAACAGCACCTGCTTCAGCCCGACTCATGAAGAGTAACATTTTTCTGAGTTTCACCCATGAGGCTCAGGATTCAGGAAGAGGTGTTTAAAGCTTCCTCTACTGAGCGGCTGCTGCTCTGCTAAAGCTAAGAGTTCTCACATACCCTACTGGTGCAGCTCTACTATTGTTCTGTCAACAGCATGACTCTGCTAAGCAAAGACAAGGCCCCTTTCCACCTCCCAAAATCCCCTGACAACTGTTCAGTTTCCTGCTGGCATTGATGCGCCCAATATTTACCATGACCATTAGCTGGTGAGCATGCACACAGTTACAGCAGAGAAAACCGAGCCTGAGTAGTGGGCCACCTGCCTTCAGAGGCTTTTGGAAACCGTTCTCTACAGTCATGTGAAACTTTCCCTTGTATTTGAACTACCTGATAGCAGCAGGCAAAAGGCCTGACAAATAGATTTGCTGCACCACTTGGCAGTAGTGTAAAGTACTTAAGTAGGTTTTGGGGTATCTGCACTTTTTCTTTACTATTTATATTTTTGACAACTTTTACTTTTACTCCACTACATTCCTAAAGAAAATAATGTACTTTTTACTCCTTACATTTTTCCTGACACCCAAAAGTACTCGTTACATTTTGAATGCTTAGCAGGACAGGAATTGTCTAATTCACACACTTATCAAGAGAACATCCCTGGTCATCCCTACTGCCTCTGATCTGGCAGACTCACTAAACACAAATACTTTGTGAATTTTGTGTGTTGAACTGTGCCCCTGGCTATCTGTACATTTTTAAAAAACTAGAAAATCGCGTTGTCTGGTTTGTAATGAGGGCCACTGCGGACTAAACCATGCAATTACTCAGCCCGATGAGGTTAGAGTGATTGCTCTTCTTTGGGTGCTGAGGTTCCTGCCGTTCCCTTTGGCCTCGTGGGTAGCTAAACAAGATGCATGAACAGTACCATATCTATGAAAAATGATTTTATACTGTATTCTGTTTATATTTTTGTCTGATTGAATAACATATTCTTTGGTTCAGCGAGCCAAAGATGACTCTGAGATGTGTAAGTCTGTCTGACTGTGAGAAAACAGTCAGTTTCTTACACAGCCAAGAAGAAAACATTCTCATCGACGGGGCTGTAGTGGAGCAGTTTGAGAACTTCAAGTTCCTTGGTGTACACATCACCAACAAACTAACATGGTCCAAGCACACCAAGACAGTCGTGAAGAGGGCACGACAAAACCTATTCCCCCTCAGGAGACTGAAAAGATTTGTCATGGGTCCTCAGATCCTCAAAAGGTTCTACAGCTGCACCATCGAGAGCATCCTGACTGGTTGCATCACTGCCTGGCATAGCTGCTCGGCCTCCGACCGCAAGGCACTACAGAGGGTAGTGCGTATGGCTCAGTACATCACTGGGGCCAAGCTTCCTGCCATCCAGGACCTCTACACCAAGCGGTGTCAGAGGAAGGCCCTAAAAATTGTCAAAAACTCCAGTCACACTAGTCGTAGACTGTTCTCTCTGCTACCTCACGGCAAGCGGTACCGGAGTGCCAAGTCTAGGTCCAAGAGGCTTCTAAACAGGTTCTACCCCAAAGTCATAAGACTCCTGAACATCTAATCAAATGGCTTCCCAGACTATTTGCATTGCACCCCCCCAACCCCTTTACACCGCTGCTACTCTCTGTTGTTATCATCTATGCATAGTCACTTTAATAACTCTCCCTACATGTATATATTACCTCAACTAACCGGTGCCCCCACACATTGACTCTGTACCGGTACCCCCCTGTGTATAGTCTCACTATTGTTATTTTACTGCTGCTGTTTAATTACTTGTTACTTTTATTGCTTATTCTTACTCATATTTTTTTTAAACTGTATTATTGGTTAAGTAAGTAAGCATTTCACTGTAAGGTGCTGTTGTACTCGGCGCATGTGACTAATAAAATTAGATTTTAACAGGGAGGAACACAATAATATTTCATCATTTTGGCCAAATGGAATATAAAAAAACAGCTTCCTTAGTAGAGGAGCGACCCCGTTCACTGTTCGAGAAGTGAAACAGGCTCATGTGGAGCAGGACTTCTATTTCATACCTGCTCCAGTGGTTATTCTTGGCTAGTGTTGAAAGTGGGGTGAAACAGCCAGGTGGGAACCCCTTAGCCTGAGCTCACCTATGGGGATACGATAGCTCTGTTACACCCCCACCTCTGGCTCCAACCCTCACACCCATGAGGGGGACGGGATGGGAGAGGGGTGGACCATGGTTTGGATCCCAACAATGCCAGCAGATTTCACCCAGCCAACCAGTCATATGGGATAACAATCCACACAAGAGTTTGTGACACTGTTCATCGCTGCCTCATAAATTAAACACAGTGGACATTAGGGTGTGTTGTTATGGAACCTTGTTGCTCTGGGATGTGTTTCCACCGACACAAAGGCACACGCCCTGGGGTTGTTTGAATGTTATTAATAAACCATTTGCAGCTTACATAAAAAATTGTCTGCTAGAACAGCTCATCAAAACCTCATTCCCTGGTCTATGATCACACCACACACAGACAATAAGACATATATTTACATACATTCTTATCCAGATGTCTGTGTATATTCTTAATCCTGACTCATGGTGGACAGCATTATTCCCTGAACATCTGGTAACAGAAAAGAAACAAAGACAGTCTTCCCTTCCTTTCTCCTCTGTCTCTCTTGGGCACATGTAGACTCACCGAGCCGGCTCTGTTTTTCCCAACAGTTGGTTGCCAGATTGGCCAGCTCCTTGTATTTCTCGGCCAGCTGGAGTTTTCCGTTGTTGAGGCGGGGTCGCCTGGCGATGCTCTCCTCGGCCAAGCTCCGGTTGGAGGTCAGCAGGATCTCTCTGTCCACCTGCAGCGCCTGAAACTGGAGACAAACATGGCATCAGGACCCTGAGGATGTACAGCTCAGCACACTCAAAGAAAAGGTCAATTGATTAACTAAAACAATAGCAGACTGTGATGATGGCGTGCCATGTTTAAAATAGTATTCCAGTAATACTGGTGTATCAACCCACATACAACATCTTGATAAACAGGAGTTTAACGTTGGCATTACAGTTGAAAAGTACTTATTTATTTAGCTATTTAGAGATTGATGTTTACAAATCTGCTCAACTGAGAATGTATAGTTAATCAAATATTTGTCAAGCAACAACAGTTCTTCAAGGCTAACCTCACTCTGCATGAAATGCTCTACACATTGAGATTGAAATGTAGTGAGCTGGAACACTTTGTCTCATAGGGTTTGAGCAGAGAAAGCAACAGCAAGGGGATTAGTCAAAGGGGAAAGTATGAAACTGTGAGAAACAACAGAGTCATTGGGGGTTAGAAACACAGGAAGGAACAAGGGTGTATATACAGTACATACATGCTAGACGGCCAGTTAAGTTAAGAACAAAACGTGTTCCGTGGTGTGAACTTCAGTCAGTAAGTCTATGCTACATATTGAATGTATGAAAAGATGTTCTCAGCCAGGCTAAAGAAAGCTGAGGGCACATAATACTAAGAGCAACTCAGCCAGTCTCAAATCTACTTTCATGTGATGGTTAAGTAAAGATGTGTTAAACAAGATAAATAAAAGTTGGTGTTAAAAAAAAATACTTTTAGGCCACATTCCCAAAACCAATGTGACTTTCCACGTCTGGCAAACAGCGGACTGAATTCCTGGTCAAGAGCCTTGCTCATGTTACACATGGACAGCATGGCTACGCTTGTGGCTTTGTCATACACACTGGGAGCATTCAGTTGATGACTTGGCATGAGTGAAGTCCAATTTTGCTTACTTCACATATCAGCCCTTTAAAGTTGTTTAAAAACCAAACTCAGGACTAAATTCAGGCTATTGCTTACACTTTCATCAATATTCATACCACAAGCAAGAACATTCATATATGCACAGTAATTAACAGTGACAGTTCCGCAGACTAAGGCTTCAATTAAGCAAAAATCCATTTAGCATTTAAGTAAGCATCCATATATGGCAATAACCCCCAAACTGAAGGACAATTAGAAACGATGCATTGAGAACTATTCCATTTAAAGGGCTAGCCCCAACGGTCAGGAACTAATGGCGTGTCCAGTGGCTTTTTTACTATGCATCGCTCTGGACCAAATTAGAAAAATGATGAAGAGATTCTGTGGCCTGTCATTGGGGGCTCCCATCCAGTTTGTTCCCAAAACGACACAAAAGGCTCCTTCAAGATGAATCCAACAGCCACCGGCAACGTTTAGCTATGGAGCTCAAGAGGAGTTCAAAAATGTCGTCATGGAAGACATTTGCATAGCATAGACAGGACAGCAAACCACAAACCCCACTGTTAACTCCAATTGTCTGAGGCCAAAAGAGCATGGAGGTTTTATAAGGATTCACTATTTTCCATCTGCCTCAAGTGAAATTATTAGTTTTTTTTAGCTGCCAATTTCACAGTGTAAAACTCAGGATATTGTTAACTCTGGCTGAGCTCACCAAAGCATAGAGGATTAATGATTTATTTCTTCAATGAATATGAGATTTTTGCCTCACATGATATTCTGCTTTAAGACCAAAACACAGTTTAGCTGTCTCCATGTGGAAAGCCTCCACTTGAAATTATTTGCTTACAGGAATGTGAGAATTTATGTTCATTGCGTCATTTCTACAATCAAACACACAACAAAGTTTGTCTGTTGAAAGTGATTGAGACTGAGAAATAGCCAAGGAGGAAAAGCTTCTCAGTGACATCAGAAAGTGGGGTAAGTTACTGAGTCACAGTCACTAATAGTGATCTTTGTCACTGATGTAGTGGGGGTGCATTGAGTTTTCTTGCAGCTTGAATTATGGATTTGAAATGCTCAGTCAAATCAAATCAAATGTTATTGGTCGCATACACATATTTAACAGGTGTTCTTCCGGGTGCAGCGAAATGCTTATGTTCCTAGCTCCAACAGTGCAGTTACATCTAACAATACAAAACACGCAAATATAAAGTAAAATAATGGAATTAAGAAATATACAAATATTAGGATGAGCAATATCAGAATCCAGAATATAAATATATATGTATATGATGGGATGTTGGACATTATGGACAGTACATGTCATACACAGTGCCTTCGGAAAGTATTAAGACCCCTTGACTTTTTCCACATTTTGTTACGTTACAGCCTTATTCTAAAAATGATTAAATAGTTTTTTCCACACACAATATTCCATAATGACAAAGCGAAAATAGTTTTTTTGACATTTTTGCAAATGCATTACAAGTAAAAAAAAACAACAGAAATATTACATTTACATAAGTGTTCAGATCCTTTACTCAGTACTTTGTTGAAGCACCTTTAGCAGCGATTACAGCATCAAGTCTTCTTGGGTATGACGCTACAAGCTTAGCACAACTGTATTTGGGGAGTTTCTCCCATTCTTCTCTGCAGATCCTCTCAAGCTCTGTCAGGTTGCATGGGGAGCGTTGCTGCACAGCTATTTTCAGGTCTCTCCAGAGATGTTTGATCGGGTTCAAGTCCGGGCTCTGGCTGGGCCACTCAAGGACATTAAGAGACTTGTCCCAAAAACACTCCTGCATTGTCTTGGCTGTGTGCTTAGGGTCGTTGTCCTGTTGGAAGGTGAACCATGGCACCAGTCTGAGGTCCTGAGTGCTCTGGAGCAGGTTTTCATCAAGGATCTCTCTGTACTTAGCTCTGTTCACTTTTCCTCGATCTTGACTAGTCTCCCAGTCTCTTAGGCTGAAAAACATGCCCACAGCATGATGCTGCCACCACCATGTTTCACCGTAGGGATGGTGCCAGGTTTCCTCCAGACGTGACGCTTGGCATTCAGGCCAAATACTTCAATCTTGGATACCTCAGACTAGAATATTTTATTTCTCATGGTCAGAGAGTCTTTAGGTGCCTTTTGGCAAACTCCAAGCGGGCTGTCATGTGCCTTTTACTGAGGAGTGGCTTCCGTCTGTCCACTCTACCATCTAGGCCTGATTGGTGGAGTGCTGCAGAGATGGTTGTCCTTCTGGAATGTTCTCCCATCTCCACAGAGGAACTCTAGAGCTCTGTCAGAGTGACCATTGGGTACTTGGTCACCTCCCTGACCAAGGCCCTTCTCCCCCGATTGCTCAGTTTGGTCTGGCGGCCAGGAAGAGTCTTGGTGGTTCCAAACTTCTTCCATTGGCGAATGATAGAGGCCACTGTGTTCTTGGGGACCTTCAATGGTGCAGACATTTTTTGGTACCCTTCCCCAGATCTGTGCCTCGACACAATCCTGTCTCGGAGCTCTACAGACAATTCCTTCGACCTCATGGCTTGGTTTTTGCTCTGACATGCACTGTCAACTGTGGGACCTTATATAGACAGATGTGTGCCTTTCCAAATCATGTTCAATCAATTGAATTTACCACACGTAGATGCCAATCAATTTGTAGAAACATCTCAAGGATGATGCAACCCCTATTACGAGCCTGTTCAACCTCTCTTTCGCATCGTCTGAGATCCCTAAAGATTGGAAAGCTGCCGCGGTCATCCCCCTCTTCAAAGGGGGAGACACTCTAGACCCAAACTGTTATATACTTATATCCATCCTGCTCTGCCTTTCAAAAGTCTTCGAAAGCCAAGTTAACAAACAGATCACTGACCATTTCGAATGGCCTCCAACTGCTCTTAAATCCTAGTAAAACGAAATGCATGCTCTCCAACCGATTGCTGCCCGCACCTGCCCGCCTAGCATCACTACTCTGGACGGTTCTGACTTAGAATATGTGGACAACTACAAATACCTAGGTGTCTGGCTAGACTGTAAACTCTCCTTCCAGACTCATATTAAGCATCTCCAATCTAAAATTAAATCTAGAATCGGCTTCCTATTTCGCAACAAAGCATCCTTCACTCATGCTGCCAATCATACCCTCGTAAAACTGACTATCTTACCGATTCTTGACTTCGGCGATGTCATTTACAAAATAGCCTCCAACACTCTACTCAGCAAATTGGATGTAGTCTATCACAGTGTCATCCATTTTGTCACAAAAGCCCCATATACTACCCACCACTGCGACTTGTATTCTCTCGTTGGCTGGTCCTCGCTACATATTCGTCGCCAAACCCACTGGCTCCAGGTCATCTATAAGTCTTTGCTAGGTAAAGCCCCGCTCACTGGTCTCCATAGCAACACCCACCCGTATTGCGTGCTTCAGCAGGTATATTTCACTGGTCATCCCCAAAGCCAACACCTCCTTTGGCCGCCTTTCCTTCCAGTTCTCTGCTGCCAATGACTGGAATGAATTGCAAAAATCACTGAAGTTGGAGACTTATATCTCCCTCACTAACTTTAAGCATCAGCTGTCAGAGCAGCTTACTGATCGATTACTGTACCTGTACACAGCCCATCTGTAAATAGCACACCCAACTACCTCATCCCCATATTATTAATTGTTTTGCTCTTTTGCACCCCAGTATCTCTACTTGCACATCATCATCTGCACATCTATCACTCCAGTGTTAATGCTAAATTCTAATTATTTCACCACTATAGCCTATTTATTGCCTTACCTACATAACCTTACTACATCTGCACACACTGTACATAGATCTATTGTGTTTTTGACTGTACGTTTGTTTATCCCATGTGTAACTCTGTGTTGTTGTTTTTGTCGCACTGCTTTGTTTTATCTTGGCCAGGTCGCAGTTGTAAATGAGAACTTGTTCTCAACTGGCCTACCTGGTTAAATAAAGGTGAAATAAAATAAAATAATAAATGATCAATGGAAACAGGATGCACCTGAGCTCAATTTTGAGTCTCATAGTAAAGGCTCTGAATATTTATGTAAATAAAGTATTTCTGTTTACTATTTAGAATACATTTCTAAAAAACTGTTTTCGCTTTGTCATTTTGGGGTATTGTGTGTAGATTGCTGAGGATCTTTTTTTAATTTAATATATTTTCGAATAAGGCTGTAACGTAACAAAATGTGGAAACCGTCAAGGGGTCTGACTACTTCCCAAAGGCACTGTATATGTAGTATATGTAGGATAGAATAGTGCATGTCCAGCAATAGTTAAATAGGATAGGCCCAGACTAGAAAACATTATATATAAATATGAAGTGGGTAAAACAGTATGTAAACATTATTAAAGTGGCCAGTGGTCCATGACTATGTACATAGAGCAGAAATCTCTCTGTGTACCGGGTGGTAGCTGGCTAGTGACAGTGACTAAAGTTCAGGGCATGGTCCTGGCTCAACTGTGGTTTCTTTCAACTTCAAAATGTACGAATAACCTTCACTTCTCGACTGAAACCACATGAGCTTGTTGCAACAGGAAACTGAAGTGACTGCCACTCCCCAACCAGACCAAATCAGAAACCACTGATCCAATCATAGTGGTCTCTGAGCAAAGGTGCGTTGTATGCCTCACACCTCCCAAAATGGAAGGGTAGATAAAGTCTTCTTCGGATTGAATGTTTCCATTTCCGCAAGCTGAAACCACAGAGCAAAATGTTAGATAAGACTTCTGTAATTGGAGGCAGTTAATGTACAGGGAATGAGAGAACATTTCACACTGCCCGCCTTAACTGAAAAGAAAGTCCAAGACTTCTGGATCAGGGTGAGAATCAATTACTAATTAAATGCTTCTCTCGGCAGTCAGCATGAAGACGTCTGTTTCTAACTTTGGCTAACTTCAAAACTATATCATTGCTCCAGGGAATCCAGTTCAGTGGAAAGTGTCTGGCTGGACATATGAGGCTTTTTAGAAACACTCCACTGTAATAATCATAGAAACTTTGTGGGTCCAAAATACATTTCTTTCCCCAATACTTAAAACCGTAATCGTCTCAGACTTTGAGGTTGATGAAGCACATAGAAAAAAGTATTTCAGTTAGCTATGATGGGCTGACATACCAGCGAGTCTTTAAGCTGGGTTCTTTCATTATTAATCAAATGGAGGAAAATAAGAAGTCTTAGAAATAGGGACTTTATAACAAGGGCCCCCATCCTCAAATGAATAAAGGGGCGTTCTCAGAACTGCTTAAGACCCAGCCTTCTCCCTCAGCATCATCAAGAGACTTGGCCATGTAAGAATGCTGTTCATCAACTACTGCTTAGCCTTCAACAACATAGTGCCCTCCAACTTCATCACTA
Organism: Salvelinus namaycush; assembly: GCF_016432855.1. Lineage (NCBI taxonomy): Eukaryota > Metazoa > Chordata > Actinopteri > Salmoniformes > Salmonidae > Salvelinus > Salvelinus namaycush. Next base: position 35,530,129 of record NC_052309.1, on the reverse strand, counting down.
AGCTCGGGGCCCTGGGTCTGAACCCTGTCATGTGCAACTGGGACCTGGACTCCCCGACGGGCCAATCCCATCGTGGTGAAGATAGGCAACAACACCTCCGCTACGCTGATCCTCAACACGTGGGCCCCACAAGGGTGTGTGCTCAGCCCCCTCCTGTACTCCTGTTCACCCATGACTGCGTGGCCATGCACGTCTCCAACTCAATCATCAAGTTTATGGATGACACAACACTGGTAGGCCTGATTACCAACAACGAAGAGACCGCCTACAGGGAGGTGGTGAGGGCCCTGGCGGAGTGTAGATAGGAAAATAACCTCTCCCTCAACATCAACAAAATGAAGGAGCTGATCGTGGACTTCAGGAGACAGCTGAGGGGGCATGCCCACATCCACATCGAAGGGGAGAGCATGAAAAGCTTCAAGTGCCTCGGCGTGCACATCACAGACAACCTGAAATTGTCACGCCTGATGCACCTATACTGCGCCAGGCTGCCTTTCATAATGCACACCTGTCACCATCATTACGAGCATCAGCGCTCATTGAACTCACCTGGACTTCTTCACGTTTTGATTGCCTTCCCTATATCTTTCTGTTTCCTCTGTTTCATCCCTGTGTCAGCATTATTGTCGTTTCCCCTGTCCAGACGCTGTCCGTATTCTGTTCCTGTCCGTGGTTATTGAATGTTCATTCCCTGTACTAGAGGTCGACCGATTAATTGGAATGGCCGATTAATTAGGGCCGATTTCAAGTTTTCATAACAATCAGATTTTTTATTTTTTTTACACCTTTATTTAATCTTTATTTAACTATGCAAGTCAGTTAAGAACACATTCTTCTTTTCAATGACGGCCTAGGAACGGTGGGTTAACTGCCTCGTTCAGGGGCAGAACGCAAGATTTTTACCTTGTCAGCTCGGGGGATTCAATCTTGCAACTTTACAGATAACTAGTCCAACGCTCTAACCACCTGATTACATTGCACTCCACGAGGAGCCTGCCTGTTACGCGAATAAAGTAAGCCAAGGTAAGTTGCTAGCTAGCATTAAACTTATCTTATAAAAAACAATCAATCAATCATAATCACTAGTTAACTACACATGGTTGATGATATTACTAATATATCTAGCGTGTCCTGCGTTGCATATAATCGATGCGGTGCGTTTCGTTGCTCCAATGTGTACCTAACCATAAACATCAATGCCTTTCTTAAAATCAATACACAGAAGTATATATTTTTAGACCTGCATAAAAGAAATCTAGCTAAAAGAAATCCAGGTTAGCAGGCAATATTAACCAGGTGAAATTGTGTCACTTCTCTTGCGTTCATTGCACGCAGAGTCAGTGTATATGCAACAGTTTGGGCCGCCTAAATCGCCAGAATTCTATGTAATTATGACATAACATTGAAGGTTGTGCAATGTAACAGGAATATTTAGACTTATGGATGCCACCAGTTAGATAAAATACGGAACGGTTCCGTATTTCACTGAAAGAATAAACGTCTTGTTTTCGAGATGATAGTTTCCGGATTCGACCATATTAATGACCTAAGGCTCGTATTTCTGTGTGTTATTATGTTATAACTAAGTCTATGATTTGATAGAGCAGTCTGACTGAGCGGTGGTAGGCAGCAGCAGGCTCGTAAGCATTCATTCAAACAGCACTTTCGTGCGTTTTGCCAGCAGCTCTTCGTTGTGCTTCAAGCATTGCACTGTTTATGACTTCATGCCTATCAACTCCCGAGATTAGGCTGGTGTAACCGATGTGAAATGGCTAGCTAGTTAGCGGGGTGCGCGCTAATAGCGTTTCAAACGTCACTCGCTCTGAGACTTGCAGTGGTTGTTCCACTTGCTCTGCATGGGTAATGCTGCTTCGAGGGTGGCTGTTGTCGATATGTTCCTGGTTCGCGCCCAGGTAGGAGCGAGGAGAGGGACGGAAGCTATACTGTTACTCTGGCAATACTAAAGTGCCTATAAGAACATCCAATAGTCAAAGGTTAATGAAATACAAATGGTATAGAGAGAAATAGTCCTATAATAACTACAACCTAAAACTTCTTACCTGGGAATATTGAAGACTCATGTTAAAAGGAACCATCAGCTTTCATATGTTCTCATGTTCTGAGCAAGGAACTTAAACGTTAGCTTTCTTACATGGCACATATTGCACTTTTACTTTCTTCTCCAACACTTTGTTTTTGCATTATTTAAACCAAATTGAACATGTTTCATTATTTATTTGAGGCTAAATTGATTTTATTGATGTATTATATTAAGTTAAAATAAGTGTTCATTCAGTATTGTTGTAATTGTCATTATTATAAATACATTTAAAAAATTGTCCGATTAATCGGTATCGGCTTTTTTTTGGTCCTCTAATAATCGGTATCGGTATCGGCGTTGAAAAATCATAATCGGTCGACCTCTACCCTGTACCTGCTTCTCGTCTCCAGCATCAATCTTTACAGAAATGGTCCATCCACACAGACAGTGTGGTGAAGAAATTTGGCTTGGCCCCAAAGACCCTCACAACTTCTACAGATGCACCATTGAGAGCATCCAGGATTGCATCTGTAGAAGTTGTGAGGGTCTTTGGGGCCAAGCCAAATTTCTTCACCACACTGTCTGGACCATTTCTGTATTACCGCCTGGAATGGCAATGGCACCGTCCTCAACTGCAGGGCTCTCAAGAGGGTAGTGCGATCAGCCCAACACATCACCAGGGGCACACTGCTTGCCCTCCATGACATCTACAGCACCCTGTGTCACAGGATGGCCAAGAAGATCATCAAGGACCTCAGCCACCCGACCCACGGCCTGCTCACCACGCTACCATCTAGAAGGCGGAGACAGTATAGGTGCATCAAAGCTAGGACTGAGAAACTGAAAAACTGCTTCTATTTCCAGGCCATTAGTCTGTTAAATAGTCACAACTGGCCAGCCTCCTCCCAGTACCTTGCCCTGAAGTTTAGTCACTGTTACTAGCTGGCTACGACCCGGTACTCAACCCTACACCTTAGAGACTGCTGCCCTATGTACATAGTAATTTTACACTGGTCACTTTAATAATGTAGACTCTGACTTTCTATATTTCTTAATACCTTTCTGTTTTTTTTGTTGGATTTGCATGCATTGTTTGTATTGTTAGGCATTACTGACTGCACTGTTGGAGCTAGGAATATAAGCATTCCGCTACACCCGCAATAACATCTGACAAATATGTGTATGCGACCAATAAAATTTGATTTAATTGGACAACTCACACTAAATTCTTCCGCTGCTCTGTCGTTTGAAACATACTTGTTAAAATATTTTATCAAGGTTTAAGATAAATGATTAAATAATTCTACCCGGAAACTTAACCATTAGGATTAGAGGTTATGTAGCATGGACAAGGAGTAATTAAAGCTGATAACCATTGGGGAAGAGAGGAATGTCTGTGTGTGCCAAAAGAAAACAAGAGACTCCTTAACCTATGTTTGTACCGATCCAGCTATAACTCTGGAGAGATATGATAAGACAGGGAGAGCCCCTCCAGGTTTCCCGTATCTGGGGGGGACTGGAACTGTCAGCTGAGTGGTAATAAACTGTGGTGAGACTTCAGGAGAAAATCCAAATATTAGTGTGTATGTATGTGCGTAGGTTAAGAGAATAGTATAAAGGGAACGTTTTTGTATATGCACAGTAAGAGCTCTCGCAAATAAAATTGGATCTGACTAATTGTGAGATGGGAATTCTGTCTGTTTCATTTAAACCAGAACTTTACAACCTCTGGGTTTCAGACCTAAAAAGATAATTGCAATTTAATTACTAAATTACATAACAATACTTTAGTCTTTGAAGTCATTTGTGGTGATGAGGGTCACAAGGGGCATTGTACAAAACAAAGTAATCCGCAATTGGATCGTCTTTAACCAATCAGAGTATCAAAGCCAATGACGAATTTACCCATATGCGTTCTAGCTCTGGCCCAACCCATCAGGGAGGTACTCAGATCCAGACTCATTGCGGAGAAGAAACTAACGTCTGTGGGCGTGACATAGCGTTTGGCCAGAGCAAGGAGTCTGGGTAGCCAGGCAAGTAAGGACATGTAGATGTTTCAGACCACTGACTGACTGGATACACAAATGAGAAGTAGATCTCTGATTCATTGTTACAATGACCCAAAAAAACCTGTGGAGGATATACAACATTATAAATGCATAATCTAATGAAGAAGTGATGGCTTGAAATATGATTTCCGCTGATCTCAGTCACAAGTCACATGGAAAAAAAGACTGGCTTCAATTGGATCATGACTGGATATCACAGCTACGAATTTGATCTCATTTCAGACAGCTCTCTGAAATTACCTTTTTCCCTGAGAAACATCTCATCTGCCATTTGACTGCCAGCCAGTTGACACTTTTCAAAGTAAGGAATGATGGTAGACACTGAAGTTGAAATGAAAGTCATCAGGATAAAAAAAATTTTTTTTAAACATTCCACAGATGTTACCCAAGATACTGTGGGAACACTTTTCTCTTAAACTGTTCTTGACCAACTTTCTTTGTCAGGTCAAGATCTCGTTTAAATGATCTGGTGGGATGATACATTCTTTCCATACCAATTCATTGATGACTTAATCTAAACAAGAATATGCCCAACAGGCTAAATTATACATTTTTCTGGATTACTTGTTGATTGCTTTTAAGAATATTGTAACTTTAAAAAGGTGTTCAAATTAAAGTTTATAAGCATTAAAAAGCTTGTAAAACACATGTTTTTGGCTTGCGTGTGTTTGCTTTGAGGTTGCATTTCCTTGCAGTGTTACAAATGCTCCAAATGTGGGGTATTTTCTTCTAGTATTCCACTTCTGTATTAATTTTAAATGACAATATTAAGACACTCATTCCATGTAGTAATATAATGTGAATGTTAACATTTAGTCTAGTTATTAATTGTAAATTGGGAGTATATTTGCCAATACTCAAATGCATTCAAACTTTCTAAACTGAGCCCCACTCGTTTTTGTATCTCGGCCAATATCCTGTCTCTTAAGCAGGAAACACACCGAGAATCTCTTTGCCGATAGATATCACAGTGGAAGGCCGTTATTTCTCTTGCTAGAACAAAAGCGGTACCTGCTGCTTGCTGACCCGGTAGGAACAAATTCTTCCACTGATTCTACAGATGAGTCAGTCACACTTCATATGCAATGTAGGCTAGCTAAGTGCAGACAACACTAAGTATTTCCTCCAAGTAAGCTAACCACTATTGACATTATCATTAAATCACAATGGATTAGATAGTTTTCAGGAAACAGCTGCCAGTATTTATTATTATTTATTGTTTTTCACCCCTTTTTTTTTTGTTGTATCCAATTGGTACAGTTACAGTCTTGTCTCATCGCTGCAGCTCCCATATGGACTTGGGAGAGGCGAAGGTCGAGAGCCATGCGTCCCCCGAAACATGACCCCAATCAAGCAGTACTGCTTCTTGACACAATGCCCGCTTAACCCAGAAGCCAGTCACACCAATGTGTCGGAGGAAACACCGTACACCTGGCGACCATGTCAGCGTGCATGCGCCCAGCCCGCCACAGGAGTCGCTAGAGCGCGATGGGACAAGGACATCCCTGCCGGACAAACCCTCCCCTAACCTGGACGATGCTGGGCCAATTGTTTGTGTAACAGTTTAACTTTAGTCCGTCCCCTCGCCCCGACCTGGGCGCGAACCAGGGACCCTCTGCACACATCAACAACGGTCACCCACGAAGCATCGTTACCCATCGCTCCACAAATGCCGCGGCCCTTGCAGAGCAAGGGGAACCACTACTTCAAGGTCTCAGAGCAAGTGACGTCACCGATTGAAAGGCTATTAGCGCGCACCACCGCTAACTAGCTAGCCATTTCACATCCGTTACACTCACCCCCCTTTTGACCTCCTCCTTTTTCCGCAGCAACCAGTGATCCGGGTCAACAGCATCAATGTAACAGTTTTTAACTTTAGTCCGTCCCCTCGCCCCGACCCGGGCGCGAACCAGGGACCCTCTGCACACATCAACAACAGTCACCCACGAAGCATCGTTACCCATCGCTCCACAAAAGCCGCGGCCCTTGCAAAGCAAGGGGAACCACTACTTCAAGGTCTCAGATCAAGTGACGTCACCGATTGAAAGGCTATTAGCACACACCACCGCTAACTAGCTAGCCATTTCACATCCGTTACATTTGCAGCCCCATGGGTCTTCCGGTCACGGCCGGCTGCGGTAGAGCCTGGACTCGAATCAGGATCTCTAGTAGCACAGCTAGCAAATGCGATGCAGTGCCTTAGACCACTGCGCCACTCGGGGGGCCCCAGCTGCCAGTGTTAGCTGCCGGGTTAGTGCAGTGTCCTTAGCTAGCTAGCTAGCTATGTTGTGCTAGCTAGTGAATATGCTAACATTAGCTAGCTAGCTAAACATTTGACTATGGGATAACACTGGCAGTATAGGTTTATGGAGAGTGAATTAAACTGTTTCTTTGTCATCTTGCTAGGTGTGGCCACCTGGCTGGTATCAACAAGGGCTTTCTACAAAATAGGAACATTAGTGCAGATAGCTTGGAATCTAGACCATAAGCAATATGCACGGATATGCATTGCCAAACAACGCTACTGCCACTTTCTGGTATGGAGTATTTTAACAACGCTGAGTGGCTGATGACTTCAAAGGTGTTTGCTGTGTAAACACAAAAGAGATTGACTGCCGACACTCTGTTCAGAGGTGCTAAGTACTGTTGGCAGGCAAATGTTTGACAATCCTACCGGTGTGGCTGAGCTTTTAGGCTTGTCACACCTCTTTGTGCATACTTAACTCTTGTCATGGATGCACCTTGAAATATCTGCTTTGTCACATCACAGCAGGCAAGATGGCAAAGTCTGTAGGGTATTATAATTCCATGATGCCACACTGTGTGGCTCACACGCAATTTAGAGAGACCACAAATCTTAGCAGCCCATCTGAAAGTGCTCTAAAGATTCTATCAGTGTCTAACAGTTCCTGTGATTTTTCTAAAGTGTGATTCAGCTTCAAATGTTTTTCAAATGTCTCCCTCAAAACTGGGCTACTTCAGTCCATCCACAAGTGTCGCAGTGTGCATTTCTCTCACACTTGTGGTTTGTATAATGAACATTTGCAAGGCAATCAGAGCCCCAGGTTCTGTGGAATCCAGAGCATTTGGCCCATTCAAAAGAAGCACTCTGTACACAAATCCACTGCAAATCCACTGTTTTCCCTTGAATTTCCTGTGACTACAAGGACACTGTACAGCTCATTTCACTCCAAATCCCCGTCATCCGTGGCTATTCATATTCACCAGAAGTTTTCCCCAAAACAGGAATTGCAACAGACCTTCCATTTCCTGCTGTGGCTGCTCCTACCCCAGTTTACCATTGAAGCGAGAGTTCCAGGAGCCCCCGGGACAGTGTGCTTGGTATGATGCACTGGTTGGAAAGCAAACCTGACAGTGTTTCCCATGACTGACAAACAACACTTGAAGAGCACTTTGGATATGGAAAGATGTTGTTTCCCTCATCGATCAACACACAATACCCCCTAATGAGAAAGCAAAATCAGTTTTTTAGAAAACTGAAATATCACATTTACATAAGTATTCAGACCCTTTAATAAGTACTTTGTTGAAGCACCTTTGGCAGTGATTACAGCCTTGAGTCTTCTTGGGTATGACGCTATAAGATTGGCACATCTGTATTTGGGGAGTTCTCCCATTCTTCTCTGCAGATCCTCTCAAGGTCTGTCAGGTTGCATGGGGAGCGTCGCTTCAAAATTATTTTCAGGTCTCTCAAGAAATGTTTGATCGATTTCAAGTCCGGGCTCTGGCTGGAGGACATTAAGGACATTAAGAGACTTCTCCAACTCCTGCGTTGTTTTGGCTGTGTGCTTAGGTTCATTGTCCTGTTAGAAGGTGAACCTTCACCCCAGTCTGAGGCCTAGCAACAGTGGGTTAACTGCCTTGTTCAGGGGTAGAATGACAGATTTGTACCTTGTCAGCTCGGGGATTCAATCTTGCAACCTTTCGGTTACTAGTCCAACGCTCTAACCACTAGGCTACGCTGCCGCCCCTGACTAGTCTCCCAGTCTCTGCTGCTGAAAAACATCCCCACAGCATGATGCTGCCACCAACATGCTTCACCGTAGGGATGGTGCCAGGTTTTCCCCCAGACGTGATGCTTGGCATTGAGGCCAAAGAGTTCAATCTTGGTTTCATCAGATCAGAGAATCTTGTTTCTCATGGTCAGAGAGTCCTTTAGGTGCCTTTTACTGATCGTGCTGTCATGTGCATTTTACTGAGGAGTAGCTTCCATCTGACCCCTCTACCATAAAGGCCTGATTGGTGGAGTGTTGCAGAGATGGTTGTCCTTCTGGAAGGTTCTCTCATCTCCACAGAGGAACTCTGGAGTTCTGTCAGGGTGACCATTGGGTTCTTGGCCACCTCCCTGACCAAGGCCCTTCTCCCCCGATTGCTCAGTTTGGCCGGGCTGTCAGCTCTAGGAAGAGTCTTGGTGGTTCCAAACTTCTTCCATTTAAGAATGATGGACGCCACTGTGTTCTTGGGGACCTTCAATGCTGCAGACATTTTTTAGTACCCTCAACACAATCCTGTCTCGGAGCTCTACGGACAATTCCTTTGACCTCATGGCTTGTTTTTTGCTCTGACATACACTGTCAACTGTGGGACCTTATGTATACAGGTGTGTGCCTTTTCGAATCAATTGAATTTACCACAGGTGGACTCCAATCAAGTTGTAGAAACATCTCAAGGATGATCAATGGAAACAAGATGCACCTGAGCTCAATTTTGAGTCTCATAGCAAAGGGTCTGAATACTTATGTAAATAAAGTATTTTCTGTTTTTATATTTTATAAATTTGCAAACATTTCAAAAAACCTGTTTTCGCTTTCTTATTACGGGGTATTGTGTGTAGATTAATTTAATTAATTTTAGAATAAGGCTGTAACATAGCAAAATGTGGAAAAAGTAAAGTGGTCTGAATACTTTCCGAATGAACTGAATATTATACAAACGTGAAAAAATTTGATTTATTATGCCAGCATAAGAATCCTGGCTTATTTTCCATCAAGTCAACCTGCAAGAATCGATCAGATAGATTTGTCTTGGGGGGAAAAGGGCTTGAGTGTTACTCTTCTCCTTCACTGCCATTTGTGGTAAGATGAGGTGCTCAAGGAGTCACTGAGTGTTTTTAAAATTTTAAAATTTCTGTAATTTCATTTTCACAGTTCGGCTAATACCCCATGTCAAATCCTATGGCGCCAGTAGAGGATAGCAATTCCGCCAGTCAGAAGGCTTAGAACATTCTCCAGAAGGAGCTAGCTAGTGATATGTGGGCTATTTACACAAGCATCCATCTTATTATGTCATCAAATCAAATCAAATTGTATTAGTCACATGCGCCGAATACAACAGGTACAACCTTACAGTGAAATGCTTACTTACGAGCCCCTAACCAACAATGCAGGGGTTTTTTTAAAGGGTAAAAAAAAAAATGTAACAAGTAATTAAAGAGCAGCAGTAAAATAACAATAGCGAGACTATTCACAGGGGGGGTACCAGTACAGAGTCAATGTGCAGGGGCACCAATTACTTGAGGTAATATGTATATGTAGGTAGAGTTATTAAAGTGACTATGCATAGATGATAACAACAGAGAGTAGCAGCGGTGTAAAAGAGATGGGCGGGGGTGTCACGGCCGTCAAAAGGAGTAGACCAAGGCGCAGCGTGGTATGCGTGAATTCTTCTTTATTCTAAGAATGAACACTGAACAAAACTAACAAAATAACAAAACGAACCGTGAAGCTATACAAATGAGTGCTGAACAGGCAACTACACATAGACAAGAACCCACAAATACCCAAGGGAAAATGGCTACCTAAATATGGTCCCCAATCAGAGACAACGATAAACAGCTGCCTCTGATTGGGAACCATATCAGGCCACCATAGACATATATATACCTAGACCTACAAAACCCCTAGATATACAAAAACCCTAGACATACAAAAACCCTAGACAAGACAAAACTAGCATACCCACCCTAGTCACACCCTGACCTAACCAAAATAATAAAGAAAACATAGATAACTAAGGTCAGGGCGTGACAGGGGGGGATGCAAATAGTCTGGGTAGCCATTTGATTAGATGTTCAGGAGTCTTATGGCTTGGGGGTAGAAGCTGTTTAGAAGCCTCTTGGACCTAGACTTGGCGCTCCGGTACCGCTTGTCGTGCGGTAGCAGAGAGAACAGTCTATGACTACTGTGGCTGGAGTTTTTGACAATTTTTACTGACACTGCCTGTTGTAGATGTCCTGGATGGCAGGAAGCTTGGCCCCAGTGATGTACTGGGCCGTACGCACTACCCTCTGTAGTGTTTTATGGTTGGAGACCGAGCAGTTGCCATACCAGGCAGTGATGCAACCAGTCAGGATGCTCTCAATGGTGCAGCTGTAGAACCTTTTGAGGATCTGAGGACCCATGCCAAATCTTTATAGTCTCCTGAGAGGGAATAGGTTTTGTCATGCCCTCTTCCCGACTGTCTTGGCGTGCTTGGACTATGTTAGTTTGTTGGTGATGTGGACACCAAGGAACTTGAAGTTCTCAACCTGCTCCACTACAGCCCCGTCGATGAGAATGGAGGTGTGCTCTGTCCTCTTTTTCCTGTAGTCCACAATCATCTCCATTGTCTTGATCACGTTGAGGGAGAGGTTGTTGTCCTGGCACCACACAGCCAGGTCTCTGACCTCCTTCCTATAGGCTGTCTTGTCGTTGTCGGTGATCAGGCCTACCACTTTTGTGTCATCGGCAAACTTGATGATGGTGTTGGAGTTGTGCCTGGCCGTGCAGTCATGAGTGAACAAGGAGTACAGGAGGGGACTGAGCACATACCCCTGAGGGGCCCTTGTGTTGAGGATCAGCGTGGCGGATGTGTTGCTATCTACCCTTACTACCTGGGGGCAGCCCGTCAGGAAGTCCAGGATCCAGTTGCAGAGGGAGGTGTTTAGTCCCAGGGTCCTTAGCTTATTGATGAGCTTTGAGGGCACTATGGTGTTGAACGCTGAGCTGTAATCAATGAATAGCATTCTCACAAAGGTGTTCCTTTTGTCCAGGTGGAAAACGGCAGTGTGAAGTGCAATAGAGATTGCATCTTCTGTGGATCTGTTAGGGCGGTATGCAAATTGGAGTGGGTCTAGGGTTTCTGGGATAATGGCGTTGATGTGAGCCATGACCAGCCTCTCAAAGCACTTCATGGCTACAGACGTGAGTGCCACGAGTCGGCAGTCATTTAGGCAGGTTACCTTAGTGTTCTTGGGCACAGGGACTATGGTGGTCTGCTTAAAACATGTTGGTATTACAGACTTGGACAGGGAGAGGTTGAAAATGTCAGTAAAGACACTTGCCAGTTGGTCAGCGCATGCTCGCAGTACACGTCCTGGTAATCTGTCTGGCCCTGCGGCCTTGTGATTTTCGACCTGTTTAAAGGTCTTACTCACATCGGCTGTGGAGAGCGTGATCACAGTCTTCCCGGAACAGCTGGTGCTCTTACGCATGTTTCAGTGTTATTTGCCTCGAAGCAAACATAGAAGTAGTTTAGCTCATCTGGTAGGATCGTGTCACTGGGCAGCTCTCGGCTGTGCTTCCCTTTGTAGTCTGTAATGGTTTCACAAGCCCTGCCACATCCGACGAAGGTCAGAGCCGGTGTAGTACGATTCGATCTTAGTCCTGTATTGACACTTTGCCTGTTTGATGGTTCGTCGGAGGGCATAGCGGGATTTATTTTAAGCTTTTGGGTTAGAGTCCCGCTGCTTAAAAGCGGCAGCTCTAGCCTTTAGCTCAGTACGGATGTTGCCTGTAATCCATGGCTTCTGGTTGGGGTATGTACGTACGGTCACTGTGGGGACGACGTCATCGATGCACTTATTGATGAAGCTAATGACTTATGTGGTGTACTCCTTAATGCCATCAGAGGAATCCCGGAACATATTCCAGTCTGTGCTAGCAAAACAGTCCTGTAGCTTAGCATCTGCTTCATCTGACTACTTTTTTATTGATCGAGTCACTGATGCTTCCTGCTTTCATTTTTTTGTAAGCAGGAATCAGGAGGATAGAATTATGGTCAGATTTGCCAAATGGAGGGCGATGAAGAGCTTTGTATGCGTCTCTGTGTGTGGAGTAAAGGTGTTCCAGAGTTTTTTTTCCCTCTGGTTGTACATTTAACATGTTGATAGAAATTTGGTAAGATAGATTTAAGTTTCCCTGCTTTAAAGTCCCCGGCTACTAGGAGTGCCGCCTCTGGGTGAGCGTTTTCCTGTTTGCTTATGGCGGAATACAGCTCATTCAGTCCGGTCTTAGTGCCATCATCAGTCTGTGGTAGTCTGTAGACAGCTACATACCACCACAGACTGGGTGATTGCCCCCGGAGACCCCAACGCGTTACTGAATTGGAGCGCTTCTCACCAGTGGATCATAGGGGCTGTGGAGCCATCCACTACAATGAGCTCAACTACCATCACATGTCAGCCAACTATGCATATGTGTGCTTTATTAAACTGTAATGGCATCTGCAGGAAGGACAATGGGAGGGGAGCACACCCAGACACCCTAGTGATGTTTACTTACAGACAGTGTAAATGAGAATGTGTGTGTGAATGTCTCAACTAACTACTGGCATGTAACACTTTGTACATTTATTTTCGATTAAACGTCTTGGTCAAGTCGAATATAACTGCAACTACAACCATTACTGAAATCCCGACCATGGCTCTAGCTAAGTAATTCTGATCCAGTCCCTTGGGAGAATTCCATGGCCTCTCTCGGTGAGATGCGACCACTTTGGAAACATCGCTCTAATTCATTTGCTGCAGCAGTGAGGAAGGTTTCAAATGTCATGTCTTGCTCTGAATTGGACACACCCACGTCCATTCCCAAATGAGTAACGATTTTATCTCTGTTTAAGAATGAATGCCACACCTGATGATTTCAGACGGAGGGCTATGTACCATGAATGACAATGTTTTGGAACTGTGCAAGACTGCGGGTTCAAATAGGAAAATAACAAACTGCCCTAGTAATTTAACATTACATTCAGGAATAGTTGTTCTAGTGAGGAATAAGACAGAAATATAGAAAGAGGTGCATTTGAATGTACAAGTGTGTGAGAGATGTGTTTACTGTGTGTGTGTGCACGTGCGTGCGCGTGCGTGCAACAGAGAGACCGAGATTTGTTTTCAAATAAAAATTTGAGTGCCTTCATAGTATTTCGAATAGGTTGATCCTGCTGCTCACTGAACATGTCCTGTATGGCAAGCAGGAATTCCCTGTTCAGGTTCATTGGTATAGAAAAACATCCTATAAAAAACGAATGGAATGTGAACAAAGCCAATTGTAAATAACTATCCTACGTTTAGTTTACATTCACATGAACTCCATAGGATCGAAGGAGAACGTGGGGGAAAAAATGAAAGGCTTTCGAAAGCCATTGGAAGCCACGCAGACAATAATGCAGAGAGTCATGGGAGGCTACTAAAGCGGCTCATGCATTGGCCATATCCTATATCATGTGCCATAGGATGAGGCATCAAAGCAATCATAGAAATTTGAAGAGAACATAATGTATACCTATTTAAGTTTGAATGCGATATCTGGAAGAGGAAATATCAACTACATGTAACACACAGATATATTTAGCAAAACTGTGTGGCTGTATTCGATAGTTGCCACATTGTTGAACCAAATACCTTCTCATTGAGTCGGACGATCTGGTCCATTTTTTCTTTATCTTGTAAAAGCTCCTGCAATTCACTCATGTTTAGAGCCCTATACCCGTCTGGGGTAGAGTTTGTGTCCTTAAAATTGGACATTGTATTTCCTTCACAAGCAATTCAGACGAGTTCGTTTGCAAGCCCATCTGGTTCCATGTCGTTTGCAGTGAATAGCACAGCCACAAGCGCCTAGTGAAATGGGTTAAAGCTTATGTTGGCGGAGTCAATACAAGATGCAGTGACACATACTTACCACGATTGCATTGTAGCTAATGTAATGCTACCGACAACCACGAGAAGGTCGTCACTAGTTACCACAGCCACGAAGTCATAAACGCCGCCTATTTCTACAATTCCACTTCTTAAAATGTGATTTTAAACCTAACCCTAACCTTTACCACAAATTTAACCACACTGCTAACGTTTTGCCTAACCGTAAGCCTACATTAAGACTAAAAATAACATTTTTGTTTTCATACACTTTTACGATATAGCCATATATGGACTTTGTGGCTGTGGTAACTAGTGGAAACCCCACGGGAAGGCATGGTCGTGGTATAAAACGTTTAGAAGCAGGTTATAAAAGTAATACAGCTCTGCCAGGATTTTGTTTGGCAATGTTTGATTCTTGCCTACGTACAACCTGTATTTCCTACATTTGCACAATTATTTGTAATGTAGGCGAGTGTGCATGTACACTGGGAACTGGAATGCTGAAACCATTTTCACTTCGCTGACTGTTATAACATCAAATGTTGTTCTATCTGTGGTTACTTTGTATCATTTTATAGCAACTACCGGTATGTTATGTATCAACTTTTGAGGCAACTTTCGTTTCAGTGGATTTAAAAACTATTTGTACGCCTTTAGTTTGCCCCTGGATCTGATTGGCTGATCGAGTTGTATGTATTCTGAAGTTCGTGTTCATTGGTACGTTTCTGACAACGTCATTTTCAGACGACGGGAAAATGGCGGCGTTTGCTGGCGAGCGATGGAGAAGCGAGCTACCAAGTCATTATATATTTTTTAAATTACGAGAGAAACTTGATTTGGAACCTAAAGCGAATTGCAGGAAAACTGCAAAGAATCTGACATTTTGCCTCAATGGTGACATATTCGTGTGGAACGACGCAGACAGTGTTTTTTACACGACCAACCTGAGGCAGCTGAATTCGGAGGACAGCATTGAGAGTGTGAAATATCAGGTGAGCACGTTATTCTCGATGGATAACGATTTTAAAAGGTGGCTGTTCATCTTTTTAACGTATTATATGAGCTAAAATAGTATCTGCGATGTAATTTCAGCCAGCTGCCACTCCGATTCATTCTTGGCGGAACATGCAATTGTATTTCACATTGACCTCATCCAGAACAACCCATAATAACCCCTGTACTGTCCCCCTAGTCGCTTGTAGAGATATGGGAGGATTGGACAGGTGTAAACAATATGGAATATATTCCACTATTGTTAGCTACAGATTGTAAATTACGCCAGGCGCGATAGCTATGTTTCCAGTACTGGGCGTTACAGGTTAGTTTATGCACCCATTGGGTTCCTGAGGACCGAGTTTGGGAAACGTTGGCCTATGCATAGGCTATAGACATTCATTCTTGTTATTTTTATTTTTTAAGGCTACAACTTTTGGACAACACCCTCGCAGGCTAGAATATTTGGGAAATAGGCTACTGTTCATAACTTTAACTTGTCTTAAAGCTTTTATGATAGGCCTAGTAGGAGGATAGATTATTATATATATATATATATATATATTTCTACAGGCTATTGATATTGTTGGTTCTCTCATTATTAGTCCTCTGGCTACCTTACGTTTTTAGGCTATTCTAATAACTTTTTGAGAACTCCATTACATTGTTTGATTGTAATGGAGAAAGAGATGCATAAAATGATGATGCGTGGCCTTCAGTCATATGGAAACATGACCGAATACAAACAGTATAGCTATTCCCTCCGCAAGGCAATGAAACAAGCTAAGCGTCAGTATAGAGACAAAGTAGAGTCGCAATTCAACGGCTCAGACACGAGCGGTATGTGGCAGGGTCTACAGTCAATCATGGACTACAAAAAGAAAACCAGCCCCCTCGCGGACCCCGATGTCTTGCTCCCAGACAAACTAAACAACTTTGCTCGCTTTGAGGACAGTACTCTGCCACCGAAACGGCCCGCTACCAAAACCTGCGGGCTCTCCTGCACTGCAGCCAACGTGAGTAAAACATTTAAACGTGTTAACCCTCGCAAGGCTGCCGGCCCAGGCGGCATCCCTAGCCGCGTCCTCAGAGCATGCGCAGACCAGCTGGCTGGTGTGTTTACGGACGTATTCAATCAATCCCTATCCCAGTCTGCTGTTCCCACACGCGTCAAGAGGGCCACCATTGTGGTGGAAAGCTAAGGTAACTGAGCTAAACGACTATCGCCCATAGCACTCACTTCCGTCATCATGAAGTGCTTTGAGAGATTAGTTAAGGATCATATCATCTCCACCCTACCTGACACCCTAGCCCCACTTCAATTTGCTTACCGCCCCAATAGGTCCACAGACGACGCAAGCACACTGCACACTGCCCTAACCCATCTGGACAAGAGGAATACCTATGTAAGAATGCTGTTCATCAACTACAGCTCAGCATTTAACACCATAGTACCCTCCAAACTCGTCATTAAGCTCGAGACCCTGGGTCTCGACCCCGCCCTGTGCAACTGGGTCCTGGACTTTCTGACGGGACGCCCCCAGGTGGTGAGGGTAGGAAACAATATCTCCACCCCGCTGATCCTCAACACTGGGGCCCCACAAGGGTGCGTTCTCAGCCCTCTCCTGTACTCCCTATTCACCCATGACTGTGTGGCCATGCACGCCTCCAACTCAATCATCAAGTTTGCAGACGACACTACAGTGGTAGGCTTGATTACCAACAACGATGAGACTGACTACAGGGAGGAGGTGAGGGCCCTCGGTGTGTGGTGTCAGAAAATAACCTCACACTCAACATCAACAAAACAAAGGAGATGATCGTGGACTTCAGGACACAGCAGAGGGAGCACTCCCCTATCCACATCGACGGGACAGTAGTGGAGAAGGTGGAAAGTTTTAAGTTCCTCGGCATACACATCACGGACAAACTGGAATGGTCCACCCACACAGACAGCGTTGTGAAGAAGGCGTAACAGCGCCTCTTCAATTTGGCTTGTCATCAAAAACACTCACAAACTTTTACAGATGCACAAACGAGAACATCATTTCGGGCTGTATCACCGCCTGGTACGGCAACTGCTCCATCCACAACCGTAAGGTTCTCCAGAGGGTAGTGAGGTATGCACAACGCATCACCGGGGGCAAACTACCTGCCCTCCAGGACACCTACACCACCCGATGTCACACGAAGGCCAAAAAGATCAACAACCACCCGAGCCACTGCCTGTTCACCCCGCAATCATCCAGAAGGCGAGGTCAGTACAGGTGCATCAAAGCTGGGACCGAGAGACTGAAAAACAGCTTCTATCTCAAGGCCATCAGACTGTTAAACAGCCATCACTAACATTGAGTGGCTGCTGCCAACATACTGACTGAAATCTCTAGCCACTTTAATAATTAAAAATTGGATGTAAAAAATGTATCACTAGTCACTTATAACAATGCCACTTTATATAATGTTTATATACCCTACATTACTCATCTCATATGTATATACTGTACTCTATACCATCTACTGCATCTTGCCTATGCTGTTTGGCCATCGCTCATCCATATATTATATGTACATATTCATTCCTTTACACTTGTGTGTGAAAGGTAGTTGTTGTGAAATTGTTAGATTATTTGTTAGATGTTACTGCATGGTCGGAACTAGAAGCACAAGCATTTCTCTACACTCGCATTAACCTGCTAACCATGTGTATGTGACCAATAAAATTTGATTTTATGTTTTTTAATTTTTATAAACAGCTAGACACAAGATAGTTAAGGAGTGTCTGTTATAATACATACATACACA
Source organism: Salvelinus namaycush (assembly GCF_016432855.1). Classification (NCBI taxonomy): domain Eukaryota; kingdom Metazoa; phylum Chordata; class Actinopteri; order Salmoniformes; family Salmonidae; genus Salvelinus; species Salvelinus namaycush. The sequence continues at coordinate 35,512,308 of NC_052309.1, read as the reverse complement.
CTGCTGTTCAAAAGTTTGGGGTCACTTAGAAATGTCCTTGTTTTTGAAAGAAAAGCAATTTTTTTGTCCATTTAAAATACATCAAATTGATCAGAAATACAGTGTAGACATTGTTAATGTTGTAAATGACTATTGTAGCTGGAAACGGCTGAACTGTTGTACTAATTAAAGAAGCAATAAAAAACTGGCCTTAGACCAGTTGAGTATCTGGAGCTTTAGCATTTGTGGGTTCGATTACAGGCTCAAAATGACCAGAAACAAGGACTTCCTTCTGAAACTCGTTAGTCTATTCTTGTTCTGAGAAATTAAGGCTAGTCCATGTGAGAAATTGCCAAGAGACTGAAGATCTCGTACATTGCTGTGTACTACTCCCTTCACAGAACAGCGCTAAGCAGAATAGAAAGAGGAGTGGGAGGCCCTGGTGCACAACTGAACAAGAGGACAAGTACATTAGAATGTCTAGCCTCAAGTCCTCAACTGGCAGCTTCATTAAATAGTACCCTCAAAACACCAGTCTCAACGGCAACAGTGAAGAGGTGACTCCGGGATGTTAGCCTTCTAGGCAGAGTTGCAAAGAAAAAGCCATATCTCAGACTGGCCAATAAAAATAAAAGATTAAGATGGGAATAAGAACAGACACTGGACAGAGGAAGATTGGATAAAAAGTGTTATGGACAGACAAATCTAAGTTTGAGGTGTTCGGATCAAGAACATTTGTGAGACAGAAAAAATGAAAATATGCTGGAAGAGTGCTTGACGCCATCTGTCAAGCATGGTGGAGGCAATGTGATGGTCTGGGGGGGCTTTGGTGGTGGTAAAGTGGGAGATTTGTACAGGGTAAAAGGGATCTTGAAGGAAGGCTATCACTCCATTTTGCAACGCCATGCCATACCCTGTGGACGGCGCTTAATTGGAGTTAATTTCTTCCTACAAGAGGACAATGACCCAAAGCACAGCTCCAAACTATGCAGTAACTATTTTAGGGGAGAAGCAGTCAGCAGGTATTCTGTCTATAATGGAGTGGCCAGCACAGTCACTGGATCTCAACCCTATTGAGCTGTTGTGGGAGCAGCTTGACCGTATGGTACGTAAGAGGTGCCCATCAAGCCAGTCCAACTTGTGGGAGGTGCTTCAGGAAGCATGGGGTGAAATCTTTTCAGATTACCTCAACAATTGACAACTAGAATGCCAAAGGTCTGCAAGGCTATAATTGCTGCAAATGGAGGATTATTTGACGAAAGCAAAGTTTGAAGGACACTATTTCAATTAAAAATCATTATTTATAACCTTGTCAACGTCTTGACTATTTCCTATTCATTTTGCAACTCATTTCATGTATGTTTTTAATGGAAAACAAATATATAAGGTTTCGGGTATAGCCTAATGACTATGCATCTGACAGAGAGAAACAATATTTTTGCCTGGACGTCTTGTTCTGCTTTGATGGAGTTCTCCGCTCTGTCTGGCCTGCATTCCTCTCTTGCGTTCTGTAGACCATATAACATATTTATTGAAACAGGAATAGGCAAATTACTCGTAATAACACTTGTGTGCTGCCCTGCTGTGCGCTGCTATTTTAGTTCAAATAGGCTGAACCATTATCTGACACATCAAGACGTCGTCACCATCGTCGATGGCTGTCAATAGACAATGCTATTGTAATATCACCCAACCCTGTGAAGTTGAAGACTAACGTCAGTTGACTTTCATTTCTTTCCTCAGACTCTGTTGTGCATCAATCCACCACGGTTTGAAGTATGCCAGGTGTTGCTGAGCCCGACACAGTACCATGTCGCACTCATTGGACAACGGGGTGTCACCGTTCTAGAATTACCACAGCGGTGGGGCAAGAGGTCTGAGTTTGAAGGAGGACGGAGTGAAGTTAACTGCAAGTGAGTATGAAATGTTTGCCCAATACCTCTTCTATCATAAATAACTATCTGACCCATCAAAGCGTTTTTTTCATGTTATGCTGGTCCCTTTAGGGATATATAGAGCACTGTCAGCACTCAGCAGGGTCCCTACTAATTAGGAAGCACCTGTATCATAGTTTATTTTTCTGTATAACAGAAGCGTGCCGTGGGCTGGAACTAACTCACCCATATAGCCTACTGTAAGAAAGGATCCCCATCCCACACTCGTTGTCTTGAGTTATAGGAACAACTCATTTCAGTCCATATGAAATAAACATTCTTTACACCACTCCAAATCCTGTGTTGACTCTAATCCATGGAGTAGATTAACTAAAGATTCGATTGTTTTCCCCTCTACCAGGACTATTCCTGTGGCTGAGCGTTTCTTCACCAGCTCAGCCTCAGTGACCCTGCGGCAGGCCGCCTGGTTCCCCAGTGAGACGGAGGAGCCCCACCTAGTGCTACTGACCTCTGACAACACCATCAGGTAAACATGCTCTCTGGACCATTTACAAAGCACAATGTCAATTTATTGTGATGGTGTTCTCTTTTAGAATTTATTTTTTATGTCTCATCAATCAATGGGTTTGTTAGCTATAGGGCCCCTAGTTATCTGCATCACCGTCTCCTGCAGATGATGTATGTGTGTTAATAGTTTTATACTATTAATTAACTCTTATATTGTATTTTTGTACTCCCTGACGAAGGCCATGCAGCTGAAACGCGTCTGTTGGTTCCATTGAACATGGCATACAAATAAAGGCATTTTAATTAATTATATGTAGAGTGCCTTGGTCCTCCTTTCTTTTTTATAGTTTTATACTGTATTGACCATACTATTGCACTGCATTGACATGGTTTTGGTGTGTATAGGTTCTATGGGTTGAATGAGCCTCAGACTCCAGCTAGAGCGCTATCAGTTTCCCAGTCAGAGGAGGACAGCAGTGTACACACTCGTGGGTGAGTTATTTCACCCTTTGTATTGATCTAATCAAAATGGAATTGACCAACACCCTACTATGTAGTTTACTAATAAGATCTGTCTCTCACCCCTCCTTAGGCGCTCCTATGCAGCCTCTCTGGGCGAGATCGCTGTGGCTTTTGACTTTGGGCCAGTGGCCGGCGCACCTCAACAGCTCACAGGCCAGCGGTCCAAGGAGAATGTGCTGGTGTACCCCCTCTACATCCTCTACGAGAACGGAGAGACCTATCTGAGTTACACCAGCCTCGCACACAGGTAAGTGGCTTAGCACCCTCAGCGGTAGGAAAGGGGAAAAGCAGAGAAAAGAGACGAAGCCTGAAAACTGGATGTTTCCTGAGTTCCGAACTTGAAAGTGTGATCTTGGGTTTGCTTACATGCATATTTGATGTACAGTACCACTCATTCGTGTTTTTTTTCTTCTACATTGTAGAATAATAGGGAGACATCAAAACCACAAAATAAAACATATGGAATCATGTAGTAACCAAAAAAGTGTTAAACAAATAAATAAAATATAAATATTAGATTCTTCAAATTAGCCTTGACAGCTTTGCACACTTGCCATTCTCTCAACCAGCTTCATGAGGAATGCTTTTCCAACAGTCTTGGAGTTCCCACGTATGCTGAGCAGTTGTTGGCTGGTTTTCCTTCACTCTACAGTCCAACTCATCCCAAACCATCTCAATTGGGTTGAGGTCGGGTGATTGTGGAGGCCAGGTCATCTGATACAGCACGCCCTCACTCTCCCTTAAACAGCCTGGAAGTGTGTTTTGGGGTCATTGTCCTGTTGAAAAACAAATGGTAGTCCCACTAAGCGCAAACCAGATGGGATGGCGTATCGCTGCAGAATGCTGTGTGGCTTGAATTCAAAATATATCACCGACCGTGTCACCAGCAAAGCACCATCACACCTCCATGTTTCACGGTGGGAACCACACATGCAGAGATCATCCGTTCACCTACTCTGCGTCTCACAAAGACTTGGCGGTTGGAACCAGAAATCTTAAATTTGGACTCATCACACCAAAGGACAGATTTCCACCGGTCTAAAGTCCATTGCTCGTGTTCTTTGGCCCAAGCAAGTCTCTTCTTCTTCTGGTGTCCTTTAGTAGTGCTTTCTTTTCAGCAATTTGACCATGAAGGCCTGATTCACGCAATCTCCTCAGTTGATGTTGAGATGTCTGTTACTTGAACTCTGTGAAGCATTTACTTGGGCTGAAATCTTAGGTGCAGTTAACTCTCATGAACTTGTCCTCTGCAGCAGAGGTAACTCTGGGTCTCCTTTCCTGTGGTGGTCCTCAGTAGAGCCAGTTTCATCATAGCGCTTGATGTTTTTTGCGACTGTACTTGATGAAACCTTCGAAGTTATTGAAATGTTCCACATTGACTGACCTTTATGTCTTAAAGTAATAATGGATTGTCGTTTCTCTTTGCTTATTTGAGCTGTTCTTGCCATAATATTTACCAAATAGGGCTATCTGTATACCACCCCTACCTTGTCACAACACAAATTATTGGCTCAAACGCAGTAAAGAAAGAAATTCCACAAGTGAACTTTTTTAACAAGGCACAACAGTTAATTGAAATGCATTCCAGGTGACTACTTCATGAAGCTGGTTGAGAGAATGCCAAGAGCGTGCAAAGCTACCTTAAAGGCAAAGGGTGGCTACTTTGAAGGATCTCCAATATATAAAATATATTTTGACTTGTTCAATGCTTTTGGTTACATCATGATTCCATGTGTTATTTCATAGTTTTTGTCTTCACTATTATTCTACAATGTAGAAAATTGTCAAAATAAAGAAAAACCCTTGAATGAGTAGATGTGTCAAATTTTGACTGGTACTGTAGGTCAGCTTAGCATTTTGTTTTCTCTGGTTTGGTCTGACTGAATTTCAGTTAAGCTTATTCAGTGGACCTTTATAAATATATTATGCTACTGTTTGAGGAGATTTTTATAAAATATCATCCATTAGTAAGAATCTTATTTGAATCTCATCCCGAGACCGTATTCTTCTGTTTTTCAGTTTGGGAAGCCTCAGTAAGCCCATTGGGCCCTTACCCATGTACCCCGCGGCAGAGGATAACTATGGTTATGACGCCTGTGCCGTGCTCTGCCTGCCCTGCGTTCCCAATATCCTGGTCATCGCCACGGAAACAGGCACACTGTACCATTGTGTGGTGCTGGAAGCAGAAGAGGAGGAGGAGACTGGAGTAAGTACTGTACTAGAGTGCAACGTTACAGAATATTCAGATATACATGTTCTGTGTAGAATGGTTATGATTGTCTATCTGTTAGAACAGGGAACCTGTTGGCTGTATTCGTTACATACAGTGGGGCAAAAAAGTATTTAGTCAACCACCAATTGTGCAAGTTCTCCCACTTAACAAGATGAGAGAGGCCTGTAATTTTCATCATAGGTACACTTCAACTATGACAGACAAAATGAGAGAGAAAATTCCAGAAAATCACATTGTAGGATTTTTAATGAATTTATTTGCAAATTATGGTGGAAAATAAGTATTTGGTCACCTACAAACAAGCAAGATTTCTGAGTCTCACAGACCTGTAACTTATTCTTTAAGAGGCTCCTCTGTCCTCCACTCGTTACCTGTATTAATGGCACCTGTTTGAACTTGTTATCAGTATAAAAGACACCTGTCCACAACCTCAAACAGTCACACTCCAAACTCCACTATGGCCAAGACCAAAGAGCTGTCAAAGGACACCAGAAACAAAATTGTAGACCTGCACCAGGCTGGGAAGACTGAATCTGCAATAGGTAAGCAGCTTGGTTTGAAGAAATCAACTGTGGGAGCAATTATTAGGAAATGGAAGACATACAAGACCACTGATAATCTCCCTCGATCTGGGGCTCCACGCAAGATCTCACCCCGTGGGGTCAAAATGATCACAAGAACGGTGAGCAAAAATCCCAGAACCACACGAGGGGACCTAGTGAATGACCTGCAGAGAGCTGGGATCAAAGTAACAAAGCCTACCATCAGTAACACACTACGTCGCCAGGGACTCAAATCCTGCAGTGCCAGACGTGTCCCCCTGCTTAAGCCAGTACATGTCCAGGCCCGTCTGAAGTTTGCTAAAGAGCATTTGGATGATCCAGAAGAAGATTGGGAGAATGTCAGATGAAACCAAAATATAACTTTTTGGTAAAAACTCAACTCGTTGTGTTTGGAGGACAAAGAATGCTGAGTTGCATCCAAGGAACACCATACCTACTGTGAAGCATGGGGGTGGAAACATCATGCTTTGGGACTGTTTTTCTGCAAAGGGACCAGGACGACTGATCCGTGTAAAGGAAAGAATGAATGGGGCCATGTATCGTGAGATTTTGAGTGAAAACCTCCTTCCATCAGCAAGGGCATTGAAGATGAAACGTGGCTGGGTCTTTCAGCATGACAATGATCCCAAACACACTGCCCGGGCAACGAAGGAGTGGCTTCGTAAAAAGCATTTCAAGGTCCTGGAGTGGCCTAGCCAGTCTCCAGATCTCAACCCCATAGAAAAATCTTTGGAGGGAGTTGAAAGTCCGTGTTGCCCAGCAACAGCCCCAAAACATCACTGCTCTAGAGGAGATCTGCATGGAGGAATGGGCCAAAATACCAGCAACAGTGTGTGTGAACCTTGTGAAGACTTACAGAAAACGTTTGACCTCTGTCATTGCCAACAAAGGGTATATAACAAAGTATTGAGAAACTTTTGTTATTGACCAAATACTTATTTTCCACCATAATTTGCAAATAAATTCATTAAAAATCCTACAATGTGATTTTCAGGATTTTTTTTCTCTATTTTTGTCTGTCATAGTTGAAGTGTACCTATGATGAAAATTACAGGCCTCTCTCATCTTTTTAAGTGGGAGAACTTGCACAATTGGTGGCTGACTAAATACTTTTTTGCCCCACTGTATATATCTGCAACATTCTGACAATTTCACCTCACTGAATACACCTCAGGAGTGTACACTGAGGACTTTTCTTCTCTGTGTGTGTGATTGACAGGCAGTGGAGCGGTGGTTGCGGGGCTCGGAGGCAGTGCCCTCTCTCTACGTGTTTGAGTGTGTGGAGCTGGAGCTCACCCTCAAACTGCCTGCCGGGGAGGAGGAAGAGCCTGTGGAGTCCGACTTCACTTGCCCAATCAGACTGCACAGAGGTGAGTGGGTCATGCTGATTTGCTGATATAGTTCAATGCTAAAATTGGATCCATTGATACTTCCCACCAAGTCTCAAAGGTCCACACCCCATCATTATGTTTGTCTAATGTACTTTCAATGTGGTTGTCTTTCTGTGGTGTGTCTTTTGTTTCATTGAAACTTGCTTTATGCCCAATTTCAGACCCCTTGTGCCAGCACAGATACCACTGTACACATGAGGCAGGAGTGCATAGTGTAGGCCTCACTTGGTTCAACAAACTACACAAGTTCCTCCAGTCAGGTGAGTTCTTCATGTCCAGATGGGGGTGTCAATTCAATTGTGTTGTTTACCATATAAATCAGAGGTGGTTAGTGCATTAATTTGCCTGCTTTGCCATAATGCTCTTTCTCCACAGATGAGGACAAGGATAGTCTCCAGGAGCTGGCTGCTGAGCACCGCTGCATCGTAGAGCACATTCTCTGTACCAGGCCTCTAAGTAGCAGGTAGCACAATTATCAAGGCATCAGATATTAATGACATAAATAAAAAAATATTGAGATTCTACTTGGCACCCCTAAGTCAGAAGAACCAGCTGATGACTGTTGTCATTGATTGTCAGCTTGGCAGTATAGGTTGTTGACTTGTATTGAACAGTTATCTCCTCTCTTTCACTCTCCAGCTTGTCAGCTCCAGTACGGGGCTTCTTGATTGTGTCAGACCTGTCTTTGGGTGCCACCATGATCTGCATTACCAGCACCTATGAGTGTCTACTACTGCCTCTCCTGTACGGTTCAGTATGGACTCAAGTGTTTTGGTCAATTACACTTATTTTTTTATTTTATTTCACCTTTATTTAACCAGGTAGGCTAGTTGAGAACAAGTTCTCATTTATAACTGCGACCTGGCCAAAATAAAGCACAGGAGTTCGACACATACAACAACACAGAGTTACACATGGAATAAACAAACATACTGTCAATAATACAGTAGAAAAAATAAGTCTATATACAGTGAGTGCAAATGAGGTAAGATAAGGGAGGTAAGGCAATAAATAGGCCATGGTGGCGAAGTAATTACAATATAGCAATTAAACACTGGAATGGTAGATGTGCAGAAGATGAATGTGCAAGTAGAGATACTGGGGTGCAAAGGAGCAAGATAAATAAATACAGTATGGGGATGAGGTAGTTGGATGGGCTGTTTGCAGATGGGCTATGTACAGGTGCAGTGATCTGTGAGCTGCTCTGACAGCTGGTGCTTTTGATTCTGGAATGATAATAGCCTATTTTTAAATTCATTATTATATCAGTTCAATTATTGAAACTGCTATAGATGGGAAACTGTGTCATAGGCTGATGGTGGATGTCTGTGTGTGCCTAGGAGTTCCATTCGGCCTCCCTCTCCTCCCCTGCTGTGTTCCCACCCGGGGGTAGGCTCAGCTAGCTCTCCTCTGCGTGGATTGCATGACGACACCTTTGAGCAGCACATCCGCAACATCCTGGCCCGGAGCTCCACCAACCCTCTCATGCTCAGGTAACGCACTCACCACAGTGCATTGAAAACACCCCTTGAGGAGATCTTGGATTTGCACAGATTCTAATTTGACTCCATGGGACCATGCTTTGGCATCATGCTGTGCTATTTTTACATGTAGTATCCTCCCTTGTTGCCGTTTTTGTGAAGGACAATTGTTTCTCCATGACCTGGCTTGATAAAGGTTAGATCAAACTCCCCCTATAACATGCACAAAGGAACACTGTTAGCCTTGGTTTAGTGTGTGTACTCGGTCCTGTTGTCCTGTGTGTTTAGGGCAGGGGACAAGGACACTTCATCTCCTCCTCCAGAGTGTCTCCAGCTGCTGAGCAGAGCCACCCAGGTTTTCAGAGAGGAGTACATCCTTAAACAGGACATTGCCCGTGAGGAGATGCAAAGAAGGTAAATGTCACTCTTATTAACAGATACACTAATGCATACACACATCCAGTACCAGTCAAAAGTTTGGACACACCTACTCATTCAGGGGGTTTTCTTTATTTTCACTATTTTCTACATTTTAGAATAATAGTGAAGACAAACTATGAGAGAACACATGTAATCATGAAGTAATAACCAAAAAAGTGTTAAACAAATCAAAATCTATTTTATATTGGAGATTCTTGAAATTAGCCACCCTTTGCCTTGATGACAGCTTTGTACGCTCTTGGCTTTCTCTCAACCAGTTTCATGAAGTAGTCACCTGGAATGCATTTCAATTAACAGGTGTGCCTTGTTAAAAGTTAATTTTTGGAATTTCTTTCCTCAATGAGTTTGAGCCACTCAGTTGTGTTGTGACAAGGTAGGAGTGACATACAGAAGATATCCCTATTTGGTAAAAGACCAAGTCCATTTTATGGCAAGAACAGCTCAAATAAGCATAGAGAAACAACAGTTCATCATTACTAACTGCCTTGTTCAGGGGCAGAACAACAGGTTTTTACCTTGTCAGCTCGGGGATTCGATCTAGCAACCGAAACGCTCTAACAACTAGGCTACCTACCACCCCGTGAAGCTGGTTGAGAGAAGGCCAAGAGTGTGCAAAGCTGTCAAGGCAAAGGGTGGCTACTTAGAAACAAATCAAAATATATTTGAGATTTTTCAAACAATGTTTTGGTTACTACATGATTCCATATATGTTATTTCATAGATTTGCTGTCTTAACTATAATTCTACAATGTAGAAAATTGTAAAAAATAAAAACCCTTGAATGAAAGTAGGTGTCAACTTTTGACTGGTACTGTATAATTAATCAATAACGCACATGATCACTTGACGTTTTAGTTCGGATATTAGTGCTGAGCGTTTAACCAAAATTTCTGTTTTTAAATCAACTAATTGACCGACGTCACTTTAATTACGTGAACTCAACGTACGATCATTCAAGAGGGAGTGAAATTAAGTCAAGAACTATGTGGGACGCTGGGCTGGTTGGAAGTTTAGGTAAATATTCAACCTAGTTCAGCACAAAATTGGTAATGAACTACAATTAACATAATCCATTGCACCTGTTCTTTCCGGTCACAGACAGAGGTTGTTACAGACACACCATATGAGACTGCATGAGAGAGTAATGACAACACAATGACGAGAGGGATAGAGACAGTTTGTAAGGTAGCTCAACCTGATTCTTAGTTAAAGTAGTTGGTAATAAGCAGTCTTGAAAGTATGCCTTATCTACTTTGAAGAACTAGTAAAAATAATTTGTCACCCAGCTAGCTACTGCTAGCCTAGCCAAATAGGATGACTTGTTCAATGGGGAGCACAGAGATGATAACAGATGGCTGGCTGGCTGGCTGCTACTTACTGTCTGAGCAGAGATGAGATGATGACTTATTTTTCATTCTTTAAAATCATCAAATTAAAACTAAGTAATATATACAACTGAAATGTGAATGAATTATGGTTAATAAGTGATGAGCAGTAATGGGCATTCACTACCATCATGGGGCTCTTATGAATTGTTTTATTCTGTGTTAGTATTCCACCCACTGTCGGTGTCACGGAAAAGGCAGACGATGGCTGAGGGAAGCAGTAAAATCCTTTTAATGTCCATTATTTCATAATGCATTTTTTTATTTTTTGCAATCAAACAGTGATTTAAAAAAAAATAATAATAATAATAATCAAACTGGCCTCAATGCACTAATTGCTCAGCACTTTCTGATACCCACACATCATGATGGCTCCGACGGACATGGTCGCCCTGTTTCTAGCGCCTAGCAAACTGCAGTATTTCTTTAATGTTTTTTTGCATTATTACCTACAGCCAAAAATAACTTTTGAATATTAGTTTAGCGGTCACTCAACAGCTTTTTGACCAGAAATTTGAGTTTCCTAAATTGGATCCTTTATTTGAACTCCGAGGCAATTCCATTAATCCGGGGGCCTGCTCCAAGTTGCCATCGCCGGAGTAGAGGAACATGGAGTGGGCTCTTAGACTCAGGAGGCGTGCATACCATCCACCACTCCCGAATATTACTCGCTAATGTTCAGTCCCTGGACAAGAAAGTAGATGAGCTCAGGGTGAGGATCTCCTTCCAGAGAGATATCAGGGACTGTAAAATAGTGTTTTACAGAATCATGGTTCCTTCCGGATATACTGTCCCCGTCCATTCAGCCAGCGGGGTTCTCCGTCGTTCACTAAGACAGGAAGAAAGGTGGTGTATGTTTCATGATTAACTACTCATGGTGTGATTGTGGTAACAAACAGGAACTCAAGTATTTTTGTTCTCCCAATCTGTAATACCTCACCATCAAATGCTGACTGCATTAGGTCCTGAGAGAATTTTCTTTGGTTATCATCACAGCCTTGTATACCCCCTCCCCGACACTGCAACGGCTCACAAGTAAATACACTGGACATTGTGCAAACTGAAAACCACATATCCTGAGGCCACATTTATTGTAGCTGGGAACTTCAATAAACTGAATCTGAGAAATACACTGCCAATGTTTTATCAACACCTCCTGTGCTACTCGCTCATTGAGCACTCTTGACCATTGCTACTCCCCCCTTCCGGGACGGCTACAAGGCCCTCTGTCCTTCGACAAATCAGATCACACCTCCAGTACCTGTGGTAAGGACTGTTCAACGTTGGTCTGAAATGTTTTCTGGGCTGCCTCTGAAAATACTATTGACGTATACACTGATTCGGTGACTGACTTCATCAGGAAGTGAATAGAGGATGTTCCCATTGACGGTTACTTATCCAAATCAAAAAACGTGGATACTCTTAAGTCAGTATTCATGTCATAAGGAATTCCCCCTCGACCACACCCACAAGTTGGGGGAAACAAACATTCTTTACCATTGGAAAATAGAGAACTTTGTTGTCAATTCATTTTTAAAGGAAAGCTGCTGTTCAATGTACATATAACCAGGTAAAAAATCCCGACCTATGGTTCTCCCACATAGGGAAATAGAGCCTGCGAGAAGAGCACTGTGCTGTGCCTTCAGGCTATTCTGTGTAGAGTGCGAAATTGTGGAGACCTGGTGTCCTAGTAGGCTGTGTGTGGAAAACATTTTCAAATTACAGGTAAAACATTTAACTTTTTTAGTATAGTCTGTAATTCCACTCACTACTTGTAGTTTTATAGTCTGTTTTGTGTTGTTGGTCTTGGCTAGCTTTATGTTTTGGTTGCTAGCTAGCACTCACTCGCGTTAGTTTATAAATGTTTACAAATTTGGTTCTGTTTTTTTGCTTTGTCATTATGGGGTTGATTGTGTGTAGATTGATGAGAAAATAAACAATTTAATCAAATTTAGAATAAGGCTGTAATGTAACAAAATGTGGAAAGTCTAGGGGTCGGAATACTTTCCGAAAGGGGGATACCTAGTCAGTTGTACAACTGAAATGTCTTCAATGCTCTGTATATACAGTTGAAGTCGTAATGCTAACAAACCATAGTTTTGGCAAGTCGGTTAGGACATCTACTTTGTGCATGACACAAGTCATTTTTCCAACAATTGTTTACAGACAGATTATTTCACTTATAATTCACTGTATCACAATTCCAGTGGGTCAGAAGTTTACATACACTAAGTTGACTGTGCCTTTAAAGAGCTTGGAAAATTCCAGAAAAGGATGTCATGGCTTTAGAAGCTTATGATAGGCTAATTGACATAATTTGAGTCGATTGGAGGTGTACCTGTGGAGGTATTTCAAGGCCTACCTTCAAACTCGGTGCCTCTTTGCTTGGCATCATGGGAAAATTAAAAGAAATCAGCCAAGACCTCAGAAAAAGAATTGTAGACCTCCACAAGTCTGGTTCATCCTTGGGAGCAATTTCCAAATGCCTGAAGGTACCACGTTCATCTGTACAAACAATAGTATGCAAGTATAAACACCATGGGACCACGCAGCCATCAGCTCAGGAAGGAGACGCGTTCTGTCTCCTGGAGATGAACGTACTTTGGTGCGAAAAGTGCATATCAATCCCAGAACAATAGCAAAGGACCTTGTGAAGATGCTGGAGGAAACCGGTACAAAAGCCACTGCTCCAAAACTGCCATAAAAAAGCCAGACTACAGTTTGCAAATGCATATGGGGACAAATATTGTACTTTTTGGAGAAATGCCCTCTGGTCTGATGAAACAAAAATAGAACTGTTTGGCCATAATGACCATCGTTATGTTTGGAGGAAAAAGGGGGGGGCTTGCAAGCCAAAAAACACCATCCCAAACGTGAAGCACGGGGGTGGCCACATCATGTTGTGGGGGTGCTTTGCTGCAGGAGGGACTGGTGCTTTTCACAAAATAGATGGCATCATGAGGAAAGAAAATTGTCCATTTTATATTGAAGCAACATCTCAAGACAGGAAGTTAAAGCTTGGTCACAAATGTGTCTTCCAAATGGACATCAACCCCAAGCATACTTCCAAAGTTGTGGCAAAATGGCTTAAGGACAACAAAGTCAAGGTATTGGAGTGGCCATCACTCCCCATTGTGGGAAGCTTGTGGAAGGCTACCTGAGACGTTTGACCCAAGTTAAACAATTTAAAGGCAATGCTACCAAATACTAATTGAGTGTATGTAAACTTCTGACCCACTGGAAATGTGATGTAAGAATTCACTCTACTATTATTCTGACATTTCACATTCTTAAAATAAAGTCAGGGAATTTTTACTAGGATTTAATGTCAGGAATTGTGAAAAACGGAGTTTGAATGAATTTGGCAAAGGTGAATGTAAACTTCCGACTTCAACTGTATTTACAAAACAATATGGGGGATTGGAAAGGATGCAGACAATTACATTGATGGAAGCTACAATCTAAAGCTAATCTACCCCCTAATGTGGAGTTGCAATTCAATGGCTTAGACACGAGACGTATGTGACTCCAGACAATCACGGATTGTCAACGATGTCACCGACGCCGCGCTCCCAGACAAACACCTTTGCCCACTTCGAGGAAAAAACAGAACTGCTGATGCTGGCCACCTCCACGCACAAGGACTGTGAGCTCTTCATGGCCAACGTGAGTAAGACATTTAAACGCAATAACCCTCGCAAGGCTGGCGGCCCAGACCCACTACAATTTGCATACCGCCCCAACAAATCCATGGACGAAGCAATCACACTGTCCTATCCCATCTGGACAAGAGGAATACCTATGCTATCGGCTACAGCTCAGCCTTCAACACCATAGTGCCCTCCAAGCTCATCACTAAACTTTGGGTCTGAACCCCGTCCTGTGCAACTGGGTCCTGGACTTCCTGATGGGCTGACCCCAGGTGGTGAAGATAGGTAACAACACCTCTGCCACGCTGATCCTCAACATTGGAGGGGGCATGCTCAGCGCCCTCTTGTACTCCCTGTTCACCTATGAATGCATCGCAAGGCATGCCTCCAACTCAATCATCAAGTTTGCTGAAGACAACAGATTACCAACATCGACAAGACCGCCTACAGGGAGGAGGTGAGGGCAGAGTGGTGCCAGGAAACTAACCTCTCGCTCAACGTCAACAAAGCGAAGGAGCTAATCGTGGACTTCAGGAGAAGGCAGATAGAGCACGCCTCCATCAACATCAACAAACCCGCAGTGGAGAGGCTGAAAAGCTTCAAGTTCCTCACTGTGCACGTCACTGACAACCTGAAATGGTCCATCCACGCAGACTGTGGTGAAGGCACAACAGGGCCCCTTCAACCTCAGGAGGCTGAGAAAATGTGGCTTGGCCCCATAGACCCTCAAACTTCTACAGATGTACCATTGAGAGCATCCTGTCTGGTACAGTAATTGCACTGTCTGCAACTGCAGGGCTCTCCAGAGGGTGGTGCGGTAGGCCAACGCATCATCAGGGGCACACTGCCTGCCCTCCAGGACATCTACAGCACCCAGTGTCACAGGAAGGCCAAGAAGATCATCAAGGACTTCAGCCACCCGAGCCACAGGCTGTTCACGCCGCTACCATCTAAAAGGTGGACACCGTACAGGTGCATCAAAGCTGGGACTTAGAAACTGCTATCTCCAGGCCATCAGTCACCACTAGCCGGCCTATGTCCATTACCCTGCCCTGAACTTTAGTCACTGTTACTAGCCGGCTACCACCTGGTACTCAACCCTGCACCTTAGACTTCTGCCCTATGTACATATACATTATATGCAATGCCTTCAAACTATTCATACCCCTTATTCCACATTGTTATTACAGCTGCAATTCAAAATGCATTAAATACAAAAAAAAATATCACGTATCTACACACAATAACCCATAATGAAAGTGAAAACATGCTTGTGGAAATGTTTGCAAATGTATTAAATTCAGATCTAATTTACATAAGCATTCACAATGTTAGAATCACCTTTGGCAGTGATTTTACAGAGTCTTTCTGGGTAAGTCTAAGAGCTTTGCACACCTGGATTGTACAATATTTGCACTTTCTTAAAATTATTCAGGCTCTGTTTTATTTAGTTGTTGATCGTTGCTAGACAGACATTTTCAAGTCTTGCCATAGATTTTCAAGCTGATAAGTCAACTAACTAGGCCACTCAGGAACATTCAATGTCGTTTTGGTAAGCAAATCCAGGGTATATTTGGCCTTGTGTTTTAGGTTATTATCCTGCTGAAAGGTGAATTTGTCTCCCAGTGTCTGTTGGAAAGCACACTGAACCAGGTTTTCCTCGAGGATTTTGCCTGTGCTTAGCTCAATACGTTTTCTTTTTTATCCTAAAAAAAACTCCCTAGTCCTTGGCGATGACAAGCATACACATAACATGATGCAGCCACCACCGTGCTTGAAAATATTAGGAGTGGTACTCAATGATGTGTTGTGTTGGATTTGCCGCAAACATATAACACTTCGTATTCAGGACCAGCAGTAAATTTCTTTGCCACATTTTTGGCAGTTTTACTTTAGTGCCTTGAATGTTTTGGAGTATTCAAAAAAAATTCTGTACAGGCTTCCTTTTCAGTCTGTCATTTAGGTTAGTATTGTGGAGTATCTGCAATGTTGTTGATTCAGTTTTGTCCTATTACAGCCATTGAACACTGGTTTAAAATCGCCATTGGCCTCATGGTGAAATCCCTGAGCGGCTTCCTTCCTCTCCGGCAACTGAGTTAAGAAGGACGCCTGTATCTTTGTTGTGACTAGGTGTATTGTACACTTTAGATGGTGTAATTAATAACTTCACCATGTTCAAAGGGATATTCAATGTCTGCTTTTTATTTTTACCCATCTACCAATAGGTGCCCTTGCTTGCGAGGCCTTAGAAAACTTCCCAGGTCTTTGTGGTTGAATCTGTAGGAAACCCACCCCTTAACCCGGACGACACTGGGCCAATTGTGTGCCGCCCTATGGGACTCCCGATCATGGCCGGTTGTGATGCAGCCCGGGATCGAACCCGACTTTGTAGTGACGCCTCTAGCACTGTGATGCAGTGCCTTAGACTGCTGCTCCACTTGGCAGGCCAACACATCTCAATTTAAATCCATTTTAAATTCAGGCTGTAACAACTACATTTAGAAAAAGTCAAGGAGTGTGAATACTTTCAAGGTACTGTGTATATACAGTGCATTCGTAAAGTATTCAGACCCTTGACTTTTTCCACATTGTTACGTTACAGACTTATTCTAAAATTGATTGTTTATTTTCCCTTAATCTATACAGTACCGCATAATGACAAATCCAAAACTTTTTTTTGCAAATTTGAAACTGAAATCACATCACAAGTATTCAGACCCTTTACTTTGTTGAAGCAACTTTGGTAGCGATTACAGCCTCGGGTCTTCCTGGGTATTATGCTACAAGCTTGGCACACCTGTATTTGGGGAGTTTCTCCCATTTTTCTCTGTAGATTCTCTCAAGCTCTGTCAGGTTGGATGGGGAGCGTCGCTGCACAGCTATTTTCAGGTCTCCAGAGATGTTCAAACGGGTTCAAGTCGGGGCTTTGGCTGGGCCACTCAAGGACATTCAGAGACTTGTCCCGAAGCCACTCCTGCGTTGTCTTGGCAGTGTGCGTAGGGTCGTTGTCCTGTTGGAAGGTGACCCTTCGTCCCAGTCTGAGAACCTGCTCCAGAGCGCTCAGGACTTCATGGAGGATCTCTGTACTTTGCTCCCTTCATCTTTCCCTCGATCCTGACTAGTCTCCCAGTCCCTGCCGCTGAAAAACATCCCACAGCATGATCCTGCCACCACCATGCTTTACCGTTGGGATGGTGCCAGGTTTCCTCCAGATGTGATGTTTGGCATTCAGGACAAAGAGTTAAGTCTTAGTTTCATCAGACCAGAAAATCTTGTTTCTCATGGTCAGAGTCCTTTAGATGCCCTTTGGCAAACTCCAAGCGGGCTGTCATGTGCCTTTTTTTTACTGAGGATTGGCTTCCATCTGGCCACTCTACCATCAAGGCCTGATTGGTGGAGTGCTGCAGAGATGGTTATCCATCTGGAAGGTTCTCCAATCTCCACAGAGGAACTCTGGAGCTCTTTTAGAGTGACCATCGGTTGTTGGTCACCTCCCTGACCAAGGCCCTTCTCCCCCGATTGCTCAGTTTAGCCGGGCAGCCAGCTCTAGGAAAAGTCTTGGTGCTTCCAAAATTCTTTGGCCACTGTGTTTTTGGACTTTCAATTATCATTTTTTGGTACCAAGATCTGTGCCTCGACACAATCCTCTCTGAGCTCTACAGACAATTCCTTAGACCTCATGGCTTGGTTTTTGCTCTGACATGCACTGTCAACTGTGGGACCTTTTTTTAATTTATATATATATATATATGTGTGTGTGTCTTTCCAATCAGTTGAATTTACCATAGGTGGACTCCCATCAAGTTGTAGAAACATCTCAAGGATGATCAATGGAAACAGGATGCAACTAAGCTCAATTTCGAGTCTCATAGCAAAGATTCTGAATACTTATTTAAATTTGTCATTAATGGATATTGTTTGTAGATTGAGAAATGTTTTATTTAATCAATTTTAGAATAAGGCTGTAACGTAACAAAATGTCAAGGGGTCTGAATACTTTCTGAATGCACTGTGTGTGTACAGTACCAGTCAAACGTTTGGACACCTACTCATTCTAGGGTTTTTCTTTATTTTTACTGTTTTCTACAGTGAAGACATCAAAACTATAACACATGGAATCATGTAGTAACCAAAAAAGTGTAAAACAATTTTAAATGTATTTAATGAGATTCTTCAAAGTACCCACCCTTTGCCTTGATGACAGCTTTGCACATGGCACTCTCTCAACCAGCTTCAGTTCCCACATATGCTGAGCACTTGTTGGTTGCTTTTCCTTCACTCTGCAGTCCAACACATCCCAACCATCTCAATTGGGTTGAGGTTAGGTGTTTGTGGAGGCCAGGTCATCTGATGCAGCACTCCATCACTCTCCTTCTTGATCAAATAGCCCTTACACAGCCTGGAGGTGTGTTGGGGTCATTGCCCTGTTGAGAAACAAATGATGCGCTATCGCTACAGAATCCTGTGGTATCCATGCTGGTTAAGTGTGCCTTGAATTCTAAATAAATCACTGACAGTGTCACAAGCAAATAACCATCACACCACCACCTCCATGTTTCACGGTGGGAACCACAGATGCGGAGATCATCCGTTCACCTACTCTGCGTCTCACGAAGTTACAGCGGTTGTAACCAAAAATCTCACATTTGGACAGGTTTCTACCGGTCTAATGTCCATTGCTAGTGTTTCTTCTTATTGGTGGCCTTTAGTAGTGGTTAATATGCAGCAATTCGACCACATTCGCACAGTCTCCTCTGAACAGTTGATGTGTCTGTTACTTGAACACTGAAGCATTTATTTGGGCTGCAATTTGAGGCTGGTAACGCTAATGAACTTATCCTCTACAGCAGAGGTGACTCTTGGTCTTTCCTGTGGTTTTTGTGACTGCACTTAAACTTTTAAAAGTTCTTAATTTTCCGGATTGACTGACCTTAATGTCTTAAATTAATGATGGACTGTCGTTTCTCTTTGCTTATTTGAGCTGTTCTTGCCATCTGACATTGCCTATTCTGATATCATTATTTTGGGTGATGTGTGTATTGTTAGGTATTACTGTACTGTTGAATATAGAAACATGAGTGTTTTGCCACCCATGTGATAAAATCTGCAAAATATGTGTACACTACCAATTAAAATGTGATTTTACACACACACACACAAACACGTGTCCATGTGAGGAAGCATGTTGTTGACTGGTTTCTTTTTCAGGGTGAAACTGCTGTCAGGACAGAAGAACAAGCAGCTGGAGGACCTAGCCCTGTGCAGAGAGGAAAGGTGAAATAGGGACAAGTTTCCCAATAAACATAGTACTTGATGCCCATGGCCAATGTTCCCTCTAAACTGCTCATGTGCGCAGTTGCGCACTTCCTCCAGACTGCCGCGCAGAAGAAATGCCATGCTGCGCAGAGACGCAAGAGATTGAACTTAACTGAATTCGCCCAATTTAGTTTGCACTATATAGATTTTTTTTCTCTGATTGAATCAACATTTTAACGCAAATCAAATCAAGCGTTTACAAGATTGAGTCTGATTTTGTTGTTGCCAGAGCGCAGCGTGGGTAGCCCCTACTAGCGGTCTTTCAATCACCGTGAGTGAAAGCGCTATTCGGATCAGTTTAGCCCAGTAAGGGGTGCAACTTTCACTAGGGACTGGGACATGTCCGCCCCACATGTCGTCGTTCCCCCCCCCAGTTTTATAATTTGAAAGTGATAGAGGCAACGGTGTGCTTTAGGACCATGCAGACGTGCCGAGCGGTTGGGTAGGCTGTTTCTAAAACCAAAGTTTCACCCCTGAGCCCAGTTATAAGTATAGTCAGCAATGGGCAGTTACTGCTACCTACAACAGCACAAAACATGTCTTAAAGGGGTAGTGTTGTGTTTTGTGACAGGCTTTAATATGCAAATAAGCCAATAGGCAGAGGGGTAGCCTATATTGTCTAATTTATTTTATTAAGTGGTTTCTTGCATCATACAACACAATTCAATGCAATGTAGTCTCCTATTTGGCCTATGGTGTTACAGACCAAGTAAAAAATCATGAACGTCAAGCCCTTCATAATGTAATTATATTTTTAAAGTCTCATGCAATGTAGGCCTGCACTGAACACCCTATATAGGCTATATCATAGAAATCAAAGGTTATTTCCATGTGAAAATATTATGGGATTTGCTCCATTGGTTTTGTTGGTAGCCCTACATTATGCTCAAATAGCCACAATAGCCTATTGGCTACAACTAAGGGTACAGCCTCAGTGTTCACTGTAGATGTGCGCCAGAAGTTGCAAAAAAATCTTGCGATGTTCAAGTTTCCGCTCACAAGACCAAAGATTTGCTCAGTTCTTAAAATTTGAGGTAACATTGCCCATGGTTATGCACACCCAAGACTTCCAGCAACTCAGAATTGTGTTAACAATAACAGCACTTGAAATAATAATGGATTGGATGTAGTGCCTTTTTATGTTTTAACATTGTAATACCAATGCATTTCACTTATGCTTTTTGATTTTACAGAGTGAGGTAATATAAAAGACAGACATGTATTACATGAAGAACCAGAGGCGGCAGCAGCAGATTGAAAAGGGCTTCAGACAAAACAACAATTTCTTACTGTACATCAGAGTTTTTAGCACTGGCAGAAATTAACTCCGTATAATGTATGTTTGCTCCCAGTGTACATATCCTAATGATTATTCAATGTCATATACTACCGTTCAAAGTTTGGGGTCACTTAGAAATGTCCTTGTTTTTGAAAGATAACTCATTTTTGGTCCATTTTAAAATAGTATCAAGTTGTTCAGAAATACAGTGTAGACATTGTTAATGTTGTAAATAACTATTGTAGCTGGAAACAGTTCATTTTTTTTTTTTTTATGGAATATCTATATAGGCGTACAGAGGCCCGTTATCAGCAACCATCACTCCTGTGTTTCAATGGCACTTTGTGTGAGCTAATCCAAGTTTATCATTTTCAAAGGCTAATTGATCATTAGAAAACCATTTTGCAATTATGTTAGCTCAGCTGAAAACTGTTGTTCTGATTTAAAGAAGCAATAAAACTGGCCTTGTTTAGACTAGTTGAGTATCTGGAGCATCAGCATTTGTGGGTTCGATTACAGGCTCAAAAGGGCCAGAAACAAAGACCTTCTGAAACTCGTCAGTCTATTCTTGTTCTGAGAAATGAAGGCAGAGGTTGCAAAGAAAAAGACATCTCAGACTGGCCAATAAAAAGAAAAGATTAAGATGGGCAAAAGAACAGACAGTGGACAGAGGAACTGCCTAGAAGGCCAGCATTCCGGAGTCGCCTCTTCACTGTTGACGTTGAGACTGGTGTTTTGCGGGTACTATTTAATGAAGCTGCCAGTTGAGGACTTGTGAGGCGTCTGTTTCTCAAACTAGACACTAATGTACTTGTCCTCTTGCTCAGTTGTGCACCGCGGCCTCCCACTCCTCTTTCTATTCTGGTTAGGGCCAATTTGCGCTGTTCTGTGAAGGGAGTAGTACACAGCGTTGTACGAGATCTTCAGTTTCTAGACAATTTCTAGCATTAAATAGCCTTCATTTCTCAGAACAAGAATAAACTGACGAGTTTCAGAAGAAAGTTATTTGTTTCTGGCCCTTTTGAGCCTGTAATCGAACCCACAAATGCTGATGCTCCAGATACTCAACTGGTCTAAGGCCAGTTTTATTGCTTCTTTAATCAGAACAACAGTTTTCAGCTATGCTAACAATTGCAAAAGGGTTTTCTAATGGTCAATTAGCCTTTTTTTAAATTATCAACTTGGATTAGCTAACACAACGTGCCATTGGAACACAGGAGCGATGGTTGCTGATAATGGGCCTCTGTACGCCTATATAGATATTCCATAAAAAAATTGTCGGTTTCCAGATACAATACTCATTTTCAATGTCTACACTTTCTGATCAATTTGTTATTTTAAATGGACAAACAAAATGTGCTTTTCTTTCAAAAACAAGGACATTCCTACGTGACCCCAAACTTTTGAACAGTGATGTAAGTGATTTGGTACGCCGGCAGTCTGGGATTGATGATGCAATTAGAAGCCAAACGGAAGCATTTGAAGTACAGAGGCTTCATATGAGCTTCACCTGCATTTCATATACTTGAGAGCTATTCTTCATCGTGTATTTATTTTATCAATAGGAAAAGTCTGCGAGAGTCTGCAGAGCTTCTGGCTGATAAGTACGAGGATGCCAAGTATCGCCAGGAAGCCACCATGAACAGGTAGCTCGATACGCTCGTCTTTCAAATCTAAACTTTCTTCCGGGCTTCAGTTTCAGAAGTCATTGAAATGGTCAGATGCCCAAGCAACATAACTGCCTTCATCTCAAAACTAATGCGATCTGCTTCTATTACAACAGATATGACCCTATTTCCTCCTCCTCTAACTTGTGTTCTGTACTATTCCAGGGTGAAGCAGGTTCTGGGCAGTCTGCGCAGTCAGCTGCCTGTTCTGTCGGACAGCGAGAAGGACATGAAGAAAGAGCTGCAGACCATCAACGACCAGCTGCGTCACCTGGGCAATGGCATCAAACAAGTGAGCTGCCTTCTGGAGGTCTATTGTCGTCATCATCACAGAGCCTCGTACTGGTTCACAGTAATAACTGGACTGGTGTCTTATCTTCCAGGTAAATATGAAGGAAGAGTACCAGAAGAAACAGATGGACAAAGGGCTGTCTCCAGCCAGAGCTACTGTCGCACTCAACCCCCACCAGAGGAAGTGTGTCCAGGGAGTGATAAAGGAACAGTGAGTATGGGCAGCTCTTCCCTGGGTGGCATACTAGTTTTTGCCAGCTTGTTGACCTTGAGACACCCATTGACCTCCTTTGTTTGTAGAATTGTCTCTGTTTAATGTTGGTCCTGAGTCTTGTCTAATATGATCTGGTGTAACGGAGTTAAGAATGTACCGTAAGCTCACTCCACAGCTAGCTTGAAATGTTGCAGATGGAGACATTGGTACCTTTTGGGTGGCTCAAACCATTGGAATGTTGTTAAGGAGGGCGGTCACATGTGTTAGCAAAGCAGAGGTCTCAAGTTCGAGCCAGGTATGAACTGAATTGGAGAGGGAAGGGGTACTCGCTAAGCAAGCAATGTGACATGTGTAACAATGGTGCCGAGTGACTCCGATGCGTAATTGGGCTTAGCTCGATGGCTGGGGTCACTGTGGCGAGTTTAAAGTGGGTGAGTGTAACAGAGTGAAGAATGTACCGTAAGCGCACTACACAGCTAGATTGATTGAGCCATCCAATTTGTAGCTTTTGGGTGGCTCAAACCTTTGGAATGTTTGAGGACGGTCACGTGTTAGCCAAGCAGAGTTCCCAAGTTCGAGTTCGCTAGGAGCCGAAATGGGGGGGGGGGGGGGGGGGGGCGACATCCGTAACACTCGCAGTGTTCTTTCCCTCAAATAGCCTCTTGACAGCCTTGTTTCCTTCTCTCTTCCAGGGGAGAACACATAGGAGAAATGATGAAACAGATCAAGGACATCAAGAACCATTTCAGTGTCTGAGACCATTAAGGGAGCCATCTTTCATCCACAGCTGTACCACTGCTTTCCAAACAACCAAAATAATGAAGCGCTATTGAATATTCAGTCAACGCTTGCTAAAATAGTCTGTCTCATGACAACTCACAATGACTAGCCTTATGAGTCACTGTCTGCCAGTCACATTTTTGGAACCAGTAGTTGAAATGAGAAAATCACCAAGGTTTTATACACTATGTATGTTTGTCTATTTGGAGAATAAAATTTGTGTACAGTACTGCCATGATTGACTACCTATTTTAACTGCATGAACAGTTAACTCTGCATACGGGCCTTGGTGGAGATGTTCTTCAGTGTCACCATTAGACAATGGATCCTTATCTCAGTTAATCTCCTATTGTGTGATTTACTCCTCCGTCAGTGTGACTTAAACTGCTGTCACATGAACCATGCATCTCTATACCTTTTGATGCATAAATTAGACCAGCTAAATTTATTCATGGTCTTAAAACAAAAGGAGATGAATTTAAGGCAAGTAGGGCAGATTCAATCCGGACCACGGAAGATCCGCTCTATAGCACGATTTAAATTGAAAAGCAATGTTCCTGCGTTTGGAGACTACATTCACAGTAAATGCTGCATATGTCGGGTCAATGGGAAATTACCTTTTCAACTTAAATTGCGCTATGATTTTCACGGTCAAGATTGAATCTAGCCCTAATTATCATTACCCATCTTCGACCCTTGAGTGGATGAGCTTTCTGCCCAAGATGCATTTCCCATTTGTTTTATAGCTTCTAAGAGCCTTTTAGAGGATTGCCCTCCAACGAAGCATTGTTTTTGAGAGACAGTCACGCATACCATAAAGTACAATTTGATTTATTAGATAATACCGAAATGTACACAGTACTGTATAGACATTTGTGAAGGGGGGCCTAGCAGAAGCATGCAGAGAACTCATGATTTACTTTAGATTCCTCACAATATTACTGTTCTGCAGGCAACATTACACCACAGTGAAATCCTAAATTAAATGCTGCCTAAAATGAAAGCCACGGCCTTTATCGACTGCCCAAATAAAGGGGTTGTTTGAGACAATTACACACAGTAGCACTATCCAAGGGAAGGGTAGACGAGTTATTCTCTAAAAATTATAGAACCCCAACGTCTTTTGTTAAGTCCGACTGTTAAAAATTCAATGCTTTACAAATAAATGTGGTGCTGTGAGCTTGTGGTAGTGAAGGAGTTAAGACTACATGGCTTAGACACTTAAGCTTTAAAGTCTACACCTGTTGTATTCGGCGCATGTGACCAATACAATGTCTTTATGAATCAACCCTTTTCTGGGTAACTTGGTTCAATTTCTGCTGTCATTACCAAATGGGGAACATTATTATGAACACACCAACCCAATGTAAGAGGTCTCTTGATGGATATCAAACACACAGTATAGAAGTCCTACTGTGCCAGATCAAACTTTCAGAGAGCGAAGTGAATTTAAAATTACACGGAATCCCTTTTTTTACAAGCCATAAACATGAATTTATCTTTCAGTACAAGTTCATCTGGCTTCCTTACTCATATCCTCAAACTATTAGATGGACAAAACATAGCAGGATTCTTTGATAAATATCAACTCGAGACATTTACAGATGTATCAAATTGATATAGATGTAATACATGCAAGTCAAATAATAAATGATCTCCAATGTATTCTTAATCACATTGTTGTATTATAATGTTCAACCAAGATTAAGCAGCAGGAAATATTTTTCTAGGTATTGTTTTACAACAGTTAAAAGCAATACTTCAATGTCTAAAGAGTTTCCATAGAACCACCCTAAGAACCCCAGTCACATCAGCCAATGAGTGATAAAGCATTTTACCCACAGAACTAAAGTACCAGCATTTAAAACTGACTAGAGAAGTTATCATTCCTTTAGAGAAATGAGCTGAAACATTCAAATGCAAATAGTTCACGGTGCATTACATGGTTTGGAAAAGTCTGTATTAAGTAGATTAAAATGTAGAAGCTTTTTCTTCTCCAAAGCCAACCATTCTTTGAAGTTAACTGCCTGTTGAGATTCCTTGAACAACCCATATTGAAAATGTGCTATGTTGCTGAACTAACTTGATGCCAGGGACTGACCTTTTGTACTGTTCTTGCTATTGGTAATGATCATAACCCTCATTGCCAAAACCATATTCATTCTGATCCAATAATTACATCTACGAGTGCACAGTGATCATTTGTCAATGATTTGACAGTTCTGTCCAAGGGACATGAAACCAACAGGAAGAGTACTCAACCAGTTCCTTGGAAACAAAGTAAAACTCAAAGTTGGATACAACCATGATGAGCCAACTGATTTTTCACACTATTCATAATTTCCACTGAGACATGACACCTACACTTAAGCGACCAGGATGCCTTCTCTATTCCCTAGTAGAGGTGAGCGGTTATGTTTTATCCACTGATGTTAGAGAAACCTCAGAAGGTGCTCAAGAAGTTGTGCCAGAAACTCCATGAAACTAGTGACAGTGTTGGTGAATCAGTGTTCAATGTTGACAGACTGTACAGAAAGACTAATTATGACGTCAATGCCCCTCAAATGACTTGAGGTTGCAAGAGTATTGGTGACTAGTGATGCAGCCGGAACAAAACTATACATGTGAAATTAAATACAAAATATCAAGTAGCGAGAATAATTATTTTGCAAGAGAAACAAAAGCAATTTACCATTAACATCCAGGCCTGTCGCACAAAAATACGCACTGAAAATGTCAAAAGGAATATTGTCAACAGTGATCCCGACCATTTAAAAATCCACCCTTCAGAAGAAGTCAATTAGTTAGTTCTACGGATTATCCATTCCCAGGGTTGGGTAGGTTACTTTATAAATGTAATCCGTTACTAGTTACCTATCAGTAACGTAATTTTTGGATTACCCAAACTCAGTAACAATCTGATTAGATTTCATTACTTTCCCTTTAAGAGGCATTAGAAGATAATGTATGTTACCAATTGAACCACATCTATTGCAGGATAAATCAATGATAATGCCTCTAGCTGGCCATGGATGTTACATTTTACTTGATGGGTTGGTTATGTAGGCTTCTTCTAACCCATTGCTTTCTACCACATATAATATGATTCAATTATATATTTACATTAAAAAACCAAACTATCAGAATTCCAGTCATTCCAATAAATGTTATACCCCTTGATCTTCAAGAATAGGATTTGGGAATAAGGACGTATAGATTAGCCAAATTGTTTTACCTGAGCATGACCCCAAAACTAAGGACTTATTAGCCAACCCTACTCTGTTGTTTATGACTTTGTTGTCATGGAGGACTGATTGGGCTCATTGAGTCGAGTTGAAAAATACATGCTGCGCTCATGGAATGGCATGGTTTGAGCTCTACTGAAAAATGATATTTACATGTGAAAAATTAATGCCATTTGCTATAGGCCTATTGTTTACATTTTTGTTGGTGACACTGATAGCTTGATAATATGCAGCTGTTTAAAGCGCAAATCCACAGATGAAAAAATAAGACACCCCGCCTGTGTTTTGGTAAAAACAACAGAGATGGACCTGGAGAAATGTAACCACACTCAGATTAATAGACAGAGCGATCGATGCAAGGACTGACCATCCATGATATAAAAATTGTTTTAACCATGTTGAGGCTATACATTTACAAACATCGGACTTAAACAAGCTCATATTTTGGATTCTCATGGAGTGTGACAGTTGAACTAAGCTCATGAGCCATTTCTAAGAATCAATGGAATCAAAGTCCCAAAATGGATGTAGCAACTACAGATTTCCCCTTCAAGTCTATCAAAAGTGTGCAAGTTTGAGCATGTGTCCATTAGGACAATTTTCTTTATTTTTAAATCAGCAGCATGAATTAAATTGAGCAATAAAATATCCACTTTTATTCCATAGGCTTGGATCCGCACTATGCAGCTTTTGCAAGAGTGCATTTTTTCACTGGCTGTCCACTGGTTTCAAAAACGATGGTTGATAGGCAGCTTAAACTAACTGAAATCAACTCTTATTGGGTTCAAATACACATTTAGATTTGTGAACAGACATCCGCAACCACAATCCGTAAGGCGCAAATAGCTTAATGAGAGAGCAGAAGTGATTCACATCAATGATCTATGTAGATATCAATATGAAGTGATATCCGTATCGCCGTGCACTACAACACTGCTGTCATCCTTACCTCCAAGCGTTTATTCAAGTTGGATAATTTTTGGATGCCGACAGCAGTCGCAAAGCTTTCATCAAGGCAAAGAGTGGCTACGTTGAAGAATTTAAAATGTAAAATATATTTTGATTTGTTTGACATTTTTTTGGTTACTACATGATTCCATGTGTGTTATTTCATAGTTGATGTCTTCACTATTATTCTACAATGTAGAAAATAGTAAAAATAAAAACCCTTGAATAAGTAGGTGTGTCCAAACTTTTGACTAGTACTGTATATGTGTAAACATATACACGTATATACATAGTTTTTTTATTTAAACTAGGCAAGTCCATTAAGAACAAATTCTTATTTTACAGTGACGGCCTACTGGCCTCAACTATAACGGCATTCCAAGAAATGAATGAGGGCTGGGTAACAACTTCAGTATAACTTCATCAATGCAAGTGTAATAACTTTTGACCGGTTGAGTGAATATATATACATAAACTCAGCAAAATAAGAAACGTCCCTTTTCAGGACCCTGTCTTTCAAAGATAATTCGTAAAAATCCAAATAACTTTACAGATCTTCATTGTAAAGGGTTTAAACACTGTTTCCCATGCTTGTTTCATGAACATGCACCTGTGGAACGGTCGTTAAGACACTAACAGCTTACAGACGGTAGGCAATTAAGGTCACAGTTATGAAAACTTAGTCAGTAGAAAGGCCTCTTTAGTGTCCTATGAAAAATACCAAAAGAAAGATGCCCAGGGTCTCTGCTCATCTGCATGAATGTGCCTTAGGCATGCTGCAAGGAGGCATGAGGACTGCAGATGTGGCCAGGTCAATAAATTGCAATGTCTTTACTGTGAGACAGCGCTACAGGGAGACAGGACAGACAGTTGATCATCCTCGCAGTGGCAGACCACGTGTAACAACACCTGCACAGGATCGATACATCTGAACATCACACCTGCGGGAACGGTACAGGATGGCAACAACTGCCCGAGTTACACCAGGAACGCACAATCCCTCGATCAGTGCTCAGACTGTCCGCAATAGGCTGAGAGAGGCTGGACTGAGGGCTTGTAGGCTTGTTGTAAGGCAGGTCCTCACCAGACATCACCGGCAACAACGTCACCTATGGGCACAAACCCACCGTCGCTGGACCAGACAGGACTGGCAAAAAGTGCTCTTCACTGACAAGTCGTGGTTTTGTCTCACTAGGGGTGGTCGGATGTGCGTTTATCGGAATGAGCGTTACACCAAGGCCTGTACTCTGGAGCGGGATCGATTTGGAGGTGGAGGGTCCGTCATGGGGCGGTGTGTCACAGCATCAGACTGAGCTTGTCATTGCAGGCAATCTCAACGCTGTGCGTTACAGGGAAGACCTCCTCCTCCCTCATGTGGTACCCTTCCTGCAGGCTTATCCTAACATGACCCTCCAGCATGACAATGCCACCAGCCATACTGCTCGTTCTGTGCATGATTTCCTGCAAGACAGGAATGTCAGTGTTCTGCCATGGCCAGCGAAGAGGCCGGATCTCAATCCCATTGAGCATATCTGGGACCTGTTGGATCGGAGGGTGAGGGCTAGGGCCATTCCCCCCAGAAATGTCCGGGAACTTGCAGGTGCCTTGGTAGAAGAGTGGGGTAACATCTCACAGCAAGAACTGGCAAATCTGGTGCAGTCCATAAGGAGATGCACTGCAGAACTTAATGCAGCTGGTGGCCACACCAGATATTGACTGTTACTTTTGATTTTGACCCAACCTTTGTTCAGGGACGCATTATTCAATTTCTGTGGAACTTGTTCAGTTTGTCTCAGTTGTTGAATCTTATGTTCATACAAATATTTACACGTTAAGTTTGCTTTAAATAAATGCAGTTGATAGTGAGAGGACGTTTATTTATTTTTGCTGAGTTTACATACACACAGTGACCAGTTTATTAGGTACACCCATCTAGTACCGGGTCAGACCCCCCCCCTTTGCCTCCAGAACAGCCGGAATTATTTGGGGCATGGAAACATTGCTCAATTGATATCAAGGTACCTAACATGTGCCAGGAAAATAGTCCCTACACCAGTGGTTCCCAAACATTTTATAGTCCCGTACCCCTTCAAACATTCAACCTCCAGCTACATACCCCCTCTAGCACCAGGGTCAGTGCACTCTCAAATAATACTTTCTGCCATCATTGTAAGCCTGTCACACACACTATATGATACATTTATTAAATATAAGAATGAGAGGGGGCCTCCCGGGTGGCGCAGAGGTCTAGGGCACTGCATCGCAGCGCTAGCTGTGCCACCAGAGTCTCTGGGTTCGCGCCCAGGCTCTGTCGCAGCCGGCCGCGACCGGGAGGTCCGTGGGGCGACGCACAATTGGCCTAGCGTCGTCCGGGTTAGGGAGGGTTTGGCCGGTAGGGATATCCTTGTCTCATCGCGCTCCAGCGACTCCTGTGGCGGGCCGGGCGCAGTGCGCGCTAACCAAGGGGGGCGGGTGCACGGTGTTTCCTCCGACACATTGGTGCGGCTGGCTTCCGGGTTGGAGGCGCGCTGTGTTAAGAAGCAGTGCGGCTTGGACGCATGACTTTCGACCTTCGTCTCTCCCGAGCCTGTACGGGAGTTGTAGCGATGAGACAAGATAGTAATTACTAGCGATTGGATACCACGAAAATTGGGGAGAAAAGGGGGTAAAATTTAAATAAAAAAAAATATATATAAGAATGTGTGAGTTGTCACAACACGGCTCGTGGGAAGTGACAAACAGCTCTTGTAGGACCAGGAAATAATAATTTTGCTCTTTATTTAACCATCTTACATATAAAATCTTTTTTGTTCATCGAAAATTGTGAATAACTCGCCACAGGTTAATGAGAAGGGTGTGCTTGAAAGGATGCACATAACTCTGCAATGTTGGGTTGTATTGGAGAGTCTGTCTTAAATCATTTCCCCACACAGTCTGTGCCTGTACTTAGTTTTCATGCTAGTGAGGGCCGAGAATCCACTCTCACATAGGTACGTGGTTGCAAAGGGCATCAGTGTCTTAACAGCGCGATTTGCCAAGGCTTAGCGCAGCCCAATCCAGAAATCTGGCAGTAGCTTCTGATTAAATTAAATTTTCACAGAACCGCTTGTTGCAATTTTGATGAGGCTCTCTTGTTCAGATATCGGTAAGTGGACTGGAGACAGGTCATGAAAGGAATAACGAATCCAGTTGTTTGTGTCATCCGTTCGGGAAAGTACCTGCGTATTTGCACACCCAACTCACTCAGGTACTTCACTATCACATTTGGCATTGTCCGTAAGCTTGAGTTAATTTGCACACAAAACATACAATGATGATAAGACCTGTGTGTTGTCCTTGTTAATGCAGACAGAGAAGGGCACCAACTTCTTAATCAGCCTCAATTTTGTCCCGCACATTGAATATAGTTGGAGTCCCTGTAATCCTAGATTCAGATCATTCAGGCGAGAAAAAACATCACCCAGATAGGCCAGTCGTGTGAGAAACTCATCATGCAAGTGGTCAGACAAGTGAAAATTATGGTCAGTAAAGGAAACTTTAAGCTCATCACTCAATTCAAAAAAACATGTCAATACTTTGCCCCTTGATAACCAGCGCACTTCTGTATGTAGTAAAAAGCACTACATGGTCGCTGCCCAAATCATTGCATAATGCAGAAAATACACAAGAGTTCAGGGGCCTTGCTCTTTCAAGCTGTCAGGCATTCCCTTGGCAGCAAGAGCCTCTCGGTGGCTGCTGCAGTGTACCCAAGTGGCGTTGGGAACAACTGCTTGCACGCACGTTACCACTCCCCTATGTCTCCTTGTCATGGCTTTTGTGTCATCAGTACAGATACCAACACATCTTGACCACTAAAGTCCATTTGATGTCACAAAGCTGCCCAGTACTTTAAAGATCCCCTCCTGTTGTCCTGGTTTCCAGTAGAGGATGTCTTCCTTAATTGACCCCCCATAAACGTAACGGACATACGGACATATAAAACTCCTGTGGCTTATTTTGAAATTGGCATGTTTTGTTTCTAAATGTCTGCGCAAGAGTGGATGTTTCATCTAGTTGTGAGATAGCCACAGTGTGTTATATGTGCAAAAGTACTGACGAAAGGCACTACTCCCAATATAAGTGAACCCCAAATCAATGTAGTTATCTTATTTGTGCATCTTCGATGGTTCAACGATAATGTCTGTTCGGTGCTTTCCCGGGTAAGGGGGCAGTAGCTCTTCGGCTGCATCAGATTCACAACGGTCAGTGTCCATGCTAGCTGGGCTAACAACAATTGTAGAATTACTGATGCTAGCATTGGATGTGCTCGTGGAAGCAGAATGTGTGTAGTCGCCAGGTGCACTACTGCTGGTAGTAGTAGTACTACCCGTAGAGCTGGTATGTGTGTCTATGGACACCGGCCTTACTTATTTTAACCATTAATCAATTTTCGCGCAAACGGAATGAGCAGCAGCTACATAGTGGAATTCCCGTGAGAGTGTAACGGTTAATGTGATTGGATGTTAATTATTTGACAATGTGTTGTTATTTCGCTGAACACTAGATGGTTTAATTTTATATTTGGCAGTGAAACGAGGCTACTCAGGCGAGAGAAAAAAACTCACCCAAATGTATAGCCCTGTTCGAACATTTAAATGGACTGTTTGAAAATGTGAAGGGGGAAAAAATCTATTTTTATTTTTAACATTTGAATCACTTATTTGCTGTACCCCCGATGGCATTGCGCATACCCCAGTTTGGGAATACCTGCCCTACACCAGCAGCCTGTACCGTTGACACCAGGCAGAATGGGGCCATGGATTCATGCTGCTTATGTCAAATCTGGCATGACGCATCAGGAACCGGGATTCATTGGACAAGGCAATGTTTTTCCATTCCTCAATTGTCCAGTGATCGCGTGCCTACTGGAGCTGTTGCGTCTTGTTTTTAGCTTATAGGAGTGGAACCCGGTGTGGTGGTCTGCTGCAATGGCCCATCGGTGACAAGGACCGACGAGTTGTGCGTTCCGAGATGCCGTCTGCACACCACTGTTGAACTGCGCCGTTATTTGCCGGTTTGTGGGGGAAAAGCCCAGGCTGACCGTTTGAGATACTGTAATGGGCGCGCCTGGCGATCATCACGCTCAAAGTCGCATTGGTCAGTCATTTAGCTCATTCTAACATTCAATCGGACAGTAACTGAATGAATGCCTCGATACCCGCTTTATATACCCGCTTTATATATATATATATATGACTCAGTCTGTAGGAGTGAACCATTTTTGTGAAAGGGGTGGTTTACCTAATACTGTGTATATTCTGTTTACATTATTATGTACACATATTTCTATGAATCTCTTCATTAAGTCTTTGCCATAGGCCCAAAAGGGTGAAAATGAACTACAAAAGGCATGGAGCGAGAAAGAGAGAAAGTAAACCCAATGGGGTGTGAGTGAGAAACGGTGGGAGAATTTTATTAACCACTTGCAGACATGGCAGACATTTTGTGGATTCATTTGTTCCCATTACCTGAAAGAAGTTGTAGTTCAGGCGGCCCACAGGCCAAATTTGGCCCGTGGTGATTTTATTTGTTGGACATAAAAACGCCAACAAATAAGCGCCAAGTGATTTTAATTTTCGAAATATGTTCCAAAGTATTCCCACACAGAGAGATCTATGTGATGGTATAAAAACGTAAGCAAGGTTTGAAATTATTGTTTTAGTCAAATATCTGTTTAGGCTTCTTGTGGTCAATTTGCCGTCTACAATTATTTGTAATTATGTTCCGACCTCCTGACCATCCGCTCAAGAAAAAAATTGTCCCGTGGCTGAATCAAGTTGATGATCCCTGTTGTAGAAGAAAGTGCCTTAGAAGGCTACAAACGCCTCCTTTGGTTGGGCTAGTATGGTCAGTCCAATATCTACAGTAAAAACACAGGACAGATAAACAGACAGGAATTGCCACTCCGCAGGAAACAGTCATTTAGTTATTTGCAACCTCTTAGTAGTAGTGTTCACTCCTGCCTCGGTATGCTCCAAATCCTCCTGTACAGAAAATTTATTTTTTCCTATCTTTTTTAATAATTTTTTTGTCCTCCACCTTGGATTTAGTCTTTATTTAAAAACACCCACACTGCTCTTATCCATCCTGAGCCCTTCCATTGGGGGGGGGGGAGTGGCCTGGAGGGGTGGGAGAATTTCATTAGGCCAGTGAGATAGAGGGGGAATGGAGGGGGGATGCAGTTTCTTCAGCTATGGGTATCATGTCTCTGGGAGCTGGCTGATGTCAGTTAAATTGGTGTTGTTGAGGATGGCTCGGATACGGTCGAGAGAGTCAGTCTGTCTGATCCGCTCCAACTGGACCTGAGGGGAAGAGTGTGATTGCATGATTGAATTGACCAGATAACCTAGAACTCTCAAACTCAACTGTGGACCTCTAAGCCAGTTCCACTGTGTTTTTTTATTAATTGGAATTAATTATCAGGTAGAACAGAAAACCAGCAGGCTCCAGGCCTCATATACCCTGGATCTAGAAATACACATACAGCCATGTAGGTTACATCTCACATATCAGGGGCGGCACATCAGAGATAGGGTAAAATAAGTCACTATCAAATAGTGTTAAAAGCACCAATGAGGTGCTGTATATGGCTGCCATGGTAAGAGGTGTACTTTAGCAGTTGGCGTACCATTGCCATAGTAACACCACGATCATGCGGACCTATCAAATGTAAGGTACAAAGGTATGTCTAAGATCTACATCAAAAATGCTGATTGAATACTATTACGCATTTTACAAGTAAGTAAGTGCTCATCTATTTCTAGGGGAAGGCATGCATTGCTTACCAATGGAAGCGGAATGGTCGTACATAACCTATAATACATAATTGGAGGTGTATTTGCTGTCCTATATCTATGAATGTTAAACACTCCAGTCTGAAGACAAAAAAACTTGAGTAACCAGTTTGCATCTCAAACTGTTTGCCATGGTAACCCGGCGACATTGCGGTCCGTACCTGGAGGGTCTGGGAGAGCTTGACAAAGTCTCTCTGCACCTGCTCACTGACGTCCAGCTCCGTCTGCAAGCGCTGTGCTTTGTCCTTCTCATCCAACGCCTGAGCCTCCAGGGCAGTCTGCCCCCCCACACACACAGACACACACAGTATCACTACTCCCACAGGATGTTGAGACTTATCACAGATTGGTGAGAAAGAAACAGCAGTGGCCAGTTTTAAAATACAGGCTGTCTGGTGTGAATGACCTCTGACCTTGGTTGTGGTGAGCTCTCTGAGCTGCTCCTCCAGACTGCTCTTTAGACCCTGGACACTCTCTAATGTCTTGCTCTTCTCTGCCAAGCTGCTCTCCAGCTGGGAAATTAGCACATCAATCAGGCTTATTAATAACTATTGGCACAAATAGTCTAGTACCAAACTTGAAGTCCTCCTGACTTCAGAGTCTAGGGAGGCTGCTAGATGTTGTCAGCACGATGCGTCGATAATGAAAGGGGCTGTGCCTTAGTGGTTCTCCTCTGTCTTTCTCACTCAAACACCCACATGGACAGCCACACAGTCCCCGAGATCCACCTCCCTCCATTACAAGTGTTGGATTTTCAAATCCAACCCCCCAGAAAAAAAAAAAACATTTAAGAGAACCAATCAATGCGTCCACTCTCGAAAAGAGTGGAATATGGAATTATAACAGCCACCTGTCCAGACCAGTGGGGCACCGATCCTCTCGCTGTGTCACATGGTCTGCACGCCAACAAGGCTACAAACAGTCTGCATTGCAAAACAATGTTAAGCCAGTGGCCTCCAACCTTGGTCCTGGTAGAGTTAGGTGCACAGGCTTTTGTTCCAGCTCAGAACTCAAACGTCAAATTCAACTAAACATCAAGACCTTCGTTAATTCAGTTGTGTACATATAAGGCTTGGGGGTATTCACATTGGTATTCACATTGGTGATGGTAAATAAAAATCACTCACACCTACATTTGTACACATTATTCCACACATTTCAAAACAGCAACTACTACTCTAACAAGCCAGTGGTTTTAGGCCTAAACTGGGATTATGTTATTGAAGGCAGCCACTCAAGGAAATCTGACTTCACATGCAGACCCTCTACAGTTCATTTACCTGTTCTTTCTCATCTTTCACGCGCTCCAGCTCGGTTTTCAGACTCGAGAATGACGCTGGCGGAAGGAGAGAAAAGAGATAGAAGGCTTATTACAGTGCCATTATGATGATAAATCAGAACATCAACCTCAGACATGCGTTCTAGCATTCTAATGTGGTTCCTGGCAAATGACTCATCAATTCATGAATAATGAATTAGCACGGTTTGCCAAGGGGAGTGGTGTGTGGGCTACTAAGCAAGCAAACACAGTGCTCCTCCAAACTATACGACTGACACAAAGAGCAATCAAGGAAGTGATGATAATTTGGGCCAGAATTCAGCCATTGCAGAACATGGGTTTTCTGCACTGCACTTTAAGCAGTGCATTTGATTTGAACATTTCTGAAAACAAAATAGACAAAAACAAAGCTGTGATGCCACATGAATGGTATTACTAGCAGCCAGGCATGTTATTTTATCATACACATGCTGACTAAGAAGAGTGATGTGAATGGCTAAGTCATTGAGCAAGGTAACCTAAACGCACCTGTAAGTCGCTTTGGATAAGAGCATCTGCTAAATGACTCAAATGTATGTGCTGTCACATCCATAATCCTAAATTCCTATACCAATTTGGCATGCCACATGTTCAAAAACATTACTGCAGCGAGTGAGTTTCAGTGTCCTACAGTCATTAGTCCAACATTTACAGCATTAACACACACAAACAGCCTCAGTAGGTTCGTCAGACAGTGTTTTTCGTACCTTCCAAGATGTCTGAACAACAATCACCAACCGAGAAAAAAGGACAGGAGAAAAAGAAAGGTTTGAGAGGGTACAAAAGGAAAGGAGGGGGAAAAAACATCTTAAGAAAATGTGAAAGCCAGGGTCTTTTATGAAGTTCAAAGGAAAAGCAGAGTTCAGTTGCGCTGAAGAGTTCATTATTGGACCGTGGAGCTGAACACTTGCTCAGTACGTTTTATCCCTTAACTCTACTCAAATGTGTACTCATGAAACAACTAAGTCATACAAGTTTGAGCTAACGGTCATATTTAACATCTTCGGCTCTTAGAAAATGCAACTTTGAAGATTTTCTTTATTGCTCGTATTTACTCTCTGCACCTACAGTTTCCTCATTGGGTGTCGTGACATCTCAACTCAGAGCCATAGATAAACATTACACCTGCCCAGTAAATACAGATCAAAATGAAAGTTTTGGTAAATCTGGCACATTAATCAAAAGATATCTTGATTAATGAGCATGAGGATTATAGCGCAACTAAGTAACTTTTCATGAATACCAAATATACATCCATGGTTCTTCTCACCCTTCTCTGACCTATCCTTGTGTCAAGCCTAGGGAATGGGAAGGGGAGCCTCACCTTTCTCCTCCTTGTAGCCCTCTATCTCCATCTGTAGTGTGTCCTCCAGGTTCTCTTTGAAGCACTGCTCTGCCTGGAGGTGCTCCTTCAGGAACAGGATCTCCGCCTTCAGCTTCTCTTCTAAGTGGTCTGCAGCCGTGCGCACCGCAACTATGTCCTCCCGCAATTGCAGCACCAGTGGTTGTAGTTCCTAGAGGACAGCAGAAATAGTTGCACGTACCAATTTAAGTGAGTAACACTAGGTATAAATGGTGAAAGAAGTACCTGATGGGCATGTAAATAGCTCGATGGTGTGAACCAGAGATGGTAGTCTGCTTCTGAGGACTGTGCACGTGGAGAAGTGTATGGTAATGATTTACTCATACATTTCAGTTGCTTCCATCCCTTTTATACTCGTTACTCTGTTCTTTCAAGATTTTTGTTTTCTTCATTTACTCCAACGTATTCCTATTTCTATTCCTCATTTTAAAAGCTCTTTTAAGTAATTGAATACTGCAATATCTGAGTTTATATGGGATGAAAAAAACAAGAATCAGTTAGGTGGTTACGAGGGTTTAGCTACCACACTTTCATCAAGGTTTGAATTCACTCTAAAGACTTGTTCATGTCAAAGCGGTCAAGAAGTACACTATAGAATCTTTAACACCCCTGAAGGGCCCTAGTAAGTTGTCCCCTGCCAGTTCATCAACCAAAGTCAGTGATATATTACCTGGTCAGACAAGCGGATTGTTTCAGTTCTGAAAGACAGATTCTGTGCAGGTCTGCTAACATTACTAGACCTTTACAATTCCAGGAGGAGTATTTAACATCTCAGGAACCACATCAACATGACGCTCCTATAATGTGTGCAGAATCTGTGCATCTGGAACGCAACCAAAGTCTTAGAATATGACAAAGCTAAATTTAGGCTTAAAATATACACTACATTATCCGTCTTGGATTTAACTTTTGAATATTACTGTGGTTTTCTTCTTTGTCAATGCTATGAAAGCATGATATGTAAGCATTGGGGAAAAAATGAAGAGCCTGGATGGTCCTTGCAATAAACTCATGTTTATTATTCAGATGTCAAGAGACATTCTGTAAATCTTTGAATGTGTGTGACAAAATAAATACAAAACAAATCGAGGGCTATGGTTTACAGTATTGAGATGCGCCTGAGAGCAATTCTCAAAACAGTGGCTGTGAATGATTGTCTCGTACTTGCACCGTGGTGGGTAGTTTGAAGTCCTCCTGCTGCTGGAGAGATAAGTGGAGTCGGTGTTTGCCTGTTAGGCTGTCGTTGTCCCTCTGCAGTCTGCTCAGTTCGTCTGCCACCTGCTCCCTAGACTGCATCAGCACTGCCTGTTTATGGCAAAAACAGCACTCCATCAAATCATGTCATCATCCTGTTTCCTCCTGATGATTCAATGTACTGTAAAATGGAACTGCCGACCACAGTCTTCAGGTGTGATTCACTGGCAAATAGAGGCCAAACGTCTGCCATCTGGCAGAACACTCCACCAGCTCTATCTCTTTCGCAGGAGAAACATCCTCCTTAATTCCAGAAAAAAGCCAGTTGCATCACTAAATCAAAGGCACATGCAGCGATGGAATGTCCAAATGCTTTGGCTGCTAGCTTTTTTTTTTTTTTTTTTTTCACACAGTCTTTCTGGCATAGACAGACATTATTAACACACTGGAGGGCCAAACAAAGGCTATATTGAGAGGGTGTAGTAGAGAAGTGCTGCTCACCATCTGTTCCTGTGTGTTCCTCTTGGCCTGACTGAAGGCCTCCTGTAGTGTGTTGAGCAGCAACTCCGACTCGTGGACTCTCTGCATGAGAGCAGCGACCTGAGACACAAAGAAAGAAATCAGCAGGCTCCAAGGGATAACTGAGCAAACAGACAATCTACAGAAAAGGAATGATGTATGCTGATTTATCCACATTCCAACAGGGAGCATTGTACATTCTTTGAAGATTATAAATAACTACTCAAACAACATAAGAGCTATGCATAAAGATTACTTTACACTTACTATACTTTACGCTTTTTGCATAAGAACTCTGAAGTGTGTGTGTGTGTAATCAGGACAGACCTTGGCAGTGGTTTCCTCGTTTCCCTGTTTCACAGAGTCCTCCAGCTCCTGTTTTTCACTCAGGGTTCTCTCCAGCTGGTCGTTGGCCTGCCGCAGCATCACCTGGAGCTTCTTTACCTGAGAAGTACCAGAGAAATGAATGGGAGAGATCGGCACCAGTTAACACACTAAATCAGATGGTGCAAATATTTTCTATTTATTTAGGATTCTTGTCAACATATTTATTCTAATTCATATAGCCACACAACATATGCCATTGAATATGGAAAGACCAAAGATCACATTTATCTATAATCTATAATAAAGGACTTTGATTTTGAGATTAACCTTCCCTTTAAGTATCCTTGGCATTTAGTAAACATTTCAGAAAGTCCAACTGTAATGGAGTGTCTCAGGGAGGGAGTTACCTGATCGCGTGTCTCTGCCTCCTGGCCCTGGATGACTTGCAGCTGTTTCTCGTAGTTGGAGCACATGTCACACCGCCGACCCAACTTCCTCCCTGCGTTCTTCACCTAGTGACAGACAGCCAAGAATCCACTTAGGAGGAATACCACATGGTAAATACGTCTAGGAGAAAGATGTATATAGAAACTGTGGGCTGTCCATGAGTGCAGACTAAACTGTACACATTTCATAGCAGTGTGAAGATTGTTTACTTTATTCTACAGTACCATTTCAACACTTAGCCTGCATTGTATTTTTGCTACAGTACTTGGTACCAGGGTCTCCGTTAGCCGGTAATAGCTGGCTTTTGGCTGATAAAAATTGAAGAGCTGATTACTCAAATCGGCGCCAGCCAAATTGTCCGGGAGACGAAATAATGATTTTTTGCCTATTCATTGATGGAAATACATTTGACTGGTCATGCTTATCGGACTATAGATTAATTGAATAATTTAAGGGAATGAAATTGGCACGTGTGCCGCATACAGATGGAGCCTTTGAGCAGAAAATCAGTCAGACAGCGCGAGAGCTGCTGCTGCATCTCAAACAGCAAATGTTTTTCTACATATGAGTCAAGTCTTACCTTGCTTCAAAGCAGCCTAGCCAAAATCAGAACATATCCATGAAAGCAATTATTTTATATAAACTTTCTTTCATTGTCCAGTAGCCCAAAGCACAATCCTAGTCATATTAGCAACCCATGCTGGTTGTTGCATATTAGATCTCCCCTCTAAATTTCGAATAGATATTTTTCTCTTTGTCACAAACCGCTCATATGTGCGGTTGGCTTTTGAGAGTGTTTTCCAGCTAATTTCATTATGGAACGAACATTCGCGCCGTAGCCTACTGTCTTGTGCGCTTATGTGAATTTTTGGGGAGGGGGATTGTGGGTGAACAGGGAGTACAGGAGGGGACTAAGTACACACCCCTGAGGGGCCCCAGTGTTGAGGGTCAGCGTGGAGGACGTATTGTTGCCTACCCTCACCACCTGGGGGCAGCCTGTTAGAAAGTCCAGGATCCAGTTGCAGAGGGAGGTGTTTAATCCCAGGGTCCTCAGATTAGTGATGAGTTTAGAGGGAACAATGGTGTTGAACGCTGAGCCATAGTCAATGAACAGCATTCTCACATAGGTGTTCCTTTTGTCTAGGTGGGCGAGGGTATGTTCTGTTAATATGAATTACCATCATCTAATGGGATTTCTGTCATTCTGAGCACTGTGAGTGGACGCCCTAATCAGGTTAAGCATCCAATGCATATGGTCCGGTAAATTTCTCAAATACCCGGTAAATTAAAACGCTGCCTGTCAAATACCCGGCGCCACATTTTCCTAACGGAAACCCTGCTTGGTAATAAGCAGTGATTTTGAACCAATGTGATTATGGAATTACAAGCCAACAACTGTTACTATGTAAACAAGGTTTAGGGTACAATATCGAACTGGAAAACAAAGCCCAACGAAAACATCATACAATTTAAATTAACCAAAACACTGTATGAAAACTGTCTGACCTCTTGCTGTAGCAGGTTCCACTCCTGGTCGCTGACCAACCGGTAGCCTGATGGGGAAAGGAAGGCGGTGTCGGGGGCGTGAGAAATGCTGGACATCAGCGAGGCAGTCTCCTCCTGCTCCGGTGTCATGGCCTTGATGGCCTTCTCCTGGTCCTGGATCATATCAAACTTTATTTAAAACTGCATGTAAAAAAAAAAAACTCTATACATTTCACAGACGCAATAAATGAAAGTATAATAAAGGTTGATTTAAGACCTTGGTGAGGAGGAAGTGGCCGGCCGTCAGCTGGATGGAGCTGACCGATAGTGTGTCCCCAAAGCCCGCCAGGCCCTCAGAGGCACCGCAGTCCGCCCCCACCAGGGGCCCAAAGTCGGACTCGTCCAGGTGGCTGGCCGACTTAGCCTTATGGTTGTGGCCCCCCAGGCCCTGGAGACCGGGAGAGGAACCCAGGCTGTCTGTGGACTGGACCCTCCGCAGGCAGTCTTTGTAGGGGTCCAAGGGGCCCCCTGCCACCAGGTCTGTGTCTAAGGAGTACATGGAGCTGTGGGCACTGTGGTGCTGGAGGAGAAAAGAGGGAGTAAGAGAGTGGTTTTAATGACGAGAAGTAGATGATTAGCACCTCAGGCTGCATTTACACTGGAAGCCAATTCAGATCTTTTGCCAATTATTTGCATATCTGATTACTATCTGAACTTTTCCCTAATGTGTAAACAGCAAAAAAAGCACATGGAATCTGATCTGGACTACATGACCAAAAGTATGTGGACATCTGCACGTCGAACATCTCTTTCCAAAATCATGGGCATTAATATGGAGTTGGTCCCCCCTTTGCTACTATAACAGCCTCCACTCTTATAGGAAGGCTTTTCACTAGATTTTGGAATATTGCTGCGGGGACTTGCTTCCAGTCAGCCACATGAGCATTAGTGAGGTCGTGGCACTGATGTTGGGAGATTAGGCCTGGCTCGCAGTTGGCGTTCTGTGCAGGCTAGTCAAGTTCTTCCACAACGATCTCGACAAATCATTTCTGTATTGTCATGATGAAACAGGAAAGGGCCTTCCCCAAACTGTTGCCACAAAATTGGAAGCACAGAATCTTCTAGAATATCATTGTATGCTGTAGCGTTAATATTTCCCGTCACTGGAACTAAGGGGCCTAGCCCGAACCATGAAAAACAGCCCCAGACCATTATTCCTCCATCATTCCAGAGAATGCGTTTCCACTGCTCCAGAGTCCAATGGCAGCGGGCTTTATACCACTCCAGCCGAAACTTGGCATTGTGCATGGTGATCTTAGGCTTGTGTGGCTGCTCGGCTATGGAAAACCATTTCATGAAGCTCCCGACGAACCGTTCTTGTGCTGACGTTGCTTCCAGAGGCAGTTTGGAAGTCTGTAGTGTGATGCAACCAATGATTTTTTACGCACTTCAGCAGTCCCATTCTGTGAGCTTGTGTGGCGTACCACTTCACAGCTGAGCCGTTGTTGCTCCTTGAGGTTTCCAGTGGACTAATCCATTGAGGCCTGGGGATGCCACAGTCCATCACACTTATGACAAGTGCTACTGAAATTGTATATGGTTATATTACATAAGTGCAATGGTGCAACACTAATAAAAATACTATTTAAATACAAATGCGCTTTCCCCTGCGTTTGATAGTGGTTGTGGTCCGCGGTTCTGAAACACATCAGTGCACTTTTGAATTGGCGCCTTTTCCTAGACCATGTTGCGATGTGCCTAATAGCAAAGTTAACCAGCATATTGGTGTTGAGAAAAATGGGGCGGAGGCAGCAGTTAAGAGAGAAGAAACCGCAACTTAAGTCTGCAATCAATAGCCTAACTTAAATGTGCCTGGCTTTATGAATCATCAATACATCTACAGAAATAAGACAGATCCTGCTTCTGTTGGCTGTTTGAGTGTTTGTTTAATAGCCTACGAATTCAGTGAGCACCAAGCCTCATGCAACGACCTATCAAGTAAATCATTTCACAAAATTGGCTGTTTTTAATCTTTGCTTTTCTGCAATAAAGGCTTTACTTCTTCTCTCGTTAGAACAGCCTCTAGTATTATTTATCTAGTGCTTTTTACACTGTTCCAAATTGTCCAAAAAATGATAACGCTCTTTTCTTGATCTCCTTGTTATTATTACTATTACTAATATTTTATAATAATAATAAGTAATGTCATTATCATTAGTAGGCTAAGGATAGCAGCCTTTTATAACCACCATTGAGCTGT
Source organism: Salvelinus namaycush (assembly GCF_016432855.1). Classification (NCBI taxonomy): domain Eukaryota; kingdom Metazoa; phylum Chordata; class Actinopteri; order Salmoniformes; family Salmonidae; genus Salvelinus; species Salvelinus namaycush. The sequence continues at coordinate 35,468,775 of NC_052309.1, read as the reverse complement.
AGGCCTAAGAGCACATCCTGTTTAGTCTTAAAACCATAACTTACCTAGGGCCTATATTTCAATACCCCCAGAGATATTAGATCGGGTTCAAGTCCGGGCTCTGGCTGGGCCACTCAAAGACATTGAGACTTGTCCCGAAACCACTTCTGCGTTGTCTTGGCTGTGTACTTAGGGTCGTTGTCCTGTTAGAAGGTGAACCTTCATCCCAGTCTGAGGTCCTGAGGTCTCTGGAGCAGGTTTTCATCAAGGATCTCTCTGTACTTTGCTCCATTCATCTTTTCCTCAAACCTGACTAGTCTCCAAGTCTCTGCACTGAAAAACATCCCACAGCATGATGCTGCCACCATGGTTCACCATAGGAATGGTGCCAGGTTTCCTCCAAACGTGACGCTTGGCATTCAGACCAAAGAGTTCAGTCTTAGTTTCATCAGAGTTCTTTAGGTGCCTTTTGGCAAAGTCCAAGCGGTCTGTCATGTGCCTTTTACTGAGGAGTGGCTTCATCTGGCCACTCTACCATAAAGGACTGACTGGTGGAGTGCTGCAAAGATGGTTGTCCTTCTGGAAGGTTCTCCCATCTCCACAGAGGAACTCTAGAGCTCTGTCAGAGTGACCATCGAGTTCTTGGTCACCTCCCTGACCAAGGCCCTTCTCCCCCGATTGCTCAGTTTGGCTGGGCTGCCAGCTCTAGGAAGAATCATGGTGGTTCCAAACTTCTTCCATTTAAGGATGGTGGAGACCACTGTGTTCTTGGGGACCTCCAATGCTGCAGAAATGTTTTTGTACCATTCCTAGATCTGTGCCTCGCCAAAATCCTGTCGTCTCGGACAATTCCTTCGTCCTCATGACTTGGTTTTTGCTCTGAAATGCACTGTCAACTGTAGGACCTTAGATAGGTGTGTGCCTTTCCAAATCATGTTTAATCAAAGGAATTTACCACAGGTGGACTCCAATCAAGTTGTGGAAACATCAAGGATGATCAATGGAAACAGGATGCACCGAAGCTCAATTGAGTATCAATACTTAAGTAAATAAAGTGTGTATTTAATACATTTTCAAAAATTTCTAAAAACACCCGTTTTTGTTTTGTCACTATGGGGTATTGTGTGTAGCAGTGGCGCAGCAACCTAAGGCGCTGCATCTCAGTGCAAGATGCGTCACTATAGTACCTGGTTTGAATCCAGGCTGTATCACATCCGGCCATGATTGGGAGTCTCATAGGGAGGCGCACATTGGCCCAGCGTCGTCCGGGTTTGGCCGTCATTGTAAATAAGAATTTGATCTTAACTGACTTGCCTAGTTAAATAAAAGTTCAATTTAAAAAATATAAAATAGATTGATGAGGACAATTTTTTTTAAGGCTGTAACGTAACATAATGTGGAAAAAGTCAAGCTGTCTGAATACTTTCCGAATGCATTGTATATAGGCTACTGTATCAATTAATCATTCATGAAATGCAATCAAGCATTTTAGTTTTCAAATAAAGACAGCCTTGAACAATTAGCTTAAATAATAAACAGTTATATTTCTGAAATTGCATTAACGAATGAATGCGACTGTTTAGTCTTTGCTGTAATAAAGGCTTAGCAAAAAAACATTACAACAGACTCTCTGGTAACCTTATAATTTATTTATTGTCGTTTACATTGTTCCAAACAGTAAGAAAAATTATATTGTAATCTATACAGCACCTGTTGCTGGACAGTCAGAAAAATATATAGGATATAGAAAAAATACAATTTGGGTTCCTAGGGTGGCTGTGTAAACACAGAAAGAGAGAAGAGGGAGAGAAAAAGTGCTGTGGGGATGTGCTGTGGTTGAGCGATGGCAAAATTGTCAAGATTGGAAATGAAAGGTGCATTGTCAGCAGAGAACAGTGCTTTTAACATGCTTTAGACCAATTTCTTGAATACTTATGTCAGTGTCATAACAGGAATTCTCCAAGCCACTTAAGGAGATGGCATTTCAGACCACAATTGACCATGCTTGTCAGAGGATTAGGTTGAAAAAAAGTGAACATTCTACCTTCACAGAGAAGTCATTGTAAAGACGTGGAGTTAATATCCAGTCCTCTCTCTTTGTACGTCATCACGCAACAGACGTCAGAGTGTGCAACAGAACAACGTACTATCTACACTCGGTTTGTTGTTTTTATGAAATAGTTCATTAAATAGTTTTTAAAACCATAGCTCAAGTTTTTATTGCTACGGATTCCGCAACACGGTTAGCTTTCATGGCTGGGACCGCAAGTTTGTGTGCCGGATTACTGTTAACACTAGAACCGCCATAATCAAACGTCAATGGCCGCTGGCCTTTGTAAATAAAAAAAATATCCCCCCCAAAAAGCAATGTCCTTCACCTTCCCTGACTTTTCCTAAATGTTTGTATTTTACATTGTGATTTCAAAATTCTGACAAATGAGCAAACAGAAAAGTATTGAGCATTTTTCACACCTATTCCCAACTTAAAACGCCCAGACAATGCACAGTAGGATGTTAGTACCCCGCCAGGCACTAATGAGTCTCTCCCCCCTCACTGAATGAATGACAAATGGATGATAATTGCGCACCTTAACAATTGAATTTAAATAAGGCCTAACTGAATGATAAGGATGGTGAAGTGGTTGATTTCATTTAGAAAGACAGTGTAATGATGAGTGTGTGTTATGCCTATTTACCAGCAGCAAATCATTTGACCACATGACCTTGCAGGTTGATATTCTCTATTACCTTTTACTTTATGAAAATAAGCTGTTATGGGACTTTTAGTTACGTTAACTATTACTAATCACATTTATTGTAACGGAAACTAAAACATACTACATGTTGTTGTAGGCATTTAGAATAATGCAAAACATATCCTTGACTATCCGAGTTGATGAAGTTGATGAGCGAAGGGACGCAAACGATGCCAGCCCACTGAATGAATGACCAATGGAATGGGATGGGACCAATGGAATGGGCGATACTCGTGCAAGTTACTTCACAATCAAATGTAAATTAGGCTTAACTGAATGATGAGGGCGAAGAGGTCAATTTAATTTAGAACAACAATAGTGTGATGAGTTTGTGTTATGCCCATTTATCATTATTGGCGCTTATGTTAATTTGACCGCGTGCCTTGCAGGTTGATACCAAATGTATTGTAAAGGAAACTAAAACATGCTACGTGTTGCAGTAGGCCTTTAGAATATTGCTAAACATATCCTTGACTCTATCCAAGTTGGTGAGCGGGAAACAAACAATGTGTAATCTGATGAGTGACAATATTATCATTTGTCAAATTGTACATGAAGAGATGGGTGCATTTTGTAATTGACAGACGCAGGGGAAAAAAAATCATCACTTCATCAAATCGTCCTTCAGAGTCAGATGCAGGTAAAAGATTTGGATTTCTATATAGTATCAGAAAGAGCACATTCTGCCGTTTCTGACACTTACCTTTGTCAAATAATTCTCACAATTCAAGAGGTGCAAACATTTCCAAAATCCACTTAACGAAAATATACGTCCTGTCCATGCCTTCAGCACATGAAAACTTGCGAGGCCTCGTTGCTCTGGCTACTAAGCAAAAAACGAGTAACAAACTTAAAATAGCTTATTTTTGTCGTCGATGAATGGGCGATAGAAACCAGATATCAGTTTCTAACGGTGATTGTAACTTCAATGAACTGAATGATGAGAATGAAGAGGGTGATTGAATTTATAACAGCGTAATGATGAAAAATTGTGGGCAGTCAATTTTATTATGAAAGGCTAGAAATTGCATATAATCGCCCCTCAGAGAGAGTCAAATCAGACACTGAGTACAACATACAACGTTCACAATGGCAAGCTGAACCAAATGGATGCACTGACAGCATTGCAAATGTTGCATATGTTGCAAACACACCAAGACAGTCGTGAAGAGGGCACGACAAATTCCCCCTCAGGAAACGAAAAAGATTTGGCATGGGTCCTCAGATCCTCAAAATGTTCTACAGCTGCAACAGCGAGAGCATCCTGACTGGTTGCATCACTGCCTGGTACGTCAATTGCTCAGCCTCCGACAGCAAGGCACTACAGAGGGTAGTGCGTATGGCCCAGTACATCACTGGGGCTAAGCTGCCTGCCATCCAGGACCTCTAGCCAGGCGGTGTCAGAGGAAGGCTCTAAAAATTGTCAAAGACCCCAGCCATCCCAGTCATAGACTGTCTACTACCGCATGGCAAGCGGTACCGGAGCGCCAAGTCTAGGACAAAAAGGCTTCTCAACAGCTTTTCCCCCCAAGCCATAAGACTCCTGAACAGGTAATCAAATGGCTACCCGAACTATTTTCATTGTCATATATCTTTATGAAATTCATCCTTTACAATTGTTCATGCACTGGTACTTTTGTTCAGGAATACAGCAAATAATTTCACCTGCGCACCTGGCTGGTTATATTATCATCTTTTTAGTTTCTACTTCATCAAAATAAGCTGTAACAGGACTTTAATGAATTACTATATCTCTATTACTAATCGAATCTACAAATAAAGTTGATCAAAGGGCCTCCCGAGTGGCACAGTGGTCTAAGGCACACTGCATCGCAGTGCTAGCTGTGCCACTAGAGATTCTGGGTTCGAGTCCAGGCTCTGCCACAACCGGGAGACCCACGGGGCAGCGCACAATTGGCCCAGCGCCGTCCAGGTTAGGGGAGGGTTTGGCCGGCAGTGATGTACTTGTCCCATCGCGCACTAGGGACTCCTGTGGCGGGCCGGCCGCAGTGCACCCTGACACGGTCGCCAGGTGCACGGTGTTTCCTCCGACACATTCCGGGTTAAGTGGGCATTGTGTCAAGAAGCAGTGCGGCTTGGTTGGGTTGTGTTTCAGAGGACGCACGGTTCTCGACCTTCGTCTCTTTCGAGTCTGTACGGGAGTTGCAGCGATGAGACAATTGGATACCACGAAACTGGGGAGAAAAATTTGTTTAAAAAAACTCAATAAATAGAAATAAAGTTGATCAAATGGATTACACAAGTGTTTTTCGTGTAAGGGAAACAAACATATGTTATAGGCCTAGGTTTTTTCTAGGACTTAGAACTATACAAAACATATCCATATATTTCCACAAATTTTCCTTTATGCAATTAATCCTTTACAATACGCACTATTTATCAAGCGTGTTTGCGCACCTTGCAGGTTGATATGCATCTGATGCATATGCTAAAGAAGACGCCCAGCAACGTTCTCTAGCGGGTACTTAAATGCTTAAAGGCCAGGCGGTTCTAGTGTTAAGTAGCAGTTAGCTGCTAGCATTCATAAAAACTGAGCAAGCCAACGCTAGCAGTGCTAGCCCACCAATGTTTTTATCCACAGCTGGGCACAAATGTTTTAGGTGTGAGATGATTTCCACACAATCACAAGATGAAGATAAGGTCAAACTGAAAAATTAACAGGGATTTGTCTGCCCTAAATGCACCACCAAGCAGCTTAGTGGAAGAGATCCTCCGGCTGCGAGAAAAGGATCATCTGCTTTCTAAGTACCTCGACCTCGCTGTAGCCCAGGCAAACCCAATAGCAGTTATAAATGCCTCCTATTGCAAATCTGTCAATGAGTCGGGCGGCAGTGATCTGTCCCAAACCAACAGACAGATGTTAAGTTCAACTTTGCAGACCATGGGAGACTGGACACTCACAAGACGTAGGAGATCGGGGAGGCAGTCTGGCCACCCTTCATCTACCCGATCCAGCTACCAAACAGCTTTGGCCCACTTGAGACAGACCTACCAGCCCCGGGAGTCAGCATGGATCCTGGGAGTATACCACCAGCCGTCGGCACCCACCCAGTGGCACCCTCCCTCACGGCCACCACAGTTCAGCAGGTCACAGACTCAAGACGGAAGGGTTTCGGGCCATTTTCCACCTTGCTGGGGTTTCCGACACCATCTGCTGTTGCGGGTGCGAAAAGTCTGGCTAGCTTGGCTCGAAGCCTTCATCCGCCCTGCCTGAGGCAGTCCCATCCTGCTCCCCCTCCCGCATTGGATTCCATCACAACCACCATCAGTGTGGGCATCTTGATGGTGAGAGATTTTGGCCTGCCTACAGTCTGTGGACAGACCAAGAGCCACTGACACCCAGGAGCCCGTGTCCATGACATCAACTCCCTCCTGCCCAAGGTTCTGGCCAACTTCTCCAATATTGACACCATCGTCAATCACATACACTACCAGTCAAAAGCTTGGACACACCTACTCATTCAAGGGTTTTTCTTTATTTTTACTATTTCCTACATTGTAGAATAATAGTGAAGACATTAAAACTATGAAATAGCACATTGTCCTGTTGAAAAACAAATGATAGTCCCACTAAACACAAACTAGATGGGATGGCGTATCGCTGCAGAATGCTGTGGTAGCATGCTGGTTAAGTGTGCCTTGAATTCTAAATAAATCACAGACAGAATCACCAGCAAAGCACCCCCACACCACCTCATCCATGCTTCACGGTGGGAACCACACATGCGGAGATCATCCATTCACCTACTCTGCGTCTCACAAAGACACAGCGGTTGGAACCAAAAACCTCAAATTTGGATTCATCGGACCAAAGGACAGATGTCCACAATCTCTAATGTCCATTGCTTGTGTTTCTTGGCACAAGCAAGTCTCTTCTTATTGGTGTACTTTAGTAGTAGTTTCAATGCAGCAATTTGACCATGAAGGCCTGATTCACGCAGTCTCCTCTGAACCGTTGATGTTGAGATGTGTCTGTTATTTGAACTCTGAAGCATTTTTTTGGGGGTGCAATTTCTGAGGCTGGTAACTAATTAACTTATCCTCTGCAGCAGAGGAAACTCTGGGTCTTCCTTTCCTGTGACGGTCCTCATGAGAGCTAGTTTCATCATAGCGCTTGATGTTTTTTTGCGACTGCACTTGAAGAAACTTTCAAAGTTCTTAAAATTTTCCGTATTGACTGACATTCATGTCTTAAAGTAATAATGGACTGTTGTTTCTCTTTGCTTATTTGAGCTGTTCTTGCCATAATATTTACCAAATAGGGCTATCTGTATACCACCCCTACCTTGTCACAACACAACAGATTGGCTCAAACGTATTAAGGAAAGAAATTCTACAAATTAACTTTTACAAAGGCACACCCCACTTTTGATAAAATTAAACTGATTCCAGGTGACTACTTCATGTAGGTGTACCAAAACATTCACGGGCTATTTTATCAAAAGTGGGGTTAGATGTTAATCAACTTTAAAAGCAGAATCACCTTCTCATTGTTTCTCAACTGCATATAAAAATATAAACGCAACATGTAAAGTGTTGGTCCCATGTTTCATGAGCTGAAATAAAAGCTCCCAGAAATGTTCCATACGCAGAAAAAGCTTTTCTCAAATTTAGCGACAAATTTGTTTCCATCCCTGTTAGTGAGCATTTATCCTTTGCCAAGATAATCCATCCACCTGACAGGTGTGGCATATCAAGAAGCTGATTAAACAGCAAGATCATTAAACAGGTGCACCTTGTGCTGGGGACAATAAAAGGTCACTAAAATGTGCAGTTGTGACAACTCCAATGCCACAGATGTCTCAAGTTTTGAGGGAGCGTGCAATTGGCATGCTGACTGCAGGAATGTCCACCAGAGTTGTTGCCAGAGAATTGAATGTTCATTTCTCGACCATAAAACCACCTCCAACGTCGTTTTAGAGAATTTGGCAGTACGTCCAACCGGCCTCACAACCACAGACCGCGTGTATGGTGTTGTGTAGGCGAGCGGTTTGCGGATGTCAACATTGTGAACAGAGTGCCCCATGGTGGCGGTGGGGTTATAGTATGGGCAGGCATAAACTACAGACAACTAACACAATTGCATTTTATCGATGGCAATTTGAATGCACAGAGATAACGTGACGAGATCCTGAGGCCCATTGTCGTGCCATTCATCCGCTGCCATCACCTCATGTTTTACCATGATTATGCACAGCCCCATGTCGCAAGGATCTGTATACAATTCCTGAAAGCTGAAAATGTCCCAGTTCTTCCATGGCCTGCATACTCACCAAACATGTCACACATTGAGCATGTATGTGTAGGATGCTCTGGATCGACGTGTATGACAGCGTGTTCCAGTTCCCGCAACTTCGCACAGCCATTGAAGAGGAGTGGGACAACATTCCACAGGCCACAATCAACAGCCTAATCAACTCTATGCAAAGGAGATGTGTCGCGCTGCATGAGGCAAATCGTGGTCACACCAGATACATATTTTTTTTTAAAGCTATCCACCTGTGACCAAGAGATGCATATCTATAATCCCAGTCATGTGAAATCCATAGATGAAATTGATTTCCTTATATGAACTGTAACTCAGTAAAATCTTTGAAATTGTTGCGTTTACATTTCTGTTCAGTATACCATTTTCTAGCCCGTCTACTTTTATCCAATGTAAAAAACACAATTTAAAATTTTGCTGCATAGGACGGAATCCAGGTGGTGGGTCACATATACAATATGAACTCAAGAGAATGTTTTATGGAGCGGTTGACCTCAGAGGATCGTGTGTGTCTGGGGTAATGTGCTCTCGGTAAGGTGTTGGTGACGTCATATCCCTACCTCTTCAATACTGAGCCCAAGAAATGAGTCTTCTAAAGGTTCGGTTTCTGTCCCGTCCTCCTCGTTTTGCTCCTTAGCCTGGATGATCCTTTCATTATCATCCTCCTCCTGGGTGGAAGCAAACAATGTCAATAAATGGTCTGAGCATGTAAATACAATTTGTAAACAATGTTACACTTTGACAGAGTATTTCTACCTTATCAACTGACTTGCATTCCCATAAGCGCACATGCACGCACACTATCCTGTTGATAAATGTCAGTACACTGTCAAGCTGACACGGTATTTACTCTATTTCTCATGTACCGTCTGATTCACCCTTGCACGGTCAAACACACCCCCACACACACACACCCCTCTGACTCTGGGTGTGAGTTAAACCTGGGATGATAAACCGAAAATGACATACAACATTGCCTTCCTCTTACTGAAGCATTTATCGTACATCTGAAAAGTAACAGCATTCTGGGAGTATATCATTTACTTCTTAATATGGAGTTCATGGCACTGACTGAGAAGTCCGTCACAGGCCGCGGGCAGCATTTGATACACTAACACACACACACATTCATCATGCCTCCCTGCTCCGTTATCAGCTACGTTAATAATGTGGGTCGACAAGTTAACGTCCCTATCTTAGTAGATACATTTCACACTTACCTCCCGTCAGTAACCGGTTATGGTATAAAGAATATACAGATAAGCATTCAAGTTTAATGTAAGCAATGTTCATTATACTTATCAATGTTATGGATGAGCACGTTGTTTGTTTGGTTCTGTTCCTCTCTCCATCACTGTAGCTTTCGGGTATGCTGGATAAGGACCCGAGCTAAGGGAATCGGGCTGACTTTGTAGTGCCTGTCTCGAATGGCTCGTTAATGTAAATGGCCATATTAAAAAGACACCATGTCAGTAGTGATATGATTTTGTAAATGTTATATTGGGATATTGTTTCATAAAAAATGTGTTGCAATGTATATACTTTAGTATGTTTAGTTGAATGGAAAATGTAGGTTTGAATAGGTAATTGCTTAATTAATTAGTGTTACTTGTTCTGATGGGAGGGGCTACCCCTACAAAAAGGAGCCTCTCAGTTCATGGAGGAAGGCATTTTGGATTGAGCTGTGGATGGGGCAGCATTGTTTTAAGCTGTCCCCATCAGGTATACTTTTGATGGCAGTACTGTTTTTCTTCCGGAATCACTATGTAAATAAACACCCTTGCACAGAAGAACTTTTGCGGCTCCGCCATCTTTTTATTTTGATAGAGGTTAGGTTTTCCAGTTTAGCCTTGTGCTCATCCATAACATCGATAAGTATAATGAACATTGCTTATATTAAACATGAATGCTTATCTGTATACTCTTTATACCATAACCAGTTACTGACGGGAGGTAAGTGTGAAATGTATCTACTAAGATAGGGACGTTAACTTGTGTGTCGACCCACATTATTAATGTAGCTGATAACGGAGCAGGGAGTCGTAATGAATGTGTGTTAATGTACCAAATGCCCGCCCGCGGCCAATGACGGAATTCTCACAGGCACCAATTTACAACCAGAGTAGGCTGTAGTATGCTTTTGATGGTCCAGTGGAACAGAGACAAGCGCGCCATTTGCAGTGAATAGGACTACATCAATCTAATTTATTTATAAATCCCCTGCATCAGTAGTTGTCACAAAGTGCTTACACAGAAACCCAGCGTAAAACCCCAAAGAGCAAGCAATGCAGAAGCATGGTGGCTAGAAAAAACGACCTACATCAAGTAGCCTAGGTCTAGCGCTGGAAAGTTGTTGTAGGACATGAGTCTACATTTACTGATAAATCAATCAATATAGCAGCAATATTGGATTCAGAGTTAGCAATCTAGCTAAGTGTTTTGAGGTGGGGATTAATATACAGTGGCAAGAAAAAGTATGAACCCTTTGGAATTACCTGGATTTCTGCATAAATGTCATAAAATTTGTCACAACAATACAGTGTGCTTACAATAATTTGTGTGTTAGTTTATTTTTGTCTATATTGAATACATCATTTAAACATTCAGTGTTTAAACATTCACACAAAAGTATGTTAACCCCTAGGCTAATAACTTTTCCAAAAGCTAATTGTGGTCAGCTAACCTGGAGTCCAATCAATGAGACGAGATTGGAGATGTTGGTTAGAGCTGCCCTGCCCTATAAAACACTCACAAAATTTGAATTTGCTATTCACAAGAAGCATTGCCTGATGTGAACCATGCCTCAAACAAGAGATCTCAGAAGACCTAAGTTAAGAATTGTTGATTTGTATAAAGCTGGAAAGGGTTACAAAAATATATCTAAAAGCCTTTATGTTCATCAGTAAGACATATTGTCTATAAATGGAGAAAGTTCAGCACTGTTGCTACTCTCTCTAGGAGTGGCTGTCCTGCAAAGATGACTGCAAGAGCACAGCGGAGAATGCTCAATGAGGTTAAGAAGAATCCTAGCGTGTCAGCTAGACTTACAGAAATCTATGAAACATGCTAACATCTCTGACAAGTCTACGATACGTAAAACACTAAACAAGAATGGTGTTTATGGGAGGACACCATGGAAGACGCCACTGCTGTCCAAAAAAAAAACTTTGTTGCATGTCTGAAGTTAGCAAAAGAGCACTTGGATGTTCCACAGCGCTACTGGCAAAATATTCTGTGGACAGATTAAACTAAAGTTGAATTGTTTGGAAGGAACACATAATACTATGTGTGAGAAAAAAAAGGCACAGCACACCAACATCAAAACCAACTGTAAAGTATGGTGGAGGGAGCATCATGGTTGGGGTTGCTTTAGGGCATGAACAGCTTGCTATCATTGACGGAAAATGAATTCCCAAGTTTATCAAGACATTTTGCAGGAGAATGTAAGGCTATCTGTCCGCCAATTGAAGCACAACAGAAGTTGGGTGACGCAACAGGACAACGACCCAAAACACAGAAGTAAATCAACAACAGAATGGCTTCAACTGAAGAAAATACGCTTTCTGGAGTAGCCCAGTCAGAGTCCTGACCTCAACCCAATTTAAAATGCTGTATTATGACCTTGAGCAGTTCACACCAGACATCCTAAGAATACTGCTCAACTGGAACAGTTTTGTAAAGAGGAATGGTCCAAAATTCCTCCTGACCGTTTGGTTGAGTTTATTGCTGCCTAAGGTGGGTAACCAGTTATTAAATCCAAGGGTTCACATACTTTTTCCACCCTACACTGAATGTTTACACAGTATGTTAAATAAAGACATATTGTTTGTGCGTTATTAGTTTAAGCACACTGTGTAAATATTGTTGTGACTTAGAGGAAGATCAGATCAAATTTTATAACCAATTTATGTAGGAACCCAGGTAATTCCAACAGGTTCACATACTTTTTCTTGCCACTGTAGCTTATTTTATTTAACCTAGTTAAGTCCATTAAGAACAAATTATTATTTACAATGATGGCCTACCCCGGACGACGCTAGGCCAATTGTGTGCCGCCTTATGGGACTCCCAATCACGGCAGGATGTGATACAGCCTGGATTCAAACCAGGGACTGTAGTGATGCCTCTGGCACTGAGATGCAGTGCCTTAGACCGCTGCGCCACTCGGAAGCAAGATGTCAGCAAATTCTCGGAAGATCCAAAAATAAATCTGATATTTCTGGATTTTAATTTTGCCCATCAAAATGTAAAATCATGCATTCCCTGGATATGTTAGATGAAATAGCTTACTTTTTCAACATAGGCTACCATCTTAGTTCTTACTTGGCACTGAAAGCATTTTGTCTAGAGCCCTGCCACCACCAATGTAAAGTAACTGTCCATTAAGACATTTTGTTTTATCGTTGTATTTGTAATCAAGCAAAATAGTTATTCATCACAATATGACTAAGTCCAGCTCTAGCACTTCTGTAAAACAATTATTGTACTTTATCGTTAGTGTGCGTACCTGGTCCCTCTTCTTGATCTCCTCCACCTGGCGGAGCTGCTCGGAGGAGAGCACGTTCTCGATCCTCTGCATGTCCCTCATCAGCAGCCTCTGGGACTCCAGGAACTGGTCGTTGGCCCGCTGCCACGTGTGCTTCAGCTGGTTGTGCTGCTGCCGCTCCAGCTCCAGCAGGTGACAAACTAAGAAAATATGGCATTTAGAGAGAGAGGGTGAAGGATCGAGAGGGAGAGAAGTGGAGGTAAAGAGAAAGAATACTCTTGTATTGAAGTCTCTCACATCTCTTTTCCTAAAGTTTGACAGCATGAGTTTGAATAAAGCTTTACAAGCGAGTCACCTTCATGGAGCTCTTTACGTAGTTTCTCTGCATCCTCCTGAAGGACAGACTTCTGAGTGTTGAGCACCGCCACGTACATCTCCAGGTCTGTGCGGCAGGATTTCTCTGCTTCCAGGACATGATTGAGCTCCTTTACCTACAGAATTAAAATTTGTCATCTAACTCAGATGACATATTTCAACTGTAAGCCATTTTAAGACATTTTTCCCCCCCTCTGTATCACTTCAGACAGTTTTCCTTGTAAATGTCATAAATAATCAACACAAAAACATGTTCCTTTGCAAAGGATATAACCCATACCTCAATTGACATTTTGGATGGATAACATTGTTTTGTTAATAAAATTAGCATCATGGAGTTTTTGTATTGTAAAAGTCTAACTTCCACAGCATCCATTTTCCTTTCCAGTCCCCGTTGACTAACCTTTGAGGCTTCCAGCTCCTTTACCCTGTCCTCTGCCATTGTCAGCTTGGCTTTCAGAGCTGCTATCTCCTGCTCCATGGGCATCACCACCGACCGCAGCTTCTCTGCATCTTCCTGAGCCTTGGGGGGGGGGGGAAGCCATTCAAATCAAGCCCAACTCTATTGACCTTGAATCAAAACAGACAAATAAGTCGAATCTAAAACAAAAGTGCTCCATTCCATTTAAATTCAGTCAATTCAGGAAGTAATCTAAAATTCTAATTCTCGTCAACGCTTCTCTATAAGAAAATTGATTTGGAATTGGTATTTCTGTTTCCTTCCTGAATTGAAATGGAATTGACCCCAACCCTGACAAAAGGATACATGTACTCTGATGACCCCCCACCCCAGGTGTGAAACCAGCCTACCTTTTTCATGTCGTTCTCCAAGTTCTCTTCCTCCTGGCCACCCTCTGAGAGGCGGTGTCTCAGCTCGCCCATCTCCCTCTCCACTGCCTCCCTGTACTGGTTCCATTGAGCACGCTCCTGCTCCAGGCGCTGGTGGAACTGCACCTCGTACTCACGCACTGTGTCTGAGGGGAGGGGGGAGGTGAGCATTGACTGGTACTGTGTTGTAACTGATCCTCAGTGTAAAGCGTAGCAGTTAATTTGCAATCAGGCTCATCAATGCTTAACTATTCAACTCAATACACTTTATTTAGCCACAGGGACAGAATTGTAATCCTATTCTATTTTAATGTCTGCGTGTCAAGCTAAGATGATACGTCATCAAGGCTGTAACAGAAGCATGGCAATGACATGGAATTAATGACTGCCTTTTATGAAGGCCTAGACTAGACTAAATGTTACATGGGTTACAGCTTTTCTGAAAGCCTTCCAGCAGTGTCACCAACTAGATACTGAATGGCAAAATGAGAGCCAGAGGAGGCAAAGTAGAGTTAGCCTAGCTACCTTTCATGATGGCCTGTAGGGAGGCCACCTCCTCCTGCCACTGTCCCTTGACCTGGTCAACGGCCTCCTGCTTGGTGCTCTCTGACACAGTGGCCACTGCCTTGATGTTCTCCATGTCTGCCTGGGCCTGTTCCAGCTGGGCCTGGACACGACTCAGCTCCGACTGGGCCCCCTCCAGAGACGTTGCCTGGCTCTTCAGCTCCTCTGGGGAAGAAAATAGAGGAACTGAGGAAAATACAAGAGTCACATTACCATGATAAGGCCGGATATGTTCCAGGAGACCAGGGTCCGGGCGCCGAAGACGTGGATGTCGATTAAGGCAACCCGCCGCACCTCTCTGATTCAGAGGGGTTGAGTTAAATACGGAAGACATTTCAGTTGTACAACTGACTAGGTATCCCCCTTTCCCTCTCCCATATTCATGACGCTTACAATTAGTTGGGAGTTTACAATTAGCAAAATGGCATGATAGTCAAGATCCCTAGTTCAATGTTCAAACGTTTAAAAAAATTATTGTTAAAAAAAAAAATTAAGTGACGTGAATTCACAATTCAGATATGGTCCTGCATATGACCGCTAGGGGGAAATACAGTTCAATTTACCACAGTTCTGACTACCTACCAAATAGCGCTCACCTCCATTGCAAAGGCCGTGGGGATGGCAGTCCAAGAAGGAGAGTGTGGCTAAGATGCACGTCTCTCTCCAACCAAGTGGTGCACATTCATTGTTTCATAACATGTGAATTGTTTGCGTTTGATTGTTAGTGTCTATCAATTTTCCATTACATACTGTATATCACCAGTAGTACATTTACCATTAATTCCTATCATTTCTAATAGACAATGTGTTTCGTTACAGTAATTTCTGTTAATGCATTCAATATATTATTATTCGTCATTTACCATTCTCATTGTCAGAGTTGACACGTAGTATGCAGAATGCACAACCTATGCTACACTTGTGAGAAACACGTTTTGGGTTATTTCATTCCATTTACGAGCTGTCAATTTAGTTACTGTCTTTTGTTTGGAGCGCTCGCTCCTGTCAATGTTGAATAAGGACATGCACCTGATTACGCATAGAAGTAGGCCTATAGGCTACCTGGCCTGCTAGCAAATGTAGGCATATAAATGTTCTCATTAGGGGATCTGAAAGTATTTCTGATTGGCTTAACGCACCATGACTAATGAGCTGTGGACCTTCTCAAAGTAATGCTTTCTTCTCCTCAAACAGCAAGAAAGCAAAGTCTATTTTTACATCCATTGAGAATGACAATATTTATTCAATGTATTTGAAAAATCTTTCGATAACCACTCCGCGAGAAAGGAAAAAATGTCATGCTATGATCCAGTGGAAACTTATCCCTTGAGCAAATAGCCTACAGCTGTGTCGGTCCCAAGCTCACTGAAGCTGGAAATTCTGAGGGCCCAGAATATGTTATACAATGTTCCAAGTTTGTTAGCACAAGCTTCAGGCCAGACCCAAGTTGATATGTTTCAAGTTTGTTGCAGACAGGCAATGCGTAGCCAACGTGATTTATAGGATTATTTTATTAAAATCTGAATATTTTCTACCTGCAGGCTGCAATGTTTTTATTTGTTGGCTTTATGTAGGCTATTTTTAAATAGTTGGCAATGGCAATAGAAGTTACTTTTTAGGTTTGTATCATTTTAATTTGGATAGAATTTTGATTAACCACATGACAATGATTGAGATACAGTACCTAAACTTTATTAAAATGAAATTAAACTGTTCCACAAAAATGTGCATATGAAAACCATAATGGCACGCAGATCAGTAGAAATTTTAAGATAAATTGGCATTCCACATGAGAAAGGTTGCCGACTCCTCGTGTAGCCTACTACCTCCTCGTGTAGCCTACTACCTCCTCGTGTAGCCTACTACCTCCTCGTGTAGCCTACTACCTCCTCGTGTAGCCTACTACCTCCTCGTGTAGCCTACTACCTCCTCGTGTAGCCTACTACCTCCTCGTGTAGCCTACTACCTCCTCGTGTAGCCTACTACCTCCTCGTGTAGCCTACTACCAGCAACTTCAGGAGAGCAGAATCTGCTGATAGCCAGCAGGAGCGGGAGGTGGAAGGTTGGGTCAGGTTAAGTATTTTTTTCTTCTTCCTTCTACCGCAGATGTGGAAGGGAGATATCAGTGGATGCAGTGGATTGAGAAGCAACCCATGCAAAAAAAATATCTCTAGCTTAAAAAGACAGATTTTGATGGGGATGTTTTTATTATGTTAATTAGACTTCTGCAGGGAAACGGAAATTGTAGGCCAAGGGGTGTTTCGATTAAGGATTTTTTCTAAACGTTAATGATCCCTAATTGGGTCACACCCCTACATTGAACAGTCACCTTCTTTGGACATGTAGAGCTCTTTGAACTTGGCCCGTTTCTGGTTGAACTCAGACTCCAGTTGTTGTTTGAGCTTGGAGAACTCTGCTCTCTCCTGCTCCAGGGCTGCCATTCGCTGCTGGAGCACCACTAAGGAAGAGGACAAAACAAGAACACTAAAGAAACTTCCAGAAATAAAAAAAGGTATTTCTCTTTACAACCAGCAGCCTGAAAGAGGGGATGTTATTTATTAAGGGGAAATCTGGTCTAAAAAAAGTATTGTCCAGGCAGGACTGAGTGAGAGGGTAATTTGGTCTTCACTTCAACAATCACTGTTGGTGTTGTTTATAGCATACAATAAATGGAGGTCTAACTGGTGGACAAAGAGCAAATCAATCTCACTAATTGTAGCCAATCAAAATGGACGACACCTGTGCAGTACAAAATACAAAGCAGCATTCTAGGGGCAAGATCTATTAATGACTGTGTTAGCATACTGACAGTGTCAGCAAAAGGTTTGACCAGAAAGACACGCAAACTAAACAAAGATCTATGACATGAGCCTACCAAAGAACAAACTCTGGAGGTTTTCCAAGTTGTTCAGAGATTCAAGTTTATACATATAAAACAGAATGAGGTGCCTGAAAAGTAACTAATCCAAATATCATTCCTGGTGTCCAACATAATGGTTATATAGCCTACGTCTTAGAGTCCATTTCCAGCGCAGAAAGTACACTAGCTGCAAGTTCCAATCGTTGATGATTTGGGGCTTTAGGCCTACTTGAGGTAAAGGCCCATCTGTCCACTAGCTTTAGGCTACATACTGTACAGTTTCTCCCCATTCTTAATAATGCATAGCCTAACTCACTACTCAAAAAGACAACAGACCAATCTCAGTCGTTATGGAGAGCATAAACGTAGGTTTCCTAATAAATCAGTATGACTTGGAAAGTTTGCTTGCAATCAAATGCATATATAAAGCAGTAGATGCCTGAATGTTGAATAAAATTGCATTTGAACTTAAATCTACCGATTGTCTGTGCGGTTGGTCCTTCAGTGGGTTGGAATTTTAGACAAAATATCTACAGTAAAGTATTATTTATCAGAATTTTTAGAGCGTCGGTACTGCCGTTTAAATCACAGGGCACATGCGCAAATCCATGTAAACACCGGTATTGTCATGGCACATTTCATTATCGCCATTACCAGATTTGGTGTAGCTAGTTGGAGAAAAATAATCCTTTCAATTCAGTCATAGGCTCAATGTATAAAGACATGTTGCCTTAAAATTTCTGTGGAGTGTGGCTAACGTTACTAGCTTGCTAGTAAACTAAACTAGTCTGGAGCAAAACGTCAGACATTGGCCCGTCCCCTGGCCCGTCCCCAAGCTAACGTTACCTGTAACGTTATAACTTTAGGGCTAGACGCTACATTTTGCAAACAAACCAGAGCGGAGGATGGAGAACTAAATGACTGAATATTCATGCGTCAATAAAAACTGTTCTCGAAAACGTTTGCTACATGTACAAATATAACCACCACTATCAAATTTCCACTCCGTCGAATAACTCGCATACACTGTCAAGCGCTGCAAAACAACAATGACAGCTAGCTAGCTAACGTAGTTAGTCGAACTGTGTTGACGCTATCTAGCGTCGTCTGTAGCTAAAATAGATCCAGCCAGATGGGTCAGCAATCATACGCCATTCTTATCGCGCAAAAATGTAACGATGCATGTATTTTCTAACAAAGTATGCACATCTAGTTTGGTGCTCGTGAAGCTCGCTATGTATAATATACATCCATTGAGAAACGTGAAATAATGGCCAAGTATAGGTAAGGTTGGTGACATGTCGGGTGATGGTGCTAGCTAAACTGAAGATTCACAGGCCGCTTATAGTATCTGGATTAGCTCGAAACGTCAACACATCATATACTTCCAAAAAATAACTAGCTTTACCGTCGTGCTGGGGCTGCCGGGCGGATTCCGTGGCCTGTTCGGCCATGGTTTCCAGGGAGGTGGAAATGCTATAACCAGCTTGGTGTGGGAGAAAACTAGATAGAAGTGTCCAAGAAAACAGGCTGCCTCCTACATGGAAGGCAACATAATTGGAGAAACAGCTCTTTTTCTTCTTCGGCGTTTGGCATACAACGTTATGGTGCATTACTGCCACCTACTGCACTGCAGTGTGTGCCAGCGACAGGGTGAAACTAAATCCTACCTGCCAGCCCTGTTTCTCTTTTAAAAAATATTTGCGACTGTATCTAATGACGTTCTACTCAATATACTCTTTTCAACATACTCAATATATAATTTACTGTATCTCCTTCTCCCTTATACTAGATCTCAGCCTGTCTCTTTCCCTCTCATACTGCCCACACGGTATCAATACATGCCCCACTGTCTCTGTTTCATTGCAATAATCACATTCCTGTTGGATGCTTTCCTATCCCATTTAAAGTCTTATTCATTTTACATTTACAATATAGTATTTAGCAGACACTCTTATCCAGAGCGACTTACAGTTAGTGCATTCATCTTAAGATAACTAGGTGGGACAACCACATATCACAGGTATAGAATGTAAAAGAAAATCCTCAGTAACATAGCTATCAGTAGAGTCAGAGCTAGAATGGGGAGGTGGTCAAGTGCAAGTCCGGGTTAATTTTTATTATTTATTTTCGAGGTGATGAGGATTATTTAAGATATTGTTTGAAGAGGTTCATTTCTATTATTATTTAATTTTTTTGAGGAGATTAGGATTATTTAAGATATTGTTTGAAGAGGTATTTTTTCAGAAGATGGGCAGGGATTCTGCTGTCCTAGCTTCAGGTGGAAGCTGGCTCCACCATTGGGGTGCCAGTACAGTAAAGAGTTGGGACTGGGCTGAGCGGGAGCTGCCCTCCTGTAGGGGTGGGAGGGCCAAGAGACCTGAGGTGGCAGAACAGAGTGCTCAGGTTTGGGTGTAGGGTTTGAGCATAGCCTGAAGGTAGGGAGGGGCAGTTCCTCTTGCTGTTCCATAGGTAAGCACCATGGTCTTGTAGTGGATGCGAGCTTCGACTGGAAGCTTTGCAACCACCACGACAACCAGGTGTTCACGGACTATGAGAGAAAACATAGTTAAACGCCCCAATAGGTCCACAGAAGACGCAATCGCAACCACACTGCACACTGCCCTAACCCATCTGGACAAGAGGAATACCTATGTGAGAATGCTGTTCATCGACTACAGCTCAGCATTTAACACCATAGTACCCTCCAAACTCGTCATCAAGCTCGAGACCCTGGGTCTCGACCCCGCCCTGTGCAACTGGGTACTGGACTTCCTGACAGGCCGCCCCCAGGTGGTGAGTGTAGGTAACAACATCTCCACCCCGCTGATCCTCAACACTGGGGTCCCACAAGGTTGCGTTCTGAGCCCCATCCTGTACTCCCTGTTCACCCACGACTGCGTGGCCATGCACGCCTCCAACTCAATCATCAAGTTTGCAGACGACACTACAGTGGTAGGCTTGATTACCAACAACAACGAGACGGCCTACAGGGAGGAGGTGAGGGCCCTCGGAGGAGGTACATATTACCTCAATTACCTCAACTAACCAGTGCCCCCGCACATTGCCTTGCTTGTTATTTTATTGCTGCAGTTTCATTATTTGTTACTTCTATTTTCTATTTTTTACTTATAAAGCATTGTTGGTTAAGGGCTTGTAAGTAAGCATTTCACTGTAAGGTCTGCACCTGTTGTATTCGGCGCATGTGACAAATAACATTTGATTTGACATCCTAACTTGACTTTGTTGGGTAAAGACATCAAAACAGCAGGACAGACAGTCTTCTCTGTTTCATCACGCGCTCCATCGGGTCTAAATCGCATCAAACATTTCGTCCTCCTCAACACTTAACGCCACTCCAGTGATCACTCCCTGCTCTGGAAAACAAAGCAAGTCCCGAAGTATGTGGTGCAGAGCGCCGGTTCCAACCGGATGGAAGATACACAAAAAAATCATCACAAGTCCACTTCAAGTTACTCTCACGATTCAACAGTGCCCAACCTCTTTTCCATCCAACCTGACTCCACATATGGATCAGCCATACGGCAAGGATCCATTCTGTCCAAAAAATCTACGCCCACTGGGTCAGAACCATCTTTGTCATAATCTGGACAAGGTCCTAACTCGTGGTCTTCAGTGCACTTGCCACTGCAGGTAATTCATCCTCACTCTCGTTAGGTTCAATTTCTGACCTACAGGAGTAGGTTTTTTGCCAATTTTCCTCACCACACCACTTCTTTCCTTCCTTTCCTTTTCCCTCACTGTCCATTTCCACATCTCCACGCTCTTTCCGCTCCTTCATCCTCTGTAATAGCAAACTGTTCAAATGGTTCTTGTATCTTGAATTTGCCGCCATGTCATGTCGACTCACAAAGCTCTACCAGCCTCCAGACAACATTTCACAATGTGGGGAAACAGCTCACTACGCATGTGTGAACACTAATGGAACGTAACGGAGGAGTTGCATGATGATGGTAACGATGATGATAGTAGCTTAACTGGGATCTACACTGGGTGTACGTATGTCAGTATAGAGATCATATCCTAGATGTCATGATTTCATTTAGTATGTGGTAACTTCACCCAAAATAATAACACATTGAGAGTCAACCTACACTACATTACCAAAAGTATGTGGACACCTGCTCGTCGAACATCTCATTTCCAAATCATGGGCATTAATCTGGAGTTGGTCCCCTCTTTGCTGCCATAACAGCCTCCACTATTATGGGAAGCCTTTCCACTGGATGTTGGAACATTGCTGCGGGGACTTACTTCCATTCAGCCACAAGAGCATTAGTGAGGGCATTGACGACAAACCATTTCTGCATGGACCTCGCTTTCTGCACGGGGGGCATTGTCATGCTGAAATAGGAAAGGGCCTTCCCCAAACTGTTGCCATAAAGTTGGAAGCACAGAATTGTCTAGAATGTCATTCTATGATGTAGCATTAAGATTTCCCTTCACTGGAACTAATGGGCCTAGCCCGAATCATGAAAAACAGCCCCAGACCATTAATCCTCCTCCACCAAACTTTACAGTTGGCACGATGCATTCGGGCAGGTAGCGTTCTCCTGGCCAAACCCAGATTTGTCCATCAGACTACCAAATGGTGACGCGTGATTCATCACTCCAGAGAACGCATTTCCACTGCTCCAGAGTCCAATGGCGGCGAGCTTTATACCACTCCACCCGATGCTTGGCATTGTGCATGGTGATCTTAGGCTTGTGTGCGGCTGCTCGGCCATGGAATCCCATTTCATGAAGTTCCCGACTAACAGTTTTTGTGCTGACATTGCTTCCAGAGGGAGTTTGGAGCTCGGTAGTGAGTGTTGCAACAGAGGACAGACAATTTTTACGAGCTACCCGCTTCAGCACTCGGCGGTCCCATTCTGTGAGTTTTTGTGGCCTACCACTTCAGCCGTTGTTGCTCCTAGACGTTTCCACTTCACAATAACAGCACTTACAGTTGACCGGGGCAGCTCTAGCAGGGCAGAAATTTGATGAACGGACTTGTTGGAAAGATGGTATCCTATGACAGTGCCACGTTGAAAGTCACTGAGCTCTTCAGTGGTAGTGGTAGTGTGCTCGATTTTATACACCTGTCAGCAATGGGTGCTGAATAACTTTTTGAGGATCTGGGGACCCATGCCAAATCTTTTCAGTCTCCGGAGAGGGAAAAGGTGTTGTTGTGCCCTCTTCATGACTGTCTTGGTGCGTTTGGACAATGATAACTTGTTGGTGATGTGGATAACAAGGAACTTCAAACTCTCGACCTGCTCCACTACAGCCCCAACGATGTTAATGGGGGCCTGTTCGGCTCTCCTTTTCCTGTAGTCCACGATCATCTCCTTTGTCTTGCTCACATTGAGGGAGAGGTTGTTGTCCTGGCACCACACTGCCATGTCTCTGACCACCTCCCTATAGGCTGTCTCATCGTTGTTGGTGATCAGGCCTACCACTGTTGTGTCGTCAGAAAGCTTAATAATGGTGTTGGAGTCGTGCCTGGCCATGCAGTTGTGGGTGAACCGGGAGTACAGGAGGGGACTAAGCATGCACCCCTGAGGGGCCCCAGTGTTAAGGACCAGAGTGGCAGATGTGTTGTTGCCTACCCTCCCCACCTGGGGGCGGCCCACCAGGATGTCCAGGATCCAGTTGCAGAGGGAGGTGTTTAGTTCCAGGGTCCTTAGCTTAGTGATGAGCTTTGTAGGCACTATGGTGTTGAACGCTGAGCTCTAGTCAATGAACAGCGTTCTCACATAGGTGTTCCTTTTGTCCAGGTGGGAAAGGGCAATGTGAAGTGCGATTGAGATTGCTTCATCTATGGATCGTTGGGGTGGTATGCGAATTGGAGTGGGTCTAGGGTTTCGGAATAATGGTGTTGATGTGAGCCATGATCAGCCTTTCAAAGCACTTCATGGCTACCGACGTGAGTGCTAGGTAGGTTACCTTCACATTCTTGGGCACAGGGACTATGGTGGTCTGCTTGAAACATGTAGGTATTACAGACTCGGTCAGGGAGAGGTTGAAAATGTCAGTGAAGACATTTGCCAGTTGGTCAGCACATGCTCTGAGTACACACTGGTAATCCATCTGGCCCCGTGACATTGTGAATGTTGACCTGTTTAATGGTTTTGCTCACATCGGCTACACAGAGCGTGATCACACAGTCGTCCGGAACAGCTGGTGCTCTCATGCATGATTCAGTGTTGCTTGCCTCGAATAGAGCATAAAAGGCTTGTCTGGTAGGCTCACGTCACTGGGTAGCTCGTGGTTGTGCTTCCCTTTGTAGCCCATAATAGTTTGCGAGACCTGCCACATCCGACGGGCATCAGAGCCGGTGTAGTAGGATTCAATCTTAGTCCTGTATTGACGCTTTGCCTGTTTGATGGTTCGTCTGAGGGCATAGCAGGATTTCTTAGAAGCGTCCGGATTAGTGTCCCACTCCTTGAAAGCGGCAGCTGTAGCCTTTAGCTCGGTGCGGATGTTGCCTGTAATCCATGGCTTCTGGTTGGGATATGTACGTACGGTCACTGTGGGGACGACATCGTCAATACACTTATTGATGAAGCCGGTGACTGAGGTGGTATACTCCTCATTGCCATTGGATGAATCACAGAACACATTCCAGTCTGTGCTATCAAAACAGTCCTGTAGCATAGCATCCAAATCATCTGACCACTTCCATATTGAGTGAGTCACTGGTACGTACTGGTTTCGTTTTTTCTTGTAAGCAGGAATCAAGAGGATAGAATTATGGTCCGATTTGCCACATGGAGGGTGAGGGAGAGCTTTGTATGCGTCCCTGTGTGTGGAGTAAAGGTGGTCTAGAGGTTTTTTTCCCCCTGGTTGCACATGTGACATGCTTGTAGAAATTAGGTCAAACGGATATAAGTTTGCCTGAATTAATGTCCTCGGCCTCTAGGAGCGCCGCTTATGGCCTTATACAGCTCGTTGAGTGCAGTCTTAGTTCCAGCATCGGTTTGTGGTGGTAAATAGACAGCTACAAATAATATAGATGAGAACTCTCTTGGGAGATAGTGTGGTCTACAGCTTATCATCAGGTACTCTACCTCAATCGAGCAATACCTCGAGACTTCTTTAATATTCGACATCGCACACCAGCAGTTATTGACAAATAAACACACACCCCCGCCCCTCGTCTTACCAGACGTAGCTGCTCTGTCCTGTCGATGCACGGAAAACCCAGCCAGCTCTATATTATCCGTGTCATCGTTCAGCCACGACTCTGTGATACATTACAGTTTTTAATGTCCCGTTGGTAGGGTAGTCTCGGCCGTAGATCATCGAGTTCGTTTTCCAGTGGTTGCACGTTGGCAAATAGAACCGATGGTAATGCCGATTTACTCACTCACCTCAGAATCCTCACAAGGCACCCTGATCTTCTCCCTCTGTATCTCCGCCTTTTCCTCATCTTTCCTTCATCTCACAGCTCAATGCGTTCCTGTCTAGTCCTGATTGAGTAGTGGAGATCTCTATGGTTGACCTGTTTCTCTTTTGCACTGTACTATACTGTGCTGTTCATTGACTATAGCTCAGCATTCAGCGCCTCTTCAACCTCAGGAGACTGAAGACATTTGGCTTGTCACCTAAAACCCTCACAAACTTTTAGATGCACAATTGAGAGCATCAGGTCGGGCTGTATCGCCACCTGGTACGGCAACTGCACCACCCACAACTGCAATGCTCTCCAGAGGGTGATGCGGTCTGCACAATGCATCACCAGGGGCAAACTACATGCCCTCCAGGACACCTACAGCACCCGATGTCACAAGAAGGCCAAAAGTATCATCAAGGACAACAACCACCCGAGCCACTGCATGTTCAATCCGCTACCATCCAGAAGGCGAGGTCAGTACAGGTGCATCAAAGCTGGGACCGAGAGACTGTTAAACAGGCATCACTAACACAGAGAGGCTGCTGGCTACA